>NC_133576.1:10789903-11094757 GCF_964106895.1 Numenius arquata | reverse complement strand
AATGGAACTAAATTAAGATTTAAACAGCACTGCCTGGTACCCCTTTCTTGAATGTCAAATGCATTTATATTTAAACTTAAGTAAGATTTTAATATTTATATTTAAAATGAGAAACACATTTAAAGGGAACATTTATAGCACATACTAACCCCACCCTATAAATTTAACTCTGCCCTCTAGGGCTAGCAAAAGTATACAGTATAACTGAGTTTGGGTTAGGCTGCCCTCTCATGCTGCCTTGTTAAAGATGACTAAGCAAATGGATCCTTTAAAGTACACTGCATCCTGCAAATGTATTCTCCCATTTGCCTTTATGAGCTCCACATGCCACTCAATGTGCTAGTGACAGCTGTATTGACAGATGCAAGGATTACCTACAGCAGGTTGCCGCAGTTCACACTGCCATACAACAGAAAGTACCACTGGACCCGAGGCAGCCATGGACCCTTCCCTCCCTGCTCAGTGAAAGACGTTATACAAACTCTGGCTAGGGGACTTTTAAGTCTACAAAACAAAAGAGCTGCCTCAAGTATTCTGCAGAGGTCCTAGGACAAGAAGTGCTAATAACATCTGACAGAGCAGAAAGGGTTTGTGCACAGTTGGTGAAGGAACCAAGCACCGGGTCTGCATGCAGCCAACGGCGGTCACCAATCTTATTCTAAACCATGATGTCTTCCTTAGCAAGGAGGCAGCCTGATAGTCTTATTTTTTGTGTTCTGCGCTCCCTACAGTTTTCCGCATCAACTGGAAGGACAGCATGCTGTGGCATCTGTTCAAAGCTGAGACATACCCCAAAGAGGCTAACACACATGCTACTTCTGCACCTCCTGGTTTTCAAAGACATACACAGAGCTGCAGTTAATGGTTTCAAATGGTCCAAGACAGGCAGCGTTTTTTATAATAGTTCCTGCATTAACTATTCTCAAACCATTTACTTCCTGTTTTTTAAAAGCTAAGGCATAAAGCTCCTTCAGTCAAACTACCTAACCACAGACATTAACTGCAAGCCCTATCAGCCCATTTCACCCAGACTCAGTGAAAGGGTAAAGGACTTGATAACACTATGTTCTTACAACTACCACACAAGTAAGGTGCTAAGATGTAAACCAAATTAGTGCCCCACTGACAGGAGGCTGCAGCAGCAGCTAAGCATGCTGAACCGTCAGCAGGAACATTCTTCCCAGCTGGACAAGCCATGAAGGTCAGGCCAGTTTAATATGTGCTATTTCTAAATCCATTAGATGACACACACAATGCTCAAGGCCGAAAATTTGATAGTTACAGTACTGTAGGCATTGAGAAGGTGGCACAAGGAAAAGGAAAGGGAACAGAGACACCCCTAAGACACATAGAAATCCATAGAAAAACTATTTTACTAGTTCATTGAATAATGCGGCTGAACCAGCAGCAACCAAACAATTAAAATTTGAGGGCACAGATGCCTTCTGGAAACAGTTCTTTGAAGCACCCACGAGGTCTGCCTTCCTTCTGATCCAGCTGCAGCCCCACGGGCTGGCAGAGCACACTGGCACAGCAGCAGCAGACCAGGGAGCGAGCAGAAAACCTCATGCTTCACTCCTCACTTAAGTGGAGTTACTCTGTATCAGTCAGCTTAACTTCAGTTCTTGGAAAAATACAGGAACAGATAAAGAACTCTGAAGAAATGACAGCTATAAACAGCAGACAGCAGTATTTCTCGAGAACTAATGATGTCAGATCACTCTAATAACCTTCTGTACCACAAGAGATGCTAGAATGGAGAAGTACAAAATGTTATATCCTGATTTTCATTAAGTTCCAATATTATCTCAGTTTGCCACAAGCTAGTGAAATAGCACCTAGAACATAATATATGCTGTGGAACAGAAAAAAACCCCACAAAATTACATTATCGATGGCTTAAACTGATAGTGGAAAGATACACAAAATACAGTTTTACAGGGTTTTCTCTTGGGTCCAGTATTATTTAATATTTTAATACCTTCATTAGTTATCTGGATGCTGAAATAAAGAGTATTTAAAATCTGCAGATGACACAAAGGTGGAAGGATGATAAAGGTTCAAAACGATACTGACAAAGCGAAGAAATGGTCTGAAACAGGATGCTATTTACCAGGTAAAAATACATGTATCTATACAGAAAGGGCCACTCAACTGCACAAATACAAAGGAGAACACCTGTCAAGGCAAAAATCGCAGAACAGGATCTGGGCTTTTTACTATGTTAGAAGGTGAGTATGAATCAATACCATGCTTCTGCAAAACCACCACTTTTATAAAATACAGAAAAAGTTGCACAGGAATATATGAATATGACTAAAATCCAGAAGACACAAAACAATTTACTCATCTTACTCAGGATGAGGATGACTTCAAGCTGGAGCACAGGGATATGATTTAGGTCCTGTGTTTCAAAACAGTGGTAGAAAGAGATAAAAGTACAGTCAAGTCCAATGAATCATAGAATTGTCTAGGTAGGAAAAGGCCTTTCAGATCATCACGTCCAGCCATCAACCTAACACTGACAAAACCATCACTAAACCATGTCTCTAAGCACCACGTCCACCTGTCCTTTAAATAACTCCAGTGATGGAGATTCCACCACTTCCCTAGGCAGGCTGTTTCAATGTTTGGTAAACCTTTCAGTGAAGAAGTTTTTCCTAATATCCAATCTAGACCTCCCCTGGTGCAACTTGAGGCCATCTCCTCTTGTCCTATCATTTGTTACTTGGAAGAAGAGACTGACCCCCAACTCTCTACAGCCTCCTTTCAGGTAGTTGTAGTGAGTGACAAGGTCTCCCCTCAGCCTCCTTTAAATGAGAGACCTCACAAATAAGACTACAGACGAAAGCCTGAAATAACTGAGTTTTAGTCCAGTGGAAGGAAGACTGTGGAGAGACAAGGTCTTAAATCACAGAATCACAGAATTTTCTTGGTTGGAAGGGACCTTTGAGATCATCGAGTCCAACCAACAAAAAAAACTCAACAAAACAAAACCAAAAAAAAACCCAAAAAACACACAAACAACAACACAACACCAAAACCAAACCAAAACAAATACCCACAACCCCACACCACACCCACCCACAAACAGACACAAACCAACAGTCTTGGGCATTAGAGCATGCCCTGAAGTGCCATGTCTACACATTCCTTAAATACCTCCAGGGATGGTGACTCCACCACCTCCCTGGGCAGGCTGTTCCAATGCCTGACCACTCTCTCAGTAAAGTAATTCTTCCTAATATCAAATCTAAACCTCCCCTGCTGCAACTTTAGACCATTTCCTCTGGTCCTGTCATGATTCACTTGGGAGAAGAGGCCAACACCCACCTCTCTACAACCTCCTTTCAGGTAGCTGTAGAGGGCAATGAGGTCTCCCCTCAGCCTCCTCTTCTCCAAACTAAACATGCCCAGTTCCCTCAGCCTCTCCTCATATGACTTGCTCTCTAGACCCCGCACCAGCTTGGTGGCTCTCCTCTAGACATGCTCCAGCAACTCAATGTCCTTCCTGTAGTGAGGGGCCCAGAACTGAACACAGCACTCGAGGTGAGGCCTCACCAGTGCCCAGTACAGAGGCACCATCACTGCCCTACTCCTGCTGGCCACGCTATTCCTGATACAGGCCAGGATGCTGTTGGCCTTCTTGGCCACCTGGGCACACTGCTGGCTCATGTTAAGCTGGCTGTCCACCAACACACCCAGGTCTTTTTCTGCTGGGCAGCTTTCCAGCCACTCTTCCCCAAGCCTGTAGCGTTGCCTGGGGTTGTTGTGACTGAAATGGAGGACCCGGCACTTGGCCTTATTAAACCTCATCCCATTGGCCTTGGCCCATTGATCCAACCCGTCCAGGTCCCTCTGTAGAGCCTGCCGACCCTCAAGCAGATCAACACTCCCACCTAGCTTGGTGTCATCTGCAAACATGCCTTAAATATGAAGTCTTCTACATACGACTTTTGGGACCATGGTTAATAGGGTAGCAAACAATGAGCTTAAGTTGCGGTAAGAAATATTCAGACCAGATGTAAAGAAAACTTTCCAACAGTAAGAAAAAGAAAACATTTCAGAATAGTACTTAGAGAGGTTCTTTATTAAAAAAAAAAATATATACATGAGATGTGTTGATAAAAATGTAAAGATTTTTATTTTGGGTCAGGGGAATCACCAGATCACCTCTAGTTGGGTCTCTTCCGGTCCTCTGAGCCTATGATCTTATAGAGGCATGATGAAGGTCAAAGAGTGATGACCAAACAGGATGGAAGAGAAATTAAAGTTCTGTTTAGAGTGGCTAGATCTCATGGCATTTTGAGATTCAACTTTTTCTACTTGCATTTAACAAAATTTAAGAATTGAGGCCTTTTCACAGGTAGCAGCTGAATACTGACATGCTTTGGAAAACTATTCCGTGTTGAGAGACAGAGAGAGATTTGAAATACAGGTTAACACTGAATACTTGTAAACTGGTATACATCTACTTTCAGAAGCGCACGCTGCTTCAACAGAATAAAACTGATAGCAACAAGTGAAGAATTAGCACTCATTTTGCTACATGATACAGGCATTACTGTCAAATTATGAAGAAAAGCATATCATATTTTTAAATTATAAATACAGGTTATTTGATATATGAAATGTTGATCTGCTTTTAGGTTAACAGATGAAACAATTTTAAGTACTGAAAATATCACAATCTTAAAGCAAAACAAATCAAAAAGCTAAAGAATGCCCCCATAACTAAATACTTCCCTCCCGGAGAAATTAAAGAAATTTTATGTTTTTGATCACAGTAGTATCCAAATCTCTTAAAAACATCCGATCACTCTTGCTCCTTCTCTGACCTCTAGCTGAAAGAGAGTTTATTATAGTTTTTATATATTTTGTTCAAGTAAGGAGTCTGCTTGCTACCAAGATTGCCCTATGGGATATAAACAAAGACTATCGACTTACATCTAGAGGGGTGTTTTTTAAAAAATATTTTTTGTTTGGAAATACTATGTTTCTTCAGACTATTGTCCTAGAAACTCAAAGAGTAGCTCATTTCCTCTCCATTATTTTATTTGGCAATTTCCTGTAGCGAGGAAAAGTTGGCTTCATTTCACATGGGGCCAAAATTAACACAGCTGTTCAAAAACTTTCACCTTGTGGTCACTGCCTGAAATTCATCTCAGGTGAAAAGGAAAGTTTTAAAACCACCTAATGGCTGTTGAGAGGCCTTAGGACGTGGAAGTCTCAGTAAATTCTCCAACAGTGCACAAATGCACAAAGAAAATGCTGCAGCTATGTCTATGCTGAAGAGAATTCTATCAATTTAAATATTTTAGACATAATAATCATACTTGTATCAGGGACTTCTACAGAATTTAAAAAACTTTTTCTGAAGACAGACAATACTCATAGACCACATTTAAACTGTTTTTATCAGTGCAGGTTTGTCATGAAATCACCAGACTGGGCTGTTCCACAGAAAGCACAAAAAATGGACAAGGAATGGATGAAGGGGATAAAGACTGAGAGGTTCACCTGTGCTCAGGTCTTGGCCTCCAAGAGGATATAGCCAAGGCATGTTCCTGTGTCCAGGAGCACATGAAGCTCAACTGGATGCCACCATTTAGATACAATCACTGACTCCCCAAAATAAATGGCCAATAAAAGCTATATTGCCTTCCTAAGGAATTTAATCTGAGGTTGAGTTGAAGATAGGATGAGTATAGTGTCTGTATTTCTGTTGAACAAGCAGACTGAATTTACCACTGATGAAGTTTTCTGTATACAGAGCAAATTCTTTGCTTTCATGAGATGAAGTTCTTGTAGGAGTGATATGTAATGTGCACCAGTATCTTCAGTCACTAGCACAATAAAATGCTGCTTAAAAAAGTCTGCCCCTTGGTCACAAACATCTAAGGAATGTAAAACCAAAAGCAATACAGGTAAGGACTCGCAGCAGTACAATAAAGGGTTATCAAGTTTGAGACATAAAGCACATAGAAGTTTATAGAACATTACCTGTGAGACTAGAATGGTAACAGCACATGCGACCCATGTCATAACAAACTGTAGCCACAGTCCTGCTTATTACACACCTTGAGCCCAGAAACATCAAATGAAAAGTTCCCTAGTTTGTTGTGTGACACTCACCACTTTGTTTTAAAGATGAGCTCTCCCTTGCTAACTTACCTGTGTTATTCCAACTGGCCCACAGTTGGAATATTACCAACTCTCAATTTGGATACACCCTTTGGAGTACATCAGTGTAGAAGAAACTACTGTTTGTACTGCAGGTATCCCAGAGATGTATAATATTCCATTTTTCTTTGAGGACTTCTACTACAGACTTACAATCAATGTTGCACGGCCAACTGTAAAAATGTCCCTCTGAAGGGAGTGACAGCACCTTTGGCTGTTACGACCTGGCTTAATGCTTGATGAACATGCAAAGTGTTGACATTGCTTTAACTCTGCAAAGATCTCAAATGTGGATATCTTCCAGAAAAAAAAAACCAAAACAAAACAGTGCAAGCATATGAAGAGCAGAACATGTACTCATTCTTGGTGGCAGCAATTACACAAACTAATTTGTTGCCAGCAGAGATGCAAAATGAGATTCGCTCAGGAATTCAGAGGGCTGGACCCCTGATTCCGATTACATAAGCAACAAAGAGGCTTTGAAATGTTTGAAACTGTTTTGTTCTTCCATGCAAACGGAAAGCACCCTATGGATGCCTATTAAGTAAAGTCTTTCCACATCTTGGCAAGTATGTGATTTCAAGACAAATATTTGCAAATGGATAACCCAATTCAAGTAGAAGTCAAAGACCAACTTTGAAAGAAACTCTGGTGTGGCTATAAAAAGATTATATTTAGGAAAGGTAGCGTAACATGGTTCTGTCATCAAAAGTTTGTACCTCCCCATATTTCTTTGCTGTTGTTAATGGAAAAAGAATACTGGTAAGCAGAAAAGCGAATGCCAATGAGATCTAGGATTAAGGCAGAATCCCTGAAAAGAACTGTTCCTGCTGTTGGATAAGCTCAAAACAGGCCATTTAACAGTCTCGCTGCCAAAGGACAGGGATATTAGTGTATCTACAAGCGTGAAAGCAAGTGACAGAAATAGTTGCTACATGAATCTTTAGTGAGATCATCAGGAAGCTTGGAGTCTTTTATTAAGATGGAAATGTTGCTATATCTTTTCCAAGGCATACCTAACATGGCAGATTCCAAAGTCAGAACTATGCACCTGGCAAAAGCAAAAGAGATGATAGCGAGCCTAGGAAGTTGTGAAGATGTTTGTGAACGCTGGCCAACAACCTTCCAAATGAGGTTAATAGTTCAGCATCCAGATTGTGATGAGAACACTATGAAGACCAAGATATAATATCTGATTGTCACTGAGTGTATGTGACCAGAAATGAGAGTGAGAAGACTGTACTTACAGGATTCTAAACTACAAATACTCCACCCATCAGAGTGGGAATATGTGTACAGTTTCATCTCATTTTAGCTTCTGAATACTTCTGAGAATTAGAATAGTTATACAGGAGCTCTGAGCCTCAAAAATGGAAACATCACTACCCAACCATGGGACCTTTCTGCGCAGGAACTTAACAATATTTGACACCCACTGGAGTGAACTAGATGGGCTTACACCACTTTGAAAGATCAATGAGAAGCACTTAATTCAACTTCTAATGTGTACTGCAAGGCTCCAAACCCTTTATCTACAAAGTAATCTCAAAAAAAAAAAAAAGTTCTTACTCTGTACAGTTAATGAAAGCCATCTAAATACAAATGAAGCATAGCAGAGTTCTATCTGCCTGGTTATGTAGATAACATCAACATTGTGGTAGTAGTTAATAACGTGACCTATGTGCAACACCAAGAAAATTGAGGAAACCCCTATTAGTGCTCCCTCCACACAACACTAATTCTTCATTCAGATACCATGCAGACATCACTGAAGCAATTGGGTAAACTTCACCTTTCCATTAGTTCTGCAAGCTCCTAGAAGTACAAGCAATCCCTAGCATAATTCAAAGAACTCAAAAGTAAAAGCAGACATTTCATTTCTGGAAGCAGTCATCACATTTCAGCACACGAATGAGGGAAATTAAAGAGTAAGTATACTTCATTGTATATTCATGTTCATGAGTGTGTGTATACACAAATATATACCCATTTCCTTTCCCTCGCAGAGAAAACTTCAGTGCACTCTCAAGGTGGACATGTCTGAGGGCAAAAATTTATTTAATCTTGCCTAGTGAATACATAGATTTGCCCATACAACAGAAAACAACAAAATCTGCTACATGATTTGTCTAAGTTAGGGACTCCAAGAATAGTATTGTTACAGTTACTACCAGTCAAGGGCTCAAATAACCAAAAGGAAAACAATTTAAATTTGCTACTTACGAACTCAGCAGAACTCAGAAAATATGATCTAAGGTGACTTAACTGACTTAATGTTTAGGGGTTTTCTTCACTAACTTCTGATCCTACTGTAATTTGAGTCAACTCCACAAAATGTTTGTTCATCTAACCCTAGAGTCCCAACATAAACCACAGCTTGTGTCATGGAAAAAGTAATTGTTGAATGTCTAGAATAGCACTTGCTGTATTAGTAAATGGAAATTCTATCTGCCAATGAAACAGCATTAAAACAAGACCCCTAGTCTGCGGTCTAGAGACAGAGGTGATCCACTACAGACCATACAATTCACAGTATGTTTGTCCAACAAATGCACCAGAGAAATTTACACAAAAGTTCAACATCCAGGACTGCCAGAGTAGCATCTTTCATTAAACTCACTGTACAAAAACAAGTTAATAAAAACAGAAGTATCTCAAGAGAAAAAACAGGCTCAGCCAAGAAACCGAAAGCAAGGGCCAGAGGGGGAAAGAATGGTGGGACTCTACCCAAGCTCTGCCAAGATGCTGGAATAAAGGGCTGTTTCCTGCTAAAACAATCTATGTTTGCCAGACTTTATTGTTAGAACTCCATTATGGAAATGAATAGGACCCATTCACGCCTCAAAGATCCTTCATTTCTGTCTACAATGGGGGCTGTCTCCTGTGCAGCTACAACAGTGGCCAAAATCCACTAGAGACAAGGCATTAAACAAGGCAGATTAGGAGAAGTCTTCTCTACAACTGGAAAGTCTAGTAACTCTGTGTGGAAATCTAAACTCTCCCAAATCCAGTGATGACCCAAGAAATGTATATTCTCACTGCATACTAACTTCCCTTCAGCTCTGAAAATGATACATTAATGATTTCATTCTGGCTTAGATAACACCTCCAATGCTTTATCTTAAAAATAAGCCAGTTTCCCTAGAGGATTAAACATAAGATATTTAGTGATTAAAACAAAAACAAATGACTGATTAAGAAAGACTTCCATTCCAACCTGGATAGGACATACTAGAGATTTAATCCAAAGGCTGAAACATGTCGCTAAATCCAGCTGATTTCAGGAGGTGTTGGCTAACTAAATAACTTCTAGTACCTGTACCCAACAACAATAGTAAAAAAAAAAAATATGTTTAAGTTCAGGAAAATAGGAAAACAGGAAATTAAACAAAAAAAAAAAGGTACCAATTTCTACACATGAATCCCTATAGAGGCTACTCATATTTGGAAAGCATTTCTCAAGTCACTTAGATCTTTCCTAAAGGTCCTGTAGATTACAACACACTGAACAACCCCATAGTGGACACTAGGAAACAGCGTGGGTCGTTGCTGTCAAACAGGTACTTGCATTTCCAGCTTTTTTCTCAGTCAAAAGCACTTTGCTACCTCCAACCTTCATGCTCTCTAGAAGAAAGAGATGCAACACTGGGGTACTGTCACAAGCATAAATCCAAGGCAAGCACTTGAAAAGCTGCTCATCCATCAGTCTCAGTATATGACTGCCTGGACGGCGATTCTGAAGTTGACCTGCTGCAGTAACTTGTGTATGTGTGCAGCTTATTGCACGTTATCTGGGGATTCATTTAATTAATGGTTAACAAAGTGACCCCTACGTGAGAGGAAAAAATTCAAGATGGGAACATGGATGATTTTAAATTGTTTGTATTTCATTCATAACACACCTGAATGATACCAAAAATTGAGCTCTCTCTCCCACTATAGTTTTAACTACAATCTTTGAAATCCTTAAGGATTAGGGCCTGGTAATTTCAGTTCTTCCTTTCTCTGGAACCCATATGGTAAATATAGCTAAAAGTTCTCAAGATTAAATTTGCAATCTGAGAAAAAGCATTTTAATGGTCTCCAAAAAAACCACTTCCATTTTTATCTAGCTGCCTTTTTCACAGCCATCTTCATAAAAAAATACAAAACATGACCAGTCATTAACATGACTAGCTCAGTAACAATGGAGTGATCAGGTGGCCTGAATACAGAAAGAACAATACTTCATCAAAAAATGAATCGAATTTCTTCAGAGCCAACCAGTCTGAAGATCTCTTTTTAAAGTACTGAGAATACTGGCCAGAATCATTAAGGTTCACAGCGGCCTAGCAAAATATCAGATGACCAAAAAAGGACAAATGTTATTCCTGTCTCCCAAAATACAGGAAAAGAGGAGCAGTCTGGGAGGTAGTCTGCTTAGCATCAATTCTCAGTGAACAAAAACATCTTTTGCAATTCCCTAGAAGATAACTAGAGGAAAACAAGAGCAAATATGAATTTGTTAAGAGCAAAGCATGCCAGATTAATCTAACTTTGGCCTTGAGACCCATTAGTCTGTCACAGTAGAGGAAGACACATTAAATGTGTCTTGATTTTAGCACCACCTTTGGTCACAAAGTGTAAAGCAAGCTAGAGAAACTACCTACAGAGATCTGTCCTGTGCCATTTTTTCAGATATTAACTCAGGCAAAGAAACAGGAACATTCCTGTTTGAGCTGCTAATATCACCAACATGTTGGCTAAGATTCCTTGGATTTGAAGGTCTTGTACTTGCAATGGTGCTTACTAAACATTCATCAGAGACATTTTCTGTGCAGCACTCACCAAGAGGTAGAAGAAACACCCTTGGGACTATAGGACTCAAACCAATCTTCTCTTTGTATGACCCAAACAGTGCCTGCTAGAGACACTGTCCTGAGTTTCGTTACAGCAAATACAACTTTTGAGTGCCAGGAAAAAAAATGACCAAATTCTAGCACCAAAGAGGAAATAAAAATATTTTGCATTAAAAAATACCAACCCTTGTGGCTGGAACATGCAATTCTGTATCACATAAAGCTAAAAGAGAATCCACTTCCCAATGCATGAGACTCCTGTGAAAGCTGACAAGAGATGAAGGTTGTAGGACTTCAAAACATACAGCTTAGCAACAACAATACAGCCATTAAAATAAGTCATGTGTGAAGGGCAGGGACAGCTTACTTATCAAAGAGGGAAGACCAGGGTTGGAGAAAAGGCAGCAAAATAAGAGGTTCATGTTTTCTTTAAAAGATGCTCTCAGGAAGGAAAGTAATATAGGTGTTACAGTATTCTTACTATAACTGTAATAGCAATAACTACTTTGCTACTAGAAAAGAAAAATGGTGCCAAGACTCCTGACTTCAGGAAGGCAAATAAGATCTAAAAGTAGACCTCCAGCTAGGAGCTGGGAAAGGCAGTCTAGTGATGCATGTGACTATAATCAAGTCCTTATACTTCACTGGGGTAATAGTGAAGGTAGTAAACTACATTCTGGTACATCTCAAACATACCATGTACAGGAGCTATGTAGATCAGAGAGTCTGAGGGGTTTATGTGCAATGCCGACCAGGCTCCTCTCTGAAAAAATCGGAAGTTCATTATGGGGTGTAGAGGAAAAAAAAAGATTCCTTGACAAGAGCTTGAACATAGTCCGCACTTACTCACCTGCATTAGTAGTACTGCTGATAGAAAAGATTTTCATGCCTAAGCACCAAAGCACAAACAGTCCCGTATCTTTACTTCATTCACTTACTTAGATTTTTTTCATCATCAGCTGTTACCGTTAGGAATGAAGGTCTGAATTGGAGAAAAGAAAGCCTGTACAGGCTGGGATTCGAGCACTGGCCGCTTCTGATCTTTAGTGATTTGGCTTTTCAACAGTGAGACTACAGAGAGATTATGAGTGGAAGATACTGATGGAACAGCTAACCCACAGAATTCACTAACTGACACAATGTGAGGCCTCATTTAGTAAGATACAAGATACAGCTGAACACCTATGCTGATAGCAACAACTTCTAGAGCTTTGCTGACAGGACTAAACCTAATTCATATTTGATCAGGTCGTACACCAACAGCTGACTGACTCACCTTAGATTAAATTTTCCTACTGACAGGTTATGCCATGGTTGGATTTCTCAGAATTTTATCAGTAATTCCCTGGAGTGCCTGCTAGTTGCCATTTTTTCAGAGTGTCTTATCAAAGAAGCAGACTTGATGAAATGACTTTCTATAACCGCAGCTGAGAGACCACTGAAGAACAGTAAATCAAGGGATTTGAAAATAAGCTCTTCAAAGTCAAGATACCCAAAACAGAACTAATCTCTCCAACAAAATGTTACTTTCTTCTTAACCACATATGTTATGCCTATATATTGTAGTTGAGCACTAGAAATACGTACAACAAAAAGTATAGAGGAACTTTTCCCCAGCATGATCAACCCATCAGAATGTTGAACTGTGCACTGCAGTGAAACAAAGCTGAAAACACAGAAATTACATCTTCAAATAACTATGGCTGCATTATCAAACGCTGAAACATCAAACTGTAAGGGTGCCAGTAGATATATATACTGCTCCAGCTTGGAGACAAACATATTTCCAGCTTGGAATTTGAATATTTCTCATTAGTCCACAGCAAATACATGATCTGTTCCAAGCTGTCTGCCCTAATAGTTGAACTACTCTGAAGTCCAGTCTGGCAACAGGAACAGCATAAATTAGGAAGCCAGTTTTTTCTTCAATTCTTTTGAAGAAGCACTGAAGTACCACTTCAATTCCAGTGCAATTCTTTCCAGTCAGACATAAGAGGGCATTTAAAGTGAGAGAGGAAAGTGACAAAAGCCCACAACATATTGGCTTGCAAATTTAAAATCAAAGAAACAACTTAAATTACTACTGTTATTTGGGGTTGGGCAGTATGAAGTTACATAACCAACACTAACTTTGGGCTTCCTGTTTTTTAAATGAAAACATTTAAAGAATAATAGGAAGTAAGTATATTTTTAGACATATTACATCTAAAGGACATCAGGTAACAGTAACCAGGTGACAAAGTACCTGATGAGTAATGTTGATCTGACGGGTGACTCAGAGGTGGCAAAGTAGTTAACGTCGGAGTGAACATCAATATTTAACAAAGCCAGGTCTGCTTGGAGCAGATTTCTCTATGATGCAGGATAAACCAGAATCCTTTGCTAGAGGAATGATGGCAGGGGATGGTACCTGCTAGGATAATGAATGGATCCCAAAGAGCCACCATCAGTAGCTGGAAAGATAAGCATATGCAAAGCTTTTCAATATTTTTCAAGGAACTTCACAGTTCTTGTTCAAAAAACACAGAGTGGTTTGAGGCATCTCTGCAAGATCTGCATGTGGTTTGCTTTGGCAAATGTACTAGAGGAACAGTGTAACTTCAGATTTTAAGTGTTAAAACCTAGAAACATTTAGGTACACATAACTGAAATGAAATCAAAGCACCTAAAGGAATGGAAACACCTAACAAGCTTACTGAGTATGCCATTTCAAGACTGTTTAGGACTTCTGTACAGTTACAATTCAGAGTAGTCTTATACACAAACGACTTCTGAAACAAAAAAATAAGCACGAAAACCTTACCTCTGCTCCATAGTAACAACTAGTAGGAAGCATACTAAGTAAAATATCGATTATGAAAGTTTCATAGGCTATAACAGGTTCTCCCTCTTTTCCTCCCACACTATCTCAATAGAAAGGGCAGAATCAAGGTCATTTGCATGCTATTAGCTGTCTTGATAAGTAACTGATATATGCCTTAATTTCTTAAGTTTAATCTTGAAAATCCTAGTTCTGAAATAGCTCAAACATTCCTGCAACTTGTAGCTTACCCCAACTCACTATTATATTCACCAACTTCTTGTGTATTAGTGTATGTTTTAGCTTGAAATTCTCAGAATAACAACTCTGTGGTTGTGGGCAACAGATAGAATTCAGCTGCTGCAAGGTCACAGACAGCATGGATAACACTGAGGAAGTCATCTTTGCTCTTCTAATTATCCTATTTCTCCTCATAAGCAAGATGAGACACATCTACCCCAACAGCCATTCTGGATTAAGTGTACCATTGTAGAAACATAGCATACCATTCAGGATTTGAATGATATATGAATGCGAGTGTGATTTTCATGAAAAAGCCAATTGTTCAGCTAAGGGAAACAAACATTCACTAAAATGATGCAACATTAGTATTATTGTCATCAGACTGTTTTAATAAATAATTCTTCAACTCATTCTAAAAACAAGACTACAAGCTACATAAAAATTTAGATTGGTAAGACAGAAAACTTCATGAAGGAGGTTGTCTACAAACACATGCTCGCTGAATATATTCCTACCTGATTTAGCTGACTGCTTAAGGTGTCTTCCCAAATACTATCAATGCAATCAACTGCTCCTTTATTTCAATTCTGTAATAGAAGCCAGGGGAGAAGCAAGTTCCCGTTCCTCATGCTTACAGTGAAAATCCCAAATGCACTAATTTAACAACCCCACCGTTAAGTTCTGTAAGTACCAAGGCACAGAACACCTATGGTTAGGTGTTAGAGGCTGTATGTTCAGACACCTATGTGGTTTGGTTTTTTTTTTTTTTTCCTGCTGGAGAAGACAGAATGGCACAGTTAAAATAGGAAGATAACGCTCTACGGAAAAAGTAAAGACCGACGCTAAGTAACGTCCAGTGGCACCTCAGCGCTTGAACGACCGCCAGGACACCGACCAGCCGCGGCGGGAGCAGCCGCGGCGGGAGCAGCCGCCGCGCCCCCGCACCTCACTTCCCGGCTCAGGCCTCCCTCTCTCCCCTGCCCCTAACCCCCGTGTGACGGGCGGAGGAGCAGCCCCTACGGCTGAGAGGCGCCAGAAACAACCAGCTGGAAAGCGGACGGAACGCAGCCAAGAGAACAACGGCGTGAGGAGCGGCAAGAACTTAGAACGCCCGGCCGGGCGCGGCCCAGCCCCGCCGCCGCCGGGCTCGACTCACCGCGCATGCGCGGAGCCGGCCCGCCGCACGGGGAGGGCGGGTTGGCGGTTGGGCCGGCCCAACCGGACAGACCGGGAGGGGACCCCGCGTCCCGCGGGACGGGGGCAGTGTCCCAGCCGGTTACCTGGCCGAGGGTCCCGCGGTGCAGGGCCCGGATCAGGCCACTCGGTGTCGCCATGGCAAAGGCGGGAAGAGGCGGGGGGGCGGGGGGGAACGAAACTGGGCAGAAGCCCGGAAGGATCGGCGCATGCGCTGAGCAGCGGCGTGCCCGCCGTCCTAAATACGCATGCGCACGCGCGGAGGGGCCGCTTGAGGGCGCGGCCTTCGGGAGAGGAGCGGTCACGTGGCGGCCGGGCAGCGGGAAGGGCGGTTGGAGCGCGCGGGTGGTGTTGGCACGGCCGTTAGTGGTGCCGAGGCCCGTCTGTCCTGCCTCGGCCGCGGTGCCAACGCCAGCGCACCCCCTCTTTACTTTCCTGGGTCCCACCTCATGGTCAGGTTGCCCACGGAGGTCTGAATTGGAGAAAAGAAAGCCTGCACAGGCTGGGATTCGAGCACTGGCCGCTTCTGATCTTTAGTGATTTGGCTTTTCAACAGTGAGACTACAGAGAGATTATGAGTGGAAGATACTGATGGAACAGCTAACCCACAGAATTCACTAACTGACACAACGTGAGGCCTCATTTAGTAAGATACAAGATACAGCTGAACACCTATGCTGATAGCAGCAACTTCTAGAGCTTTGCTGACAGGACTAAACCTAATTCATATTTGATCAGGTCGTACACCAACAGCTGACTGACTCACCTTAGATTGAATTTTCCTACTGACAGGTTATGCCATGGTTGGATTTCTCAGAATTTTATCAGTAATTCCCTGGAGTGCCTGCTAG
This sequence comes from Numenius arquata, assembly GCF_964106895.1. Lineage (NCBI taxonomy): Eukaryota > Metazoa > Chordata > Aves > Charadriiformes > Scolopacidae > Numenius > Numenius arquata. Next base: position 11,078,648 of record NC_133576.1, on the reverse strand, counting down.
TTGCCATTTTTTCAGAGTGTCTTATCAAAGAAGCAGACTTGATGAAATGACTTTCTATAACCGCAGCTGAGAGACCACTGAAGAACAGTAAATCAAGGGATTTGAAAATAAGCTCTTCAAAGTCAAGATACCCAAAACAGAACTAATCTCTCCAACAAAATGTTACTTTCTTCTTAACCACATATGTTATGCCTATATATTGTAGTTGAGCACTAGAAATACGTACAACAAAAAGTATAGAGGAACTTTTCCCCAGCATGATCAACCCATCAGAATGTTGAACTGTGCACTGCAGTGAAACAAAGCTGAAAACACAGAAATTACATCTTCAAATAACTATGGCTGCATTATCAAACGCTTAAACATGAAAATTGTAAAGCTTATATATATCACATAGATATACTGCTCCAGCTTGGAGACAAACATATTTCCAGCTTGGAATTTGAATATTTCTCATTAGTCCACAGCAAATACATGATCTGTTCCAAGCCGTCAGCCCAGCTGATGTGTTCTGTTCCAGCTGTCAATAGTTGAACTACTCTGAAGTCCAGTCTGGCAACAGGAACAGCATAAATTAAGAACCCTTTCATGGGTCCAGCCTCATAGGCAGGTTGGCCTAGAAACTGTCCTTCTCAGCAGCTTGTTCCCCCTGCCCCTGTATAACCTCTGGCCCCTACTTCCCTCTGGCTGCCTGACCATGCCCACAGCAACTTTTTTGCCAAGAGATCCACAGCCTGGGATCCTGCTCAAAGATACCTCTGCCTACCTCCTCTTTACACATCAAACTAAAGTTAAGTATCCACAGAAAACCCTGAAAACTTCTCTCTGCCCTGCTTTGCCCTGAATGCCAGGTGAAAGCAGTTCTCGTCATCTTTCACCTCTGGCACTGTGCATCCCCAAATCCACTCTTCTTGCCTGTGTCGTTCCTGGATCACTAGGTAACAGAGCCAAAAAAAAAAAAAAAAAAAAAAAGTAACCCTAAAGCTATAAATGAGGTTTAACATCCTGAAGATGTTGCACCTCAACCCTTCCTGACGGCTCTTTTGGGAAAGGTGCCAGGTTTCTCCCCAGATAATTTCTACCCAGTTAAATTCCCAGGCTGGGAAGCCACAACTTGCTTGTTACCAGTGTTCAGGTTATGTGAACTGCATCTCATCTGCAGAGCTTGAAACAGCCGGGGCAGTCACTGTGGGAATCTGCAACTGCAGGATTTGGGAAAACAAACCAGTCAAAATCAGCAAAGAAACTGCAGTTGTGGGTCTCTTACCAGTGGCACTACGCAGCGTACAGGTGATTATTTCCAGTAGCCAGCTCAGTACTTATCAAGATTAGTCCAAACCCCATCACTGAGGATATTGCCGTAGAATGTTCCTAACTCTAAAATCTGGAAGTAATTCTCCTAGCTAAAACCACTGTAACTTTAAATAACTGTTTATTTATTTTCACTTTGATGCATTGGTTAATAACAATTTTTAAATTTTAAAACTGTGTATGTACAGTGCTTAGTACATTGAAGCCTAAACTTCATTTAGTTCCCCAGACTCTACTATAATACAAATTATAAAAAATCTAGTTTGCACAGGCAGTAAGAACTTTAACTTGAACCCAGAAATTGTGTGTATAATTTTTTCATCTTTTGCATCATCACTATAAATATTGTTTATAATTTGATCTGAAAACTTCTATGGGCAATGTTTATCTTTGTCTGACATTTTCATTCAGTGTTATGTTTCAGCAAAAATGTGTCATCCATTTTTGAGAATATAACTAGGCAAAAATCACATGAAGCTGCTTGAATTGTAAGAGACATCAAGGAAGAAGCTGAAAAATTGAAAAGTCAGGTGATATTTTTTGAGATTTTCCAGTCCTAAGGCCAAAAAATACTGGACAAGAGCCTGTGGCAGCTCCACTAACGTGAGACTGAAGATGTTTTGAGTGGAGCATCAGGTGACACCTCTGATGCCGGGGGTGGGGAATGACAGTTGTCTTTGTCTCACAACTAGAACTGTTCTCCCCTGGAGACTACTTGGAGCAGGTAGAGCTGTCTTAAACTAACGCGGTGAAGCGGTGGATGCTGAAGAAGCAAATGGAATATAAAATTAGCTTCAAAAAGTTTTAAAGAAAATTGGGATAATGTGATAAGGAAATGTTAAGACATTTTTTCAGTTGTAAATATTTTTAAAACAAGTTCTTTTCCAGTATGTAATTAACAAGGAGAAAGTTTTCAGCATCTACTAAATGTAAATATTATAATGCTATTATAAATCAGTAAGTCAGGCATTGGTTTGAGGCAAACTCATGAAGATGAGCTATGTGGGATTCAGTGATAAAAGACTAAAGAATGAAGGTATAGTTAATACTACTTCAAATGTATTAATGTTAGTTTTCAAGGTTATTAGAATTACTTCAAAAGTATTAGTGTTAGTTTTCAAGGTTATTAGAATTTGAGTTCATAAGTAGAACTGTAAAAGGTGATACTTTTTAGACTTTTGTAATACCTGTGATTTAGTACCACAGAGCATTCTAATTCAACATACTAGAGAAGCACACATTAAATGACTAAGGGCGGATTAGCTGACAGCTCTCCAAAAGCACTTGTTAGATTTGAATTGGGAGACTTTTAGTAGAGCACAGTGCTTTGCCCTGCTCAATACTGTTACCTGTAATCTGGAAATATGTGCTGGCTAATTTATGTTGAAATGTGCCCTTGACAAAAATATTGACAGGCCTGTAAATAACAGTAAAAACATGGTGGTCACTCAGACCATTCTGATATTAGGAGTGTATTAAGGCATGTTTTAAAATCAAATTGAAACAGAAGTAAAAACTTGAATTCAAGTTGTTTGTTTTTATCTTTAACCAGAACTGAGCCTGAGTTAATACTTCAGAGTCTTTGTTGAACCCAAATGCAAGCTGAACTTAAAGAAAAAAATTGAAGTAAATATTTACAATAGCTCTCTAACACAAGAAGAGCCCACTACTATGACAGAAATCTAGCAGGGGCAGAAGAATAAGCACAGGATATTCTTCGTGCAGGCAGAGAGGGAAAGTGGTATGAATGTGCAAGGCAGGTGAGAAGAGGAAGAGGTTGGCTTGAGAATCTCGGAGAAGAAGAGATGGCTTGCATCCTGAGAGGTGGCCAAGTTAGGGGAGGAGAAAGATTCACTGCTCATATTTATTGTCCCCTGAAATCTCCCGCTGCTGCTGAAACTCTTCTGACCTTTCTCATGTATGATTCCTAGACATTTTTCCTCTACCCCTATTATCCCAGTGCATATTGTGAATCCATTCAAGACTGTTTGGATGTGCACAATCTGCTACTGACATCAAATTAGGAAAATACCAGTAACGGGTGAACATGAACCAGAACTCAGTCAAAATATCACTAAATCAAACTGACTGTTGACTTAGAAACAAGAGTTTTAGACCTCATCTTTCTGCTGAGTGTGTGTCTCCTGGGACACAGCGATTCTGCAAAATATGTGGAGTTTGTGTTGGACAAGCAACTTTCTTTGATAGTGCAGTCTTGTTGCTAAAATAATCAAGTGATTTTTTAGTACTGGAATACCAGTCAGTGAATACTAAGTCTGCTTTGGTTTTCCGTGCTTAAAAAAAGATATTGAAAAATCCAGGAAAAAACTACAGACAGTAGCCATAAAATTATTTAAGAGAAGACTTAGGCACATACTCAAACAAGTGATTAGTGAAAATGAAGGATAGTGCTAGGAGCAGAACACAGAGTCTGCAATTCTTTTTTTCTGGGTAGGAAGACCTCTGTAGCTGTGCTACAGCCCACAAAACTTTTATTTTCATGAAGCCTTGGAGAGGCAGTGCTTTACACAGGACCCAGCCTTGGTTGGTCTACAACGCGAATGGGGTCCTGGGAATTAGTTAGGGATGTGTAGAGAGATTTTATGCACAGCCTCCTCATCTTATTTAATGTAGAAATTAGAATCTGCTTCTTGGCAGCAGATTGTAAAAAGGAAGAATGGTTAAAGAAGCTGAATAAATTTTGAAAAACTGGCTTTATTCCTTGCCACTGGCAAAAAATATTTTGTGTTCCTCACCTGAAAATTTAGGTTAAATTCTGTGCACTCCTAGCTAAAAGCTGATTTTTTGCTGCTGTGCTTCTAATATACCATATGCTAAAAACATGAAACAGCATAAAATATTAGAACCTGTATCAATTTAACATGTAAGTTTTATGTGTTATGCTTAATCTACTTGTTCCCATATTTAAAACAGAGTAAAAGTAACAACTGTTGAAGTCAGCATTGTCAAAATAGTTTCACTAATACTCTTGAATCATTCACATTCTCTGATAAAAGTAACAAAGAATAATGTAGAAGGAAATTAGTAATTTTCTACTCAATTGAGGGATTATGACAGAAAACCCTATGGTAAAAAAGTTTTAGGGCATCATTTTGAATAAAAAATATTTTAAAAAATTAACAATAATCAATGATGCAGGACCCTTGCAGAAAAAGATGTATGCTATCATATAAGTAGAGAACTGTCATAATATTTATACAGAAGAAGAGAGGGAAACGAATTAAAATTACATCACAGAGTTGGTGCTGTCATTTCTCAAGTTCTGAGTGTTTGATCATGTTTTTTAATGTAGCTTGGTGGAGAGGTAATTGTAATTGTTTTTATTGTTTGCTACAGCATTGCTCAGGTACAGTCTAAAATGGGATCCCTTTGTGCTGTGCATTGTTCAAGCACGCACCAGGTCACAGCACCTGCTCCAAATAGCTCATAGTCTAAACAGACAAAGTGGACACAGATCAAAGAGTGTATGTATGTATGACATACAGCATGATAAATGAATTTGCAGAAATCACCATGTAAACATTGTGGCTCCTGTTGTTTCGTAAGTGAAGGATGTCATTAGCAAGGTACTACCTGAATGAAAGAACAAGGAAAGCAGGGTTAGGCAAACCAGAGAAGGCAAAGAAGGGAGACCAGGTAGGGTGGGATCTGAACAGAGGAAGAGGAGAAGTTGGAACTGGCAGCCCAAAAGCGCAGGAAAGAGTCCAGTCATACCCTTCACATTGTCATACATAAAGAACTTCACTTGAGATGTGTAGGTTGGCATAGTTTAAAAGCACATCTTCAAAATTCTTGGGAGAATTCTTGGGACTGGCTGAAGAGGGTGAACCAATTACTCTTACCTGTTTCATTTTACATTTTACACATGCTATGGAAGAATCTTTGGCTATTTTTATACATCTCTCTGTTCAGTGAAGCTTTGGCAGGGTAGCCATTTGAAAGGGCTGAAGATCTGGCAGAGAGCATAAAGAAGTGTTGTATTATCTTTTGTATGCTGAAACTGTTGATAGTACCATAGCATTGTGGAGAGCTATATTCTGTGACGTTCGTGGAAAAACACTGTACTGGTAGCCACTGAGAAATAAAACCACCTAGAATCTTCTGAAATCTGTAAACCTTTTCTCCCTATAATATGTTGGGAAAAAGAATTCTTTCCTACATGTTCTTTTGTATTATCATCAGTTATGGTGACTGTGTTCTTTACATTCATTTTGAATCTGTGTTTCCTGTCATGAGCAGATTAAAAACAGAAGAGAGCAGAGTGAAAGTTTTCTATTGCAAACATCTGTGTCTGAAAAAGGATTGTATTTCCATGTCCTGGAACATCAAGGGGAAAAGCTTACCCTCCCCAGACACACACCTTTGGTTTGCAGCAATAAGGAGTTTATAGACAAGGTTGCTTTACTACAGTAAATAGAAAACCCAATTCTGCTGTTATTTCCGGTGGTTAATCCAGCCTGGATGCCTGAGGAGCCCGTGGATCATTGTTCCTAGGATAGCTCCTAGAGAGCTATCTTATTCTGTATCTCTAAAAAGCTTAACATATCTTTGGGTGTAACATAAGCAATGCTTTTAATAACGCCTGTCTTTTGTATCTGAAATTCAGTTTTATATGCAAACATTGCTGTCTAGATAAGCGTTCTTAGAGACTGTCAGTAGAAATGGTGAATGGACATACTTGCCCTCTATAAATTAAATGAAATCCACAGACAGAAAAAAATTTCTATGTCAACGGACTTCACAAAGGAAAAAAATTAGTGCTGACGTATCATCCATATCTGTCTGCTTTTAAAGAACACAAGACTGGAAAAGGAGAGAAAGGATGTAATAAGCACTGGGGGCCAGATATGCAGTACTTTCTCATACTTTCTGGTATTCTTACAGGAATTTAGCCTTGGAAAGAAGGAAATTTATTCATTTAGATGCCACCCTGAGACCTTCCTATCTCATACATAAATGCCCTCCTTTTAAAACTTCAATATACTAATATGCATCAATGCAGATACCACCCAAAATATATTTCACTATATGCATGTACTCCCTTACTCCATTGTACCCAAAGATCTGTGAAGTTGTATGGAAAACTGGGACAAATCAGGGAAAGGGTTTGAGAAAGTCATCGTCTCAACTGGTTCTTCAGTCATAATTGTCTTGGGCCCCAAGGAGGCTTTTGCTGGTATGCAGCAGTGATTCTTCCTTTCTGAAGTGGAAGCACATCTTTAAGTAACAGTCCATGGACTAGAGTTTTACTTTGGGCAACATTATTAGGATGGTCTTTTCTCTCCTAATCATTTCCCTCATCTGCCAAACCTCTTTCAGGTATACCCAACTGATGGTGATATTTCCATACCTGTGAAGATATCAGAGACTCTTAAGACTGCAGACTGCAAATATTGTTACTGGAATTAATAGAAAAATGAAGAACACTTAAAAGTTTTAAACAAGCTTGGCAAAGTTATGTAATTGTCTGTTAGGAAAAATCTCATAAGCAGATTTGGAAAATTTAGGAGTAGATAGGAATTCACACATTCTGAACCTCTGCTTTGTAACTCTGGATGTCCAGTTTGGTAAGGGAGCCTCACAGCTGCCTTATTACAATGGCAATTAGCATGACATCTCTCTTACTTTCTCTAGAGGATATATTACAGTGTGACATTTGCCTGTGGCTTACATGTCTGTCCAAGGTTCTCAGAAGAGACTCTACAAAGAATAATGAAGTGAATCCCTCAATCTTCTTCTTGGAATAAGGATCTTAAGTATGTGAAAGTAGGGTACAGAGAGTTCTGCTTGCCCAGTTCACATTTAAATCAAGTCATTAGGCACCAGACACTTTTGAGAAGTCATTCATAAAAACCTACAATTTATTTTTATAAATGGTTCCAGTTCCTAAAAGATATGCCCTATTTCCAATCTAAATTAGTCTAATTTCACTTTCCAATTTTAGATTGTTTAACCTCATTGCCTTTTAAGCTAAACCACATTTTACATTCAGAAATCTTCTCCTTTTATATTCAAATAATTTTTATATGTTTTTTTTTTTCTTAAAGAAATTATGTGGACTGATTTTTTTCAAAGCTCTCATAAAATAGGCTTTACACATTTTAACTTACATTTGTGGCTACCTAATCTTTTCAGTTTTTCAAGCTCTTCTGTTCAGGGTAAGCACCAAGATGTACCGTAATACTGTTGTTATTCTCAATATAATTTGTCTGCTTCTACTCAACTATCTGTTAAAAAACTAAAAAAGAAAAAAAAGGAAGTGTTGCTGAGAAAGTTTGCAGATGATACACAGATTGATAGAACAATAAATAGCATTTGTATATTGGAGAATAATGTTTAGCTGCTGCACTGCACTGAGAGCTCACATTCTTTCTGTCTGATCTCTGTATATCAATTTCAGTGTCAGTGGTTTCCACAGTCCCCTAACTGGTAGGAGTGACACAGGGTTTTTGTTTCCAGGTGTGTGACCTTCCCCATTTATGTGTGTTCAGACACATCGCTTGAATGAGTTCCCCTTCCTGCCAAACAACCCAGCTGTGTATAAGTGGCTCTTTCTCAGTACTGTTTGTCATTCCACCAATCTGTGCATCATCTGCAAACTTTACTAGCAGTGCTTGCATGTTTTGTTCTATGTGATTAATAAAAATACTAGTTGCTAAAATGAGATCAGTGGCTTAACACCTGGAGTTGGTAATGATTTAACATCCATTTGTTAATGTACTATTCAATATACATTTCACTGATTATTTTATGTTAATTTAAAAAATAAGACTGTCATGAAGTACCAAAATAAACACTTTACAAAAATGTAGATATGGCACAGCCAAGTGTATTTCTAGAAAGATGGAAGTACATAAAATGCAGAGTTGTTATAATTATCTCTAAAAAAATCAGTCACGTGTTAATGTAATATTAAACAACACTCCTAGATAAAGATTTTCAATGTTGCTTTTTTTTTTATTTTACCATTTGTGTGCATATTCAGAGCATATTCACGGCTATGCTCTGAATATTGTGTTCCCATCTGGAGAACGCAGAACACCTATGGTTTGTGGGATACTTTGGCTGGGTTTGCAGCCACTCTGTTTCACCAGAGTGATGAAAAGTTGCTGAAATAAGACTCTTGCACCCTTTCTTCATGCCAAATTCCTGCTGATTTGTCACCTCCCACCATTAATTATTCTTCATACATGACCCCCTTGTTTGCGTTCCATTAGCCTGGCTTTATCCTGTGGATGTGTGAAATTCCCCAGGCTCACATAATCCCGCTCCCCTCGTATGGCAAACCGGCACTTAATTCAGGCAGAGTGGCCAGTTGCTGAGGGCACCAGGTTGGTTGGGGGTGACAGCAAAACCTCCTTGCTCCGCCACCTGCTTTTCTTTTGCCACCGACTCAGAGAGTCAGGCCAACTGCTGCTGCTGAGGGAGCAAGGGCATTCCATGCACACTGGCTCTGTCTGGGCAGCAGGGCGGCACCGTCAAGTAGTATTGGTCCACGTCCCCAGCTCTTCTGGCTTCCTGGTGATGGCAGCAGCTCTTCACAGCCTTTCCCTGAGCCTCAGCTCCTCACGTTTCCTCCATCTCATGGCAGAAGTGACCTTGTCCCTTCTCCTTCGGGCAGCAAAATGCAATTTTGCCCACATTGCTTACAAGCCTGGAGCCAGCCATCTACACGTCTGCTTTCCTCTCCATCACTCCTTCAGGGAGGCTGCTCCTGGCTTCCCCTTCAGTGCAGAAAATGAGGACACTGCCTCCCACCTCCCTCTCAGCTTGTCTGCAAGGAGGATCTGGCACAATAGGTGCTTTCCACCCAGATGCTTTGTATGAATGGCCATACTTGCTGTTATTTTTTGTAACTAAAAGTTGTTTTGTTGTTGTTGTTGTTTTCCCCCCCATGCAGAATTGTTCCCTTTTGGACTGGCCACCATCATCCATTGTTCTCCATGAAACAGAAACTGCCGTTGCCCTCAGGGGAGATGGTGGCTGCCTATACTGTGAGGCATCATAAAACACAGACCCCGTTGGGAACAATGGGAAAAAGCCTTCTCAACGTGGCCACCAGCTGAGGCCTGCTGCTGCTCTCGGCCCATCCAGCGCACTGGGGAGCGGCAGCCATGTTGAGGAGATGCAGTGGTCCACTGAGCAGCCTCTGGGCCTGGCCTGTGGGGAAAACAAGATTACATGCAAGAGGAAAAATACGCAAACAAAACCAGCTCAATTACAAGAAGCAAGTGAAATAAAGTCTTCGTGCAAGGTTACAATGAGTTCCGCTTATGTGGGAGCTAGCAGAGCTTTTAGCCAGTTTTGTAGGGGAGATTGAAGTCCTTTTTGCTGCTCTCTCCCATTGATGCTTTGACTCTTCCTTAAATACTAAGAGAACAAAATTCTTATTTGACAGTTTTAAAAGGAAACAATTTTTGTCACAGAATAATAACCATTTCATCTATGAAGATGTGATATTTTTTCCATCCTCCCTTTTCACTGGGCAGCCTCCTGCCTCATATACTCTTGGGTCAATGGAGTCTGTATTCTTTTTACCAAGATAAGAAACAAAGAGAGGTCTAATAACGGGTGGTCGGTTTTTTTAAAGGCCTGATTTTTAATCTCTAAACAAATTAATATATTCAAATACATCCTTGAAGTTACTGGAAATTTTGTTTTGTAATCAAACCATACATATTGTACTGTTAAGGAGAGTACACTGTGTTTTTCATAGAGAGTAAAGAATAATCAATAAAGCATGCCTGAGTTTGAAAATTCTACCCTGACTCTAGAGTCTTTAATTGCCTCTAAAACATGCATTCAGTGATAGAAAGTAATTTAAAAGATGATGAAATTTGAGGGCATACATCATCAATAATTTTGCACAAGCCATACTGTAGGAATGTTGTGATTATTTTCGAAAATAAATATTGTGATTCAAGATCTTACTTAATAGGAACTCAAGCCATTCAGGTAATTAAAATCACAATTAGCAGACTCACCTAATTCAAACTGTAATCTGTTAAAATCCCGTGTACGTAAGCCTCCAAATCTCTATACTTTTACATTTACAATTCTCTAGGATGAACAGTCATTTGCTGCTATTATTCTTCATAGCAGAAAATTTCCTCTTGAGCAGAAGTCTTACCCCTGCCACAGAGCAACACTAAAAACCCTTGTAATTATGCCTATGGCCATTTCAGTGGCTTGTACTTAAATTGATAAAGTTGATCTTTAAAGATTTGGTGTATGCTCTCTCCTCTTCAGAGTAGGGACTGTAATTACTTTGGAAGCAGCGATTCATGTAGAATGATGAAGCTGCATTCTCGACTGAGTCACTGAGTTAGTGGTATTATGTACCTAATAATGTAAGTTTGGGAGCTGAGAGGCAGCTTTTTGGTTTCGAATCATCCCACTCAGGGTGCTAGGTGTGCTAGCTGCCTTCCGCACTGGCTAAAGGAGGGAACACCCTGTGTTTAGTAATAACTTAAACAATGGAGGCTACTGCCCAAAGTAAACATTGAATGGAGAGGATCGATTAGAGTGAATGAAACAGTGGAAAGCAGGAGGAAACAGGCAGGGAGCAAACCCAAAAATCATGGTACAAGGAATGAAGTGAATACACAATGGCCTTGAAAGAAAGCCAAGGGAAGGAGCTTTTTGAGCTGAGAGCCCTGACTGCAAGCGGATCTGGGATCATGAGCAAAGCAGCAGATTCATGTTCAATCTCACTGTATTTCAAGAAGTGGGACTTTATTTGTAGTAAAACAGGATTACTTCAAAGAAATACCTGGCTCTTGTAATCAATTTCTCATTCTAATAGGAACAGCCTGCGATGTCGTGCATACAGGCTAACTACTCAGGCCATGATGGATGCAACCAGAGAGAGCAAAAAATGACGAAAAACCGGGGAGGAGGACAGAGAAAGATTTTAGAAAAAGACATATCAAAATGGAAGAAAAATGAAAACTTGCGGGAAATTAATCTAAGGCACAGAGAGACAAAAGAATGTAGTCAGGATGTATTCTTCAGCATGATAGTCAGCTGGGAGATGCTAGTGGCTCTGGAGAAGAATAATCCCTAAATGTTGGAATTTCTGATAAAAAAGAAGACCCTGTCCCTCCTGTCCCATTGCCATTTCAGAAAAGCAGCCCTCAGACAGGCAACCAGGCACCACGATGGAGGGTTAAAACACATGAAGCTGCTGCCCATTTGGAACACACTCCGTCTCCTTTCACATCTGCAGAGCATTTAGCTGCTTGCATCTGGTTGTGTTTGCGCAAATATAATTCCATATTCACTAATAATTCCCGAGGCTAAAGGCCCCTCTCCTGTAACCTTGTTAATATTCTCACAAGGCCTGGTGTGAACGCCTCACAGCATTTGGATTAGAATTCAGTCTGGTGGGTTTTTTTCCCCCCCTGTCTCTTACTCTTTCTCTCTCTCGTACTTTTCTGGCCTCCAGTTTCCTGGCCACCCACATGACGAGACACTCTCCCTCCCGCTCTCTCCCCATTCTCAGTTTCAAGGAATTTCCTTTTGTCAAAGGCAAAAGTGTGATTGACATATTTTCCCCCTCTTAAGTGCAGTCTTCTTAATACTTGATTTAACTATGTCCTTATGGGGCTCGTATAATCATTACCTAGGTGAGAAAGAGACCCCCTGCTCCCTCTCTACCATCCGATCTTGGGCTTCAAGCGCCAGACTGCTGGCTACTTAGCGCTTTTTACATGTTTTTATTCACTTTTTAAAGATGTTTTTATTAATTTGGTAGCGATGAGGGATTCCAGATTGACAGCATTGCAAACTGAAGTCATTTGTTAGTCCACAAAACAGGTAAAACCAAAGCAGCAGAACTGCTAGCTCCCTTATCAACGTGCCTTGGGATCCCCTTTCAAAGCATCTCAACCAGGCCAGAAAAATCACCTTTTCCTCTGGCCTTTCTGGGGAGAAGGCAATTCAATTTTCTATTCAGCCCTCAACCCTGATGTTAAGACTGGTAAAAACCTGAGCCAGAGCTCACCCTGACCATAGTGTCACTATGAGTCAGGGACCTAAGCATTTTGTTCATTCACTTCTGGTCACTCCTTTCTTTCGCACAAGAAACGATGGTTTCCTCTTGTTCTCCATCCTCTTTTCCACATGACCTGCATAGCATGGGCCCCAGCCAACTGCCCACCCCAGGAAGAGTCCAAGGTGTGCCATGGTGGTGGGGGCAAGGGATTGAAGGAGAGCAGCCATGGGGCTTGGGAAGGTGGATGAACTTCTCACAAGAGAAGGAGAGGAAGGTGAGTTCCCAAGCTGATAGCTTGCAGTCTTTAATGATCCCCTGGTTAATCTGTATTGGGTACCCTGTTGTATCGCACTGGTTTTATCCATGTTGTGTATTGGGACAGGGAGGTACCACACTGCATTATGAAGACTGTAGGCTGGCTGTGGGAATTCAGTTGAAGAGGTTGCTCAGACTGAGCCAAACATTTTCCAAACAACGTAGGAAGGATTATTAAAAAGTTTTTGACTAAATATTTTCAAGATCTTAGAACACTTTTAAATCAATATAAGAGCAAAATAGAGGGGTTTTTTTCCATTTAACAGAAATAGTCCTGGAAACTGATTGTTATAGCCAACATAAAAGGAAATGTTTATGATGTTGAAAATTAATACCACAAATTATAATATCTTATTTTCACTTGTGTATGAACTTTGCTACATTTGAAATAACTAGGGTGAAATTTCCTGTGTCAGGGATTAATCTGTACCTTGCATCCTTCTTTTCCTCTTTCTTTGAAAAAGGGAGGAAAGTAATTGAGTTTTCAGAAAAAAAAGCTAGGCAGACTTTATTCTCATGTATATGCTTAAAAAAAACCTGAAAGGGATACGAGTAAAAATTAATAATCCCTACCTAATGTGGATGAAAGACATGTCTTTTGATCAGCAGTTGGGGCGGAGGATCCCTCTGATGTCAGGAATGTATACTTGCCTATTTCCGTGAAAATTTTCCCACATTTACTCACGTTATGAACCTCAGAAAGACCTGCTTTGCACAAAGACATTAGAAATGCATGTTCTCTGAGGGATTTCTGCCCATCCTCAAACCCAGGGGTGGACGGCAACCTTCTCTCCCGCCAGAGCAGTGGGATGCGTGGTGTGGCTGCGCTGTCTTGGGGCACAGGCTGTGGTTTCAGTGTTTGTCTGACTGAGCATGGGAGAGGAGAAGGAACCTTTCTGACAAGACTGCAGAAGGTAGGGAGCTGGGACTGAAGTACTGGGAATGAAGACATTGGGACAAAAAGATGCTGAGCTCTATGTCCTGATGTTCTGAGAAGGGGTGGGAGGCTGACAGGTAGGACTGGAAACAGGATGGGGGAGAGGCATGGAACTCAGATGCTTGTCTCCAGAAATAGAACAGGAATTTCCACACATTGGAAATTCAAAAATTAAATATAACAGAAGAAAAAAAATGCCTGGAAAATTAATGATTCAGGCTTTAGAGCAGAGTTTGGGTGATATGCAGTAAATAAGACACGAACCACCTATTGAACAAAGACTGTAAAAGACTTCAGATATACAGGATCTTCAGCAGAGATCCAGTGGAAAATTAGGTGGTTATGTAATTAAAGATGGCAAGGTAGCTTATAGATAGGGCTGAAATAAGGTCAGGCTTATGGCTAGTGATCCTTAACATCTGAATGCTTGACGTCACAACGTCAATAGTTTCTTAACAGTATTATTTATACAGTACATAGACGTGGTATAGCATATAAGCCAGGACCTACACTGCTGTAATGTGAGTTAGATTCTGTATCTCATTAATGGCTTAAATTAAATTAATTAACAACTATTTACCTTAGCTCTGGCTACAAGCCACAAGGATTCAAAAGCACGCATCCTTTGCAAAACCAGCTTCTGTGTATTCTGTAATGGGATGGAACCAAACAGTAATGATATAAAAAAACCCTCTTTCATTCTTGTCTTCCTTTCTTCACACAAACATGTGCAGCTGCGGCCCATATCTGCTGAAAATAGTCATCACCACAATATGGCAATGAATATTTTCTGCCATTCTTTTAAGAAAGCTTTTATCTTTTCTTGGCCTCACAATGTCTCCAAGCAATCTATCTCCATTGTCAGGGCCTTGTTTAGTGAAGTATTGTTTCAAGAAGCATAGTCCAGGACTTTTTTACTGGTGTGTGCCTGGGAAAGAGTTAACTTAGATGGCTTCAGCAGTTTATCAGACCACAGTTCTCAGCCTTGCTGCTGCCATGTGCCAGGACTGCTTCCTTTACCATGAAGAACCTGTTCCCTGGCTTTGCATGCATTTGGCTTGCAAGCTGGTAAGAAACTGATGTTTGGTACCTGACTGCAGATATTGGTAAAATACTATATTTACACATTATGGGACAGTGACGAATTCCATTGCTGCAGAATAAGTGAGTTAATGAGAGTGTGACTGAAATGCTTTGGGAAGGTGTTGCGAGAACTATTGTTTCCAGCTCCGAGGCAGCTCTGCATTGCTGCAGTCATTTACCCATGGTTCAGGTTCTCACAGTTATTGCTATAACTGCAATTGTCAGAAGCTTTTTAAAATATAAGCCACGATTTCTAGAGCATGATTTACATTAAGTGAGATCTGCATGGGCTGCAGAGCTGTGGGAAGCAGGGGCTCTGACTGCACAGCAGAGCAGACTGTGCCCCCCGAACCAGCTCACGCTACTCGTGATTGCTGGTCTGCCTTTTCCTCTGGGAAAGTTCTGTTGAACACCTGATGCCACACATTCTTTTGCAGGTCACCTGCAATTCTCCACCGCTGTGTCCTGTTGGGCTGCTCTTCTCTCCGACATTTGGAGAAGCGTGTCTCACCATCATACTAGCTCAGCCTCAGGACTGTGGTGTGATGTTTGGATGGTTTCTCAGGCTTGCAGGACTGCCTTCTAAATAACAGTCCTCTAGCTGAAAACATAGAAAACAAATTCTGCAAATTGTGAAGCAGCCTTGGGTTTCAGAAAGACCCCAAATAGCTCAGGAAACAAGTGACACAAAACCTGCACGGATATTTGTATACTCTCTCTTTTTCTGATGAAAATCACCTCTGTTCTCTGTTGTCAAACATTGGCAGTAATAATCTTTTTTTTTTTTTTCAATTCAAAGCAGCAAAGAAATAATCCTGCACCTTCCCTGCCAGATTGAAATATCTTTAAATCTTTTTCTCTTTTAACTGAGTGTTTGGAGGGGGTGGGGGAAAGAGGGAGAAAAAGCAGCTTGAATAAGTTGCTGATGGAGCGTCTCAGTGTATCAGGTGTTTTCCAGGCATTGTGTAAAACAGTCGTGCCTTAGTGTGCTTCCAGCCTCAAAGAACAGGGTACAGAAAGTCTGGAACTGGAAATTGGGAATGGGATGAGGCTAGTAGCAAGTAGTATCGTGGTCCTGGAGAACAGAGCTGGAGCGATCTATCACTGCCCGGGTCCAATTTGGAGAAAATGGAACACAATCCAGAAAGCCTTTGAATCACTTCATTGTCATCAAGTACCTGCGAAGCCCAGAGACGAAGTGTGCCTTACCCCCTTTAATGGCCAGACCAAGTATGAAATAGCAGTCTACTGCTGCTGCTGGCAACTTGAGAAACAAAGACATTTCTGTCCCTTCCTTCTCACCCCAAGCAAAGAGCGAGCATGAGGGATGCTGGGCCTTTTGATATTGAACCAGTAGTTCGACAACTATACCATGAACATTGACTGATAGCAGGGACAAATGGCTCTATTAAGATGTGGAATAAGATAGTGAGAGAATTCCAAACCAGAACACTTTCCCCTAGGAACAGGGAAAACCACGAGATGGCAACTGGTGTTTCTGTTCACACACAAGTGATCAGAAGTTCCCTTCCGCATCCGATTTTGAGCTGCCTGCAGACATATGAGGTGCTGCTGTGGGCTGAGGTGTGAGACAGAGGCCCTCCTTTAGGCTTTCCAGAGGCAGCTCCCGTTCCCGTGGATGCTTTGGACAGTGAGTGGCATTGTGCTGGGGGCTGCAGCTTGCACTGAGAGTATTTAAACACAATGTCAAATCCCTCCTGTCCTGACCCCTCCTGACTCATGGACATCTGTGAGGGAACACCCCTGAGAGGGTATCTGTAAAGAACCGTTTATTTTGCAGTGAAGGGGTAATCTCATAATAACCAGGGAGTTCCTCCAAGTTCCTGGGAGTACCGAGTGAACGTTGCCCAGTGTTGCTGGCTGTAACACTGCAAACAGAAATACAATGGAGGCTCTGAAGAAGGCAGAGCAGCTCAGCACCCACAGCCCATGTTTATTTTCTCCAGAGATGAAGAGGGGACTGCAGGTCAGCAGGAATTGTGCATTCTGACTGGTATTTATTGACTCAGAAGTCCTTGCTGACAGACAGACAGACAGACAGGCAGGCAGGGAAGGGTTCCATTACAGTGACGTCGTTTCTTTCCCTCTTCAGCACTGAGGCTTTCACTGCTGACCCTCTTCACACATTGCTGTGGCTTCTCCAGCTGGTGCTGGGGCAAATGGCAGCTGCCTTTCACCTCGCTGATGCTGGAAGCCTGGGTGCCTCTTGGGAACACGACTGTCAGGCTTTCAGCGACATGCTGCAGCACATCTATCAGAGATGTAGCAACAAAGCTTCATGTTCAGCCTTCCCTCTGAGACCTGGGTTAAGGCTGGAGGTCTGGGTCAGATGCTGAAGCTGAACTCTGGGTGGCTATTGGGGGTCAATGTACAGGGTCTGTGTGAGAGAGAAATGTGTCCCTGCACTGTGCTCAGCCCCATTTCCATCTTCCATTCCCTGATGCAGTCACTGCTAATTAGGCCTTTGATTGCCCTAGTGTAATATTGTGCTTTAGGAGAACTAGTCCTTTGCGTAAGTGATAGGGAGGTAGATCTACTGTCAGCTATTTGCAGGGATGCTACAGCACTCTGAGCAGCCTCTGTTCGAGTCAGGGGCCATGGCTTCAATACTTTTGATTCCTAGTATGGTTCCTCCAGATGATCCCTTTGGATTTAAGACCATACTGGAGATTTATATCTGTTGTCACCAGTACAGTCACCTATACTTTTAGCCACACAGGGCAGCTTTTTTTAATGAGCCCTGACTAGGAATGCAAGATGGAGCAGAATGGAGAAGCAAAATGTCCGTGTTTAAAT
The DNA here is from genome assembly GCF_964106895.1 of Numenius arquata. Classification (NCBI taxonomy): domain Eukaryota; kingdom Metazoa; phylum Chordata; class Aves; order Charadriiformes; family Scolopacidae; genus Numenius; species Numenius arquata. Next base: position 11,061,168 of record NC_133576.1, on the reverse strand, counting down.
AATATGAATTGTTTCTCTTATCCCCACAACCTCCATAGTTTTTTTAAGATGGTTCTCACTTTGAGTCCAGTAAACCAAAGGTGGCAGTTCCTAAAGGATGCAACAGGCTGGGGTGCAGGATATCTGGCATGTTTGCAGCAAAGCAGTGTCAGATAGATCAAATTGTGGATTCTTCACTCACTTTAAAAACATCATACTCGCAGCATGAATAAGTGAATCACACTAATCTCTTGCTTAATGAGATTTATATTAGGGATGCTAAGAAGATGCAATATGAGGGTGCTCTTTCAGATTCAGTCTTTGTGAATATGCCATTTCTGCAAATACAAATGCATATGAATGAGAACCCAAGCATCACATAGTCTGCTTCTTGATTGCCAATGCAAGATTACGTGCAACAGCGCATGTTTTGTTTTAACAGTCTTAGATGATGAGGTATCTTCCACATTTGGATTCTGGCTGTTTTTCTAGTAATTCAATTCATGCAGTGAGGCATGGTTGCAACACTTTCTGTTCTGTGACAGAATGCTTCTTACATCACCTAACATATATGGAATTCCTTTCAGGCTCTACCTCATTAAAAACTGATGCTTAGATCTCCTGCCTCTCTAATGTACAGGGGCAGATCTAGGCATATTTTCACTTTGAAAAGATTTCCTCTCCTTTTCATTAATGACAGCTGTACAGCTGTCTAAAGACTGTGGAGATTTCCTTCTACACTGCTGGATGTTTACTGTCTTGGTAATCTGTTTGTGGAGAGCCGCATGCTTTTGTTCCTTCAGTAAAGTTCCTTTAAGCCAAACCTGTTTTCCCTAATGTGGCCTTCCCAGTAAATAGGAGTAAAGAGGGTAAGGGATTCAATATGTGTACAGTGGATGCCAGTGATGGGACGGTACTGCAAGGAAAATGCTTTCCTGACTATGTCTGTTAGCTGCTGAGAATGTCTCATGACAAAGGGCTGCAAGAGTGGAGCTCCCCTCACGATGGTGCATATAGAGAACCTTCAGGGTGCTTATAGGTGCACATCAACTTACAGTTCTAAGTGTAAGTTGGCCAAACCAGCCCCTAAGCATTTTATCATCTAGCCTTGCTGAGCTTGAAGTGTAACAGGGTGAAATATGTTACAAGTGTGCAAATACTGGGCACAGTTATCATCACCCTAATGGGCTTCCATGCCTCAAGAGGGAGTGACTGGACTGTTACCTGTCTTACCTGAGGGCTGACAGACACCACTGGGATGCTCCAAGCTAATTCCTCTTTGAATAAGAATGCATACATAAAAACAAAGCAAACCTTAATTTAAAAGCAAACTTGATAACCAGTCAGTTACATGTCTGGCCCACCTTAACTTTCTTTTATCTATGTTTAATCCACTGCCTTTGTCATCTTTCCCCATGAGGTGCAGTGTCCTTATGTCAGTGGCTTACAACTTGTGATCCACAGATTTCTGGGAATTCAAGTACTGCTTCTAAGGGGTCTGTGAAAGGAAAGCAATTTATATGTGCTGTGATGTAATCTACGTTTGTAAAATTTCTAAAGAAGGTAGAGTGTCTGCATGCCCATTGGGGTGGGCGGGAAAGTAAGATGAAAGGTCTTTCTCATGGGAAGAAGCAGGGGATTTAAATCCTAAATTTGTGGCAGTTTTGTAATCTTTAGGGTCCTTTAGTTCATCTCTGTTTCAAAGAGGCATGCTGGCTGGTACTTTGTGGCTTGATTGAACCCTTCAGTACTGTCCTGTACTTGCAGAAAGAAAGGATGTGCAGTAAAAGGGGTGTTTGTATTAAATTGGAATAGATTCCCTGCTACTGAAGTATTCTGTACCTGGCCCAAATTCCTGTGTGAGGACATGTTGGAAGTGACGTCCATGCACAGGGAAGATGCTGACATCAAAGACTACAGTTACCTCCTTAACAAGAACAGGCACAGATGCAAATGTGCTGGATTTGGAGGTGAAAATTTTTAGATCCTGTGCAAATTACTGTAAATCGGTTATGTTTGATCTCTAATTCAGATCCTATTTAATCCCTTTGAAGGATATGCCATTGTGTTTTCTTCCTTCTACCCTGTCTCCTGGTCAAAGTGCTACCATGGCCCATTCAGCCACCATGTTAACCTTTGATCCTAATTTTGCTCAGCACCTCTAAGCCCCTCAGAGCCTGTGATTGCATTTGTTTGTGGCAGCTGTATTACAGAAACAGCTTCTTTTACTGTTCATGCATTAACTCCAAAATAAATGACAGCCAGGAACAGTGGATGTAAGAAAAGCCTACATGCATCTTTACCTGTAGCTAGATCTTAACTTTTCCGTGCAAACCTCAGTAAACTCTACTTAGCTTAGTTATCTCTGTTGCTGCAGAAGGAGAAACAGACTTGGTTTTTTGCCTTTTACTAGTGAATCCTCACCAATGAAGGATGCTGACCACATAGACAACCTATCCATGTGGTACAGGTTTATGGTCTTACTGTTATTGATCCGTGGCTTAGGTCTAGAAAAAATGAATTTTGATACTGAGATTAGAAGCAGATTAAAGCATTTTTTAAAAATAGCAGGCCTCTGGGTTCTTTGATAGATCTCCTTTTGTTTTTGTTTCTCTCCCAAAACATCTTGTGATTTTTTGCAGTTGACCAGAGTAATATCAGGTATTATGACGTATACAATGCAATGCACCTAACTGATTCTCCACAAAAATATGTACTAACAATTTTGTAGGTTTATAAAAGTATACCTTAACTGATGCTGAATATCCACAGATACTGAATGCTGTGTATGTATAGAATAAAACTAAGGGATAGTTACACTCTGGAAGCTAATTAAAAATATTCCTGATGGGAGCAAGTTTGTCTTTCAATGGTGAGAGACCACACTAGTTTATATTAACACACATTAGTTAAGAACATTAGTTGAGTTTAGATCAACAAATTGAAATGGAACCAGACAATAGCTGGTTTCTTTCTGGCTTGCACATACTTGTTATATACTTGTTATTTAGGTCCTACTCTGGGCAAGCAGAGCTCAGTGCAGTAACATATTTCTTTTTGCTAGCTTTGCACTTCACCTGATGGATTCTGGAGGACCATTAGCTTTCCCTCTTTAATACGTTTCAAGAATGGCCAAACTATGGCTTGCAAGATAAATATTTCCTGATGCATGGTTAGTCCAGGAGTGTTCAACCTGAAGAAACAACCCAGAAATGTCCCCATAGGAAGCTCTAGGATCCACTTCATCAGAAAGGTGAGGAGTCAGTGCTTTCCCAGGGCATAATACACTCCAGTAATACCTTGTGCCTTCTCCAAGCCGTTGTCCATGACATGTGCCAGATTCTTAAAGCAAGCAGGGTGGCCCAGGAGAGTAGTGCTGTGGAAACTCATGCATCCTGGGATTTCCAACTCAGTAGTTCTGCTACTCTTCCAGTCCTGGTTCAGAGACCACAGTGAAACGCAGCCTTTGTGTTTGTACATAGAGCCCTACACTTTAAGATGTGCTGGTTCAGCAGCATCAGAAGTAAATCAATAGGAGACAAAAGGCACTTTTCTGAGTAAAGGAAAAAAAAATCAGTCCTCAAGACATGACTCTTGAGTTGAAGGATCAAATATGAAGAATGAAGATGTAACAGTGCAGCCTGGTCTTTTTGTTGAACATTACTGCATTTTGACATATGTGAGGATAGGGAAAATACTAGTTAATTAAACTTTTTTGTCTAAAATAAACAAGGGTGCACTCTCCTAATCCTGGGCAGAAATGTCACTGGCTCTTGGGCTTACATATTTAAATTGGAAAACCCAAAGCTTTTGGGTTCAGGTTTTACAACATAGTTCAGTTGGATTATGAGTCTGGAATTATGAAATCTGAAGTTGCAAATGGTTGTTGTTGATGCTTTTCTTTAAAAATTTGACTGCTTCCCCTTTTGTCTCTGTGTGTGTCCTGTGTGTCCCTACTTTATTTCCAAGTCTCTCACCTGCACCTAACATGCCTGTTATTAACATGTACTGTTAATACTGTAGGCTTTATTTTCAGAGGGGCTGCACAAAACCAAAAGCAGCTGCCTTTGCCTTCGACTGGAATTCAACACCTCTGAAAATCAGGCACTAATGTTTTTCAGTTGGAAGACCAGATTCCCTTCTATAAAATAATGCTTTTCATTTACAATTTAAAGAACTTCCAGTCTATGTAGGTTTTAAAATGCTGCGTACGCGCTACGTTCGCACAGGAATCTGGCAGCCATTTCTAGGGAGCATTAAGCAACAAGATCTTGTAGTGAACAGCGGAATTATTTTTTATTTAGAGATTACATAACTCTGACAAAATGGAAACCAGCCCCCGTGCTTCACTGTAGACCAGAACTTTCTCTTCCCAGATGGAGGATGACCTTTAATTGTGTCAGTTCCACCCCACATCCTCAGAAAACAAGGGCAGCTGCTTCACACATGAAGGGAAGCAGCGACTGAAGCAGCCATGTTGATCAAGGATAGATCATGACTGATGTAACCTTACAATAGCTATGTGAATTAGACTCCATCCATCAGTCAGGTCTGCAAGAGTCTCCAGGCAAAAATAATTGCTCTTAAATGTCACAAAACGAATTAGCCCCCGCCTACCTCTGTCCCTTTAGTGGCCACTGTCGCGCAATACTGGTGCATCCAGAAAAGCTGCCTGTCATGGTTAACCCATGGGGGATCAAGCAAGGTTTGTTGGTAGCAGTGGAGAGAGTGACACTGCAGTGGAGCTGCTCACTCAGCAGCGGCTGTACAGGAGGAACAGGCAGACTGGGAGCTGTTGGTGCCCTTGGACTCAGCCTGATGGAGGGGAAATTGCCATGCAGACTTCATGTAACTGGGACTCGCAGCAAAGCCAGAGAAACTAGAGACACAGCAGGTATTCTGCCCCAAGTTAATTTGTCAGTACTCCCATAAATGCCTTATCAATAATTGCCCCCCAAACTCTGGTACCACTTATGTTCCCCTGTCTTTTGCTCCTTTTGTTCCAGCCCCTCTCCCAGACGTTCAGGTTTTTTATTCTCTCTCCCTGCTCCTTTAATGTCTTCATGGTGCTGAGGGGGTGGGTAGGTGGGAGGTGCTGGGACCCCTTCTGTGGAGCAGCTGTGGTTGCTTCCCAAGGATGTGTGAGAGTTGGGAAAGATAGCGAGGCATGATTTTTTGCTGTATGCTGAAAGGTTTTCTCCATCAACCTGAAAAAGGACCTGAGAAGTGGTGAAAAGGTATAGAGTTGTCAGCCCCGAAACAAAAGCGTTTGCACAGTTGGGAAGTAACTGGACAGTGTCTGCGTCCTCTGATGAGCTGAGACAATTCCATTACCCACAACTTGCCGTAAATCAGCAAGTCCTTTGCTCTGAAACAGGCATTCAGTGTTTGCTCTGCTATTCCTTAAAGTTCGGGGCTCTTGGTCAGATGTGACTTCAGTGCAGTGGTTGGCATGGAGTCACTGCAGCAAAGACTTTATCGTTTCTTTTGATAATGTTGTCACTGAACGCAGTCACACGCTAAAATACAGTTTTAAATATGAATTCACTTTGACTATGTTTATGTTAACTTTCTGTGAACAGTCAAGCAATTTACTTTTATTGACAAGAAAATCTGTAGAAAGTCAATGTCACAGATACATATGTGTGCATTTAAGTAAACTAGTTTTAAGTTCTCATGCATAAGCATTCGGTTTTGAAGTGCTTACACATTCCCTCAGCCAAAGGAATGGAAACAATACAATGTGATTTATCTGACCAATCAAACCTAACCCAGACAGCTGCAGCGCAGGCTCTCCTGCTGGCTGTTATTTCCATGCCGGCAGAAGAAGAGGGTAGATGCCTCAGATGATTGCATTTCTGTTGTGAGCTGGTCACTCGGCTTTTCTTGCTGATGACTCAGAAGCTAGAAAAAGCACAACCTGCCTGGAAGGGTCAAAAGGGAAAAGCGTAGGAGCCCAGTCAACCTGGTGCTCACTGAACAACCGCCTATAGGTGGTATTCACTAAATTTGGCCTTTCGTTTCTGTATTTAAATATGAATATGTTGATAGGAAGCAATTTGCATACTGTGCTGGGTATGAAATTCCCCCCCTCCCCCAATTAATTCAAAATCACTAAAAGAACTGTTGACAAGTTCCATGCAGCAAGTAGTGTATTAGGACAAAATGGTGAAAAATATGCTGACATTTGATGTCACAGTGCTGTTCTCATGTAACACGGGGGATGCACAATGTCATCACTGAAATAACAGTTTCAAGCTATACCTGTGTAACACTCTGTGTGAATATTCCTATTAACAACTAAGAAGTGAAATACAAAGGCCTCATTAAAAAGAAAAAAAACCCACCACCAAGAACCAACATCTAGATCACTGAAGAATATGCCAAAATGCCAGCAAAGCTACTGCCAAACATGAAGATGTCTAAATTCCTCAGGGCTATACATTTGCCAGCAAAGCTCTTTGTGATCTTGAAGGTCTGCTGCTGAGCAGTTAAATCTTGGCTGCATAAGGTAGCACAGCACGTAATCTGCAAGATCTTGGGAAGAAAACTAGCATGGTATGAGCAGGATTCCCCTGCGCATCTCTCGGGTTTCTGTGATGCAACAGAAATCCCTGCCCAGGATTCAGGCAGGTTTTGTGCATGCTCATCCCGTTGCCTCCTCTGTCGGTGATCCCACCTGGAAGCATGGATTAGTTCATAGCTCCCTGTCCACGTTAGTTCTTGCTATCTCTCTTACTTGTCTTTCCTCTATCTTCACCCATAGGCAGGGAGTGTCTGCCAAGAATTTGGGAGAAAAGGTAATCTGAGGACAGATCTTCTGTGTTTTCAAGGGGTACATTTTGACTGATGTGTGGATTTGGAACAAAATGGCAATCAGAGTACAATGCTCCTCAAATCATATACTTAATCAGCTCTGGTAGCACGATCTGCTTGCTGTCTAAAAGTGTGTTTTCAAACTAAGATCTCCCTTTTAAAAAATACTATTTTGAAAATAAAAAGTGGTTGTTTTTTTCTTTTTCTTTTTAAACCAGAAATCAAATCCAGATGGATTTGCAAATTTGTGAATACTGTGATTTTCGGCTTGTCACTAAACCTCCCCACCCTTTGTCATATTTCAGGCAAAACCCAAGTGCAGCCTGATGTGCCTGTTCCAGGGAAAGGACCTTTCCTGAGGCTGGGGGGGTTGGAGCGAGTGGTGGTGGGTGGGTCGCTGGGTGCCCAAGGGGAGCTTCTGGTGGCTCTGCGAGGGCGGCAGCAGCAGACATCTGCTGCACACGTTTTATTTATTTCTTGTTTGGAACGGCCCTGTGAGTGGCGCGGTAAATCTCACACGTTTTCTCAATCTGTCCCCCAACCAGGTAGGATTGACAGCTGGAGAAAACCATATATTCTGAGTGCTAAATAGGTTATCCACCGTCCATAAGAAAGAAAAGCAGTGAGCTTTACAACCATGCCTCCCAGCCGTGCCCTTGTTTTTGACTTTGCCACTGGCAAGGCTGAGTGCCTGACCCCTGCTAACGTGCGGTGCCTTTAATAAGGAGAGGGAGGGAAGTAATTTTATACTCAGCGTGTGAGTGATTCATGTTCTCAAAGGGGATAAAAATGTTATTAGAAAATTCTCCTGCCAAATGTGTGGCAAACGAAACCAATTTATTAATGCTGTGAAGCCAATGTGTGAAATTGGGATAAAAGGTGAGGTGCGGTCTCACCCCCGTGCTTACTGCAGCAGAATGTGCTGCAAGACAAAGGGCCCTTGTCCTCAGAAAGGGGACAAGTGCTGCTGTTGTGACCACAAGCACTAGCAGCAAACAAACAAAACGTTTTCTGCAGCTCAGATGCACTTCAAAGTGTTGGGGTGAGAGATGCAAAAGTCTGAAAGAGCAGACCTTGATCGTGAGCCATCAGACTGCTGCTTGAAACCTGTAAAACATTGTCAGGACACCTTTGAAAATGCTTTTATTCTTTCCATAGTTCAAGGCTTCCTCTTCATTTAGGGTTATTATTTATTTTATTATGTGTTAAGCAGTCTCAGTGTGCTCTGTGTTGAACAAGACACAAAACAAAAACAGTCCCAGGCCCCAGAATGCTCCCAGTTTGAAATGAAGTCCACAAAAGTAAGGCACAGATTGGGAGCCAAGCAAGAGGCCCAGACATGGCCCGTGCTTTTATACTAATGTATTTTACATGTGATAATAGTGAGGGTGACCATATGTTCATGAAGTACCTATAAAGCAGGTGCTGTACTATTGACAAAAGCAGGGTGAAAGAAGTGTATATTGAAGTGACTCCTAAAAGGTCAAGAGTCCTGTGCCTGGTGCCCTTAAACTGAAGAGGCCTGTGACTCTTCCTGCATTCCCCTAAGTTTTGCTGTCTCTGACAATGCCGTGTTTGATGCGTCTGAACAAGACTGAAGCAGCACGTATGGAGCTATAAGCAGAATGTCTCAGCTCTACATCTTTTTACCTCATATGCAAATAGCATCATCTCTCTATTTTTAGCACCTGGAAAACATCAGCATCAGGACAAAGAACAGTCAGTCAGAACCTGTCAGGACAGAAGAAATATGCGGGGGAATTTCTGCCTTCTCCTTCTGTCTCATCCTCTCCATAACAGAAAGTACTCCTTCATCTAATGGTATCTGACTTCCAATTATCATGTAAGTAGGCATGCTCAGTTCTTCTGGATTCCTTTCTCTTCCTGAACAGCCCCCAAAACATAGATACCAATAATTCCATTTCTTAGCTGCAGATATTTAGAAATCAGATTTTGATTTCACTGTGGCAATTATCATCTCCAGGGTGGTTTGTTGCATTATTTTATACCAAGAAACAAGGCTGAGGATTGTTCTGATCAATTTCTGGAGAGCTATAACCCAGCCATTAGCACATTTAGTGCATCCAAGCCTAATCTTTCTGCTCACCTTGCATTCAAGAAAGCACCGTATTATCCCTCGGATTCCAGCAGTAGGGCAGAGGAGGTGACGTGAAGTCAAGCTTTGAACAAAGAAGTGAAATATATTCAGAATGTTACTGAACAAGAGATGTGAAAACTGTCTATTGTTCTTTCATGCTAAAGAGGAATGCCCAGGAATTTGATGAAAGACTGCAAGGAATAAAATTTAACTGCTATAGTTGAGCACACACAGAGTATGAGTGGCCACATATCTTTCTCCATTTACTTCATGAACTTGACCTCTAAATAAAGTTGTGCAGATTTAACTATTCCCAAAACTATGAGGGTTTTTGATTTTTGCCTTTTTTTCAGTCTAGGTTCTATTAATGAATCTTGTACTGGTAAATTTATTCAGATAAGGGATTTCTTCAAGCTTCCCTCAGCTACCCATGTGCCACTTTTCTGCCTGCCATTGAACCAGGAAAGTCATTCCACAAGATCTTAACATTATTTGTATTTTGTCTACAGCAGGGAGAAATTAATTAGTTTCTGACATAATATTAACATTTTATTAGTGTAAGTCCCAGAGCACGGTAGCTCAACCAGAGCTGAGTGCTCCAGAATCCAAATTAATTGTTGGGGTTAGTATGAAGTACTCAGAGTCATCTGTCAGGCGAGTGTCTCCATCTAGCTCTGTTTATGGCTGGAGTTGAAAGGTGAAGTCTACAGAATCAGTAGCCCAGTCCCTGCACTCCGATTGTTGGATTACAGCATTCAGCTTTTTTGCTATTACACACAAGTCCTTTGAAAAGTGACATAACCGCAGCTGATTGTCAGGACATAGTGTTCTGAAGTAGAGTCCAAGGTCTCTAACACATAAAAATCCACAAAAAAATAAAACCTACCACTGATTGGCAGAAAAAAAGATTCAGACTGCATATATGCCTCAGAGGTCCTGGCTTCATGAGGAGGTCCTGTGTCATACTCCTCATCTAAGCCCATAGTGTTTTTACCTTCACAAGCTGGCCATTGTTGTTGCAAGTTCCTGATTCCTGTGTCTGTCAACTTTGTGTGTGAGCTTCTACGTACTCTACATTTTAAGAACAGCTTTGAGACTCAAAGCTTAATTTCAGTACTTGTCCACCCTCTTTATGGAAGATACTTCAGAAATACCTGGCTGCGGGCTCACTCAGTTGTTATAGCCAAAGAAAAATCTTAGGTGTTTATTGCACACATTCAAGTACACACTTGCCTGAAGTATGGATGTACTTAGTATTTTCTGTCTGATCAGCTGTTTCCATGTATTCTTTGGGCCCTTCAACAACGTCAAGAACCCAGTACATTCAATCCATGGACTTTCCTAGGAGGCCCTTCAGAGCAAGTAGAATCTGTAGACAACCTAGGCAAAGGATACCTGTGCCTAGATTAAGGTACGATGGATGGAACTGCATCTCAGAAGATGACATCTGAGATCAATAGGCTGTTCAAACCGTTCTTCAACAATCTGTTAACCATATTCCCACCATTTTTTTTCTTCTCTATCACTAACATGAAACTATCAATACAACACTCAGCCATAAAGAAAGCCAGGAAATTGTCCATTTTGGTAAAGGATGAGAAATCTTCTCCATGGGGTCCCTGAAGAGCATTGTGTTGCATTGCATGAGATCTAAGAGTTTACAGTCTAGTGCTAATTCTGGAAATGCATTCCCTAAACAGAGGTTGTTATTTTCACAGTTCCAGTTTGCAGACCTGTCATCTGAATTGGCTAATCCCCTGCTAAAGCCTATAATGGGTCAATGATTACAGAAGAATATAGTCTGAATAGCAGTAAACACAACAGAAGACAAGTAGCTCCATGAATTCTGGAATTAAGGGAACATGGTTGGCATCTTGTGGTAGTTTAACTTCGGTGTCTAATAATGACACTAAAGAACTGATGCGCTTCCTCTAATTGGCTTCAAGACTGACTACCTGAGTGGATTCTCTGGGGTCAGTAAAGAGTTAAGCTTACCTTGCCATCTCCCCATCAGCAGGGAAGCACTGGCAAGGGCTCTCCTCAACAGGTAGTGACTGTCATGTTGACTATCTGGAGTTAATATCTCTGAAATAGTCACTTGTGTCAGATATAGTTGAAACTGGCTAACCTTTTCAAGCAACATTGTGAGAAGAAAGAGTATAGAAAGGAAATCATAAGCAAACTATCATCACAATCTTCAGTCTTCCCCTTTGACAGCCCACGTGTCCTTATAAGCCTTGCTTCCACAGGAAGCATTTTAGTTTACCCTCGGAGTAGCGAAAGCACTCAACAGTGTTTTCTGCCACGTTGTGATAATTTTGTATATTGCATGGAAACTTACCAAGCAAAATGATGGAAAGGACAATTAAAAAGTTTTTGATGTCACCCACAGTGGTGTGTCAATCCTCTAGAGCTCTCCTGAAGTCACTGGAATTACTCTACATTTCCACTCATATGAGCAGACCAAAACATAGCCTCATTTGTGTTGTAGCCTACTTTTTTAGGGAAGCATAAGAATTTCCATTTTGTATTACAATACTTAACTGGGAGCTGTTTATCATTATACCATTATTATCATATGGCCTAAGTCTTAGTGGGTAGAGTTATCTCAATGTAATTTTATATTTCCTGGAATCCGAGGTCCTTGGACGTCTCAAACACAGTGCTTTCAGCCAGTAGCAGTGCAGATGTGACTGAGCTGTAACAACCTCCTGGTATTGCTTTACCATATAAACTGTGATTTATAGCTGTATAGCATATCATTTGCATTTGTTGTTGTTTGCAGCTATATGACAGCAGTGCTCTTCACAGTGTGCCAGAACTTGGTCTCGGATGTTAACATTTTCACAACAAGACTGTGATTTTGGCTGGGGCTAGTTTGCATTCATATGTATATGCATATGTATATGAGAATACTCATATACATACCCTCTTGTGCCTGCTCCACTATTCTGCGAATCCGTTTGATCTTAGAACCGTAGAAAAGTTCAGGTTGGAAGGGGCCTTCCAGGGTCATCTAGTCCAAGCCCCCTGCAATAAGCAAGGACATCTTCGACTAGATCGGGTTGCTCAGAGCCCCGTCCAACCTGGCCTTCAATGTTTCCAGGAATGGGGCATCCACCACCTCTCTGGGCAACCTGTCACGGTGTTTCACCACCCTCATTGTGAAAAATTTCTTCCTTATACCTAGTCTAAATCTACCCTCTTTTAGTTTAAAACCATTACTGCTTGTCCTATTGCAATGGGCTCTGCTAAAAAGTTTGTCTTCATCTTTCTTATAAGCCCTCTTTAAGTACTGAAGGCTGCCATAAGGTCTCCCCAGAGCCTTCTCTTTCCCAGGCTGAACAATCCCAGCTCTCTCAGCCTGTCTTCATAGGAGAGGTGCTCCAGCCCTCTGATCATTTTTGTGGCCCTCTTCTGGACCCACTCCAACAGGTCCATGTCTTTCCTGTGCTGAGGGCCCCAAAGCTGGACCTGTTCTCCAGGTGGGTTCTCACCAGAGCAGAGGGGGAGAATCCTGCTGGCCTTGCTGCTTTTGATGTAGCCTAGGATACAGCTGGCTTTCTGGGCTGCAAGCGCACATTGCTGGGTCATGCCTAGCTTTTCACTGATACCAAGGGTTGCCTTGACCCAGGTACAGGACCCTGCATGGGGCCTTGTTGAACCTTATGAGGTTCACATGGGCCCACTTCTCAAGCTTGTGAAAAAACCAGCAGAGCCCGTGTGCTGTGGTACCTCCAGTGTGATGCCATGACTCAGATCCTGTGCAAGAAGCACAATTACTGCGCTTAGGGAATTCCTCAAAAGGAAGTTGTGGGACATAGGCTGGCACTTCATTTTGACATAAGCCTGCAATCTACACAACGTTCAGAGCTTCAGCCAGCAGGAGGGTTTATTACATGGACTGCTTTCTGCATGGAGCGGTAACTCTGAACTCCTCTGAACTCTGTATGTATGGGGACACTTTAATTAATGCATTTATTCAGCAATCATGGATACCTCATGGATTCCTGTTCTTATCTAGTCTCCCTGTATCTCAGAGACAATAAACAAAGTTACCTACTCCTCTTTCAAGCTTTTCTTCGTTATATTTCAGAAATCTTGAAAATAGCCGGTGGCCTTTTTGCTGTCTCATTTTCTCCTTGTACACCTCTCCCTGTCTAGCATCCCTGCTTAAGGGGGAAGATTTACCTTTATCACAGTCACCATTCTAAGAAATAATAAAATTCAGAAGCTACTGTCATGGGGTGCTATCTGAAATAGTTCTTTTGTACCAAATAGCTGTTCAGGTTGTTCATATTCACATAATTTGGTTTTTACATTCAACTTTTTAGTGCATTCTTCTCTGCAGTCAGGGGCTCACAGGGACCATCACGGTTCTGGTACTTTCAGTATTTGAAGAAATATTGCTTTGATAACAAAATGTCTGCACGCAATGAAGATACAGATTTTTATGCGTGACCAGTATTCTATGGCGGGCATGGTGAGTTTTTAGCACATCCACTCCCTATGGATCAGACCCTTCTGCCTTTGAAAGACATCCCAGAATTATAGAATATTTTTCCTTATGGACTCAAAATGCTACATCTTTTTTTGGAGTCTATTCTGGGCTGCTCATGTGTATGGAAAACATTCACTGGACTTTCTGCTGGTTCTAGGCTGCTGGTTCCCAAAACAAGGCCATCTCAGGCAGCAAGGACTAGGCAGCATTGGAAGTAGTTGTCTGGAACAGAGGTAAGACAGGAAAATGAGGCAGATTTGATAAGTGTTCCCTAGTCTTGCCTTTCATTGAAATTGTAAGTAATGCATTTACCCAAACACAAGGCAACTTTGAATGGAAGACAGTATTTTCTGTGCACGTGAATTTTGTAAAGCAGATGTTTAACTTTGCACACAAGACAAAAATTAAGGCGTTTCCCTATATTTAGGTTACAAACTAGATCAGGATTGTCTAGTCTTCCAGCACAGCAAGCCTGCTACTTTGAACTGCTTCTGTGTCTGTGTGAGGTGCTGGGAAGCATACCTCCTTGGGAAGCTGGCTGTAAACAGGGGTCGTGCCTGCCCTCCTCTGTCAGTGAGGGGAGTCTGTAAGCATTCGATATAGAACGAGACACTAATGTGGAGTGGGAGTTAAGGGTGTATTTTCTGAAACTTTTTCTTCCCCCATCCCACAAATTGTCATATATAAGGCAGTCTGAAAATTTTTTAATTTTTTATTATTAAAGTTTTGAAGAAGGCCTTCAAAAGTACAAAGTGAATTTAAGATACATCTTCCTGATTTTCTAGACCATCTGTAATAATAAGCCATAAAATATAGATGTTCTGTTTGTGTTGGTGGGAGGTACTAGGCTCCAGTAATAATATTTAAGCATTACAGTGTTTATCACCTCAAAGAAAGAATGACAAAGAGCTACACTGGAATTTCGCATCAGCTAGACTGTGAGTTCCTGATTGAGAGATGAAGGTCAAGGTAGGAGATGTAGTAAACATATGCCATTACGATGAAGAGTCTCTCTATGTGTAGGGGCAGTTGGATTAATTTACCTAAAATTTGGGAAGCACATCTTTAAGGAGTTCTCTTCTTAGTAGCTGAGTGTTGCCAGGGAGCAATGAAGGCCAGCTGCTCCCTAAGGATGGGGACCCAGAAGCTGAGGACAACAACGTCTGGCAGTGCAATGGCTTTACCAGGCAGGGTCTAGTTCCACCATACCCAAATGAGGTGAGCAGAGCAGACCAGGGCCAGGTTCAGCCAAGAGTCCAGATCATCCACAAGCTTGTGATGATGAAGCAAGTACAAGATCAAGACAGGAAGTCAATCCACAAGTCAAGGTTGGGTCTGGTGAGGATAACCAGGGTTAGAGTCCAGTGATCATGGGGAAGGTCTGTATTGACAAGACAAGTCCATGGTCAATGTCCAAAACAATGGAGTTCAAGATCAGGCACAGGCAGAGCTGTGGCTGCTCTGGAGACAAGTAGTCTTAAAACAAAGCTCAAGCAAGGGCTGAACTTAGCCCAGGGCTGAACTTGCAGGGAGCTCCTGGGCTCATGGGCAAGGCGTGTGGGAGAGATCCAGAGGTAAGTCTGGTCAGGGCAACTAAGGCCTATTAGTGCAGTTTGGCCCTTGACAGCTATTAAACTGAAAATATTGAAGGAATAGTTAGAAATTTCTCTCATTGTTTAGATTTTTCTCTGTACAAAATGCTCTGTAAGTATCTTGCCTACGTGCCTGAATTCTGCTTGAACTAGCCTATGTGGAGAAACCATTTTCTATGAGAAAATAGATTTTTCTCTCTAAATTGATCACTTTCTCGAGTCAATGTGAGCTCTAGAGATTGCAGGAGCTCACAGAGGAGCTTTACCTGCAAGATTTAACCCATTTCCAGGAAACATGGGTAGTGTGTGTTCATGAAGTTTTTTCTTAGGCTATAGGCCTCATTTTGTGTCAAAGAGAGTCAAGAGCATGATCTCTCCTCTCCTCTCCTCTCCTCTCCTCTCCTCTCCTCTCCTCTCCTCTCCTCTCCTCTCCTCTCCTCTCCTCTCCTCTCCTCTCCTCTCCTCTCCTCTCCTCTCCTCTCCTCTCCTCAATAGAAAACAGATGCTATGCTTTTAGTTTGGGGCAGTATTAGATCAGGTTAAAAGAAACACTCAGCTGAGTACAGGTCTCCCAAAGATATTTGTTCTGCAATCAAGAGAGATGTATCTTCACCTTCGCCAGAAGACCTGTTTCAACTACACTGTGGGAAATTCTTAAATTCCCCATGGTGCCTGATCCACATTTGCAGTCCTTATCTCATGTATTCCCAGTGAGAACTCAGGCCAGAGAGCTGTCGGGTCTTTTCTGGAAATCCAGCAGTTCATGTGTGTTGTGGTTTGGGCCGAACTGGCCACTGAAATGAATGACAGATGCTCTCCCTGATCTCTCTCTCCAGGGAGAGGAGGAAGAGAGAGAAAGAGACTTAGGAGTTTAGAAAAAACTAAACTACTTTAATGAAAGATTATTAATAAAATAAAAAGAAAATAATAAAATATATAAAAAATATATATAGAACTGTATCAAACTCCTAGGATGATGATCACATCACCAGCAGGCACTGGGAAGGTCCCAGCCTGGACTCAGTGACGGACGGGAACTTGACTCTGGATCTGGATTCAGGAATGCGTGGATCAGGATCAAAGGCAGATGATCAGATAGAGTCCTCCTTGGACGCTGGCCATCAAAGAAAGAGAGCTGACCCTTTGATCCTTCAACTTTTATACTAAGCATGAGGCAGATGGGATGGAATACCCTGTTAGTCAGTTTTGGGTCACCTGCCCTGTCCACTCCTCCCCACAGGTACAACCCCACTACGCTCTTCTGCTTCTGACCCTCCAACAGGGCAAAAAACAAAGTTAGCTGACCTTAGTTGTTATAGCAATAGGTATAAGCAAGAGCCTCTCTGCATACCATTCCGTGGCATAAATTACAAATAATCAGGTTTTATCACTCTGAGAATGAACCGTGTCTCCACAATATGCTGTTAATTTCAGAGAGTTCAGTTAGTTAGAAGATGCTTAGCTAAAAAGTAAAATTACTGAACAGAAAATTGGTTCTGTTTTACCTCAAACCAGGACAATATGGCAAATGCCACTTTCTATGATTAAGTATTAATTGGAGCAGGGACTTGAACCTTGGTTGTGTGTCCAGTGTCCCTGCACTGGACAAGTGCCATATCTGCTAATCTGCAGAACCAGTCACTTGGAGTCAATGGGAGTCAGTTTGACTTCCATTCTGGTCCACCAAATGTCTTATTGTTTATTTGAAGTGGAATCCTGTCAAGTGGAGAAATCAAAAGGGAGAAAGCTTGTCTCTTCATTTTCTTCTTTCCAAGTCAGAACAAAACATCCGAACTTATTTTTAGAATAGCAGTAGTGAACACACTGCAATTTTCTTGTCACAAGCTAAAACAGCTTTGATGGCTACTCAAAAGTGTTGTTAGTTTTCTAGTTAAAAAGGCTCTAAGTATATGCAGCATAGTTTTCATATAACCAGCAGCATGCTGTTTTGAGAGAAGTTCAAGTAATTGGGCATCACCTGGGTAAAACTCAGATTGACAGTTCTGGTCAGGAAAATCTGTCTGCAGCAAAAAGCCCTTTGCACCATTAGATTAATACAATTAAAACTCTTGGTGATTGCCATCTCTCTTAGAACTGGACTATATGGTGTTGGAGTCAATACTCCACAACTGAGTGGAAGGAAAGAATGCAAGATAATAGGAATAACATATGTTGCTGTCTTGATAGGATGCTGAGCATTGTAAATCATTGTGGACTTCAGCCAGGAACAGTCTTCAGCCCCTGCTGAGAGTGTCAGCAGCATAGAGTTCCCCAAGTTTATATCCCTTTGCACAAAACTTGTGCAAATTTGAGCCCCTCCTCTCTGGTCCAATAAATTCTGAAATAGAGAGATCTTGATTCTCCATTCCTGGAACTGCTGATTTCAATCTGTAGGGATTTGGCTTTTTTTCTGTATATTTCCCCCTTAAAATGTCTCTAGTTGAATGAAATAAAATTGTTTTTCTGTAGCACATTGGCAGAAATAATAGAACATCAATCACAGAATCTCAATATCTTTTCAGCCAGTGCCTACAAGCCTGTTCAGTTATGCTGAGAATGGACAGTCAAACCCGATGCTGGCCTTAACATCAACTAGTAACATATTGTCTTGAGACGAATAGCATCACCTTACACTAAGGTTAAATAGGGTATTTGGAGGGCAGTTTCTTTATGCTTTTGCTCCTGTTTTTACAAAGTATGCCCTTTGTGGTGAGCTCTTTGAGTGAAATTCCACAGTCCCCAACTGGAATGTCAATAGAAGTGGAAATCCTTAGGTGGTGAAAAGTGTTATATCTGTAGTTGGCCAAAAGCCAGATGAGTAAACATAATTTCCGTGACAAACATAACCCATAGTCAATGAATAGCAAGACTGAGTGGAATGTGATCAATTTATTTTTCCCTGCATGTAGTGAAGCACTCAAGTAGGATTCTGCATCTAGAAATAACCCATACTGAGGTCTCTCCTAGACTCCTCCTTACCTGTTAGGTTTCTTCATTTTAGGTTCATGTGCAATTGCCCTTTTGCTCAGGATGTAAACAGTGCGGCCTGCACAATTCTTGTTGAGCTGTCACACAAAGGATATTCCTTAGACAGAAGGAAACACAATTTAAATATATGATCTGAAAAGAAACTGGCTAGATCTGTTTAATCCCACAGTTAGTGCCGTGCTGTAGGAGTGAGTTGGTGAAGTGCTCTTATTGTGAAGTTCTGCATGAGGCTGACACAGCATACTCCTACACTGCTGGAATTAAGTCATTTTTTTCACCCGTTTGGAGTTAATGGAATGCTATACACTAGTAGGACAAAAACAGTAGGTAGGCCTGGTGTGGTGAAGTCTATCGGTTGGGAAGCAGTACCTCGGAAAGTCCAGCTTGTGGTGAATGACTGAATATGACCTTTTGGTGCAGTGCTATGGCTGAGTGAGCCCGGTGAGTGATGGCTGGGTAATCACTGGGTGTATAAACAGACAACACTGAATAAAGAGATCATATTTCCTCTGCAAACAGTGCTGGTGATACGTATCTGGCACTAGATGTGTGCCCGGTTCTGCTGTCTACACTTCAGAAAGGTGATGAAAAAAAGATGAAGGTTTAGAAACAATTACAAATATGACCGCAAAGGGAGTCTTCATAACGAGAGAGCAACTCAAGTGGAAGTTAGACAAATGCTCAACTATGGTCTGTAGGTAACTGTATGGACAGAAGATTTTGATCAAACAGCTCAGAAAAAGGCAGAAATGACCAAGAGACTGTAAATTTACACATTGCAAGATAGACAAATTCACACTGAAAATCAAGTTCAGGCACTTATGATGAGGCCAAAGAGTTACTGGAAAATAACTCATCAGCAAATGCAGTGTATTCCTCCTTACTTGAAGTGACTGGGTAAATTTACGTTATGGTTGGCTGTTTGCCTGTGAGATGTCCTCCAGCTCAGCAAGAGGTTTTGGGGATCTATATAGGATTTCTGTGCCTTGTATTGCACTGGAAGTCAAGATAACGATCACCTCCCCGTTTTCTCCTTTAGCCATAAAATCTATGTGCCTACCTGCTCATCTGCTTCTTTGGTATGTGGGATCACTTACTCTCCTTTTTGGTGGGCTTTGAACACAATCCTGAAAGCTGAGATAGTTTTCTACTCAGAATCTACAGGAAGAGTGAATTAAAGTCGCTGGGATCATTTTTCAAATTCTCATCATAAACAAAGAAGCTTGCCTATGCTTATTTCAATTATGTTCTTGTATGAAAATGTCATGTTTGGCAAATAATTGGGATCTTGCTGCTGCTGCTGCTGCTTGTGTCTTCACCTCACTCCTCAGTTTCTTCAGGCCAACTGCAGCTGTTGTGTTGGTGCTGAGTGGCTAGGAAAATAATGATCTGGAACTCAGCAGCATATTGTGTGCAAGCAATGAATTTATTGCCAAAAGTATGTATAAAATAAATTACTGCCACGATCTGTTTAAAAATCCTCACTTTCCTTAGCGATGGTGACTCCTTAGGCAGCTTGGCCATTGCTGGCAGGCTGGAGCTCTGGCAAGGACTGGGTGTACCCGGGCAGGAGACTGCCACTTGGCATATGATGGCAGGAGGGCGAGAGAGAGAATCAGAAAGGGCTGGCTGGAAGGCTGAGGCTAAATTTTGCTCTGTAGTGGTGTGAGGCAAAGGTAATTTTTCTGAGGCAGGCAGCTGTGAACAGCTGGATGAGGAGAGCAGGACCAAGGTGGGAAAGAAGCAGGACAGAGACACATAGTAGGGTGGGTTAAAAGGGCCAAATTGGAAGGAAAGGAGGTGCCTTCATTTCTTTTGAGGCTCTGGGCTGAAAACTGAGAATCATTAATTTCTTTTTTATGCACTTACCTGTGAATAATACTGTGAGAGGGCTTAATGTCTATATGCAGGATTAAAGAAGTTGACAATCTGATATTGCTGTCAGGTATTTGATAGCACAACTTAGAGCTGTGTTGGTTGAAAAA
This sequence comes from Numenius arquata, assembly GCF_964106895.1. Taxonomy (NCBI): domain Eukaryota; kingdom Metazoa; phylum Chordata; class Aves; order Charadriiformes; family Scolopacidae; genus Numenius; species Numenius arquata. The sequence continues at coordinate 11,041,209 of NC_133576.1, read as the reverse complement.
AAATCTCTTACCCTGTTGGTGAGCCATACGCGTGCCACTAGTGTGCCATATTTTTGTGGAGAGACTAATTAATGTAGACAGCATAAGACCCAGGCACACTAGTTTATTTCTGACTTCAGATTATCTGTCATTGCAATAGCTACTAGTGTTTTTATAACTTTATTTTTCTGTTTGTTGGATAGCATGATTCAGCCCAACAGGTAACCGTAGTCTGTAATCTAGTAGATAGTGACTGCTTTTTGCAAGACTGATGCCTGAGCACACTGGTGTTGCAACCCAGCCTCTGCTGAAATCTTCAGTCTGCCTTCATTTTCTCCTACTCTTATCATTCCCTTTCTATGGCTTCCCTGAGTCCCAGCTGTCCAAACCACCACATGCCGAATTCTGCTGCCCATCTGTTCATCTGCATAGAGAAGCGTGACCACATCCCCACAGCCTCAACCAATTTCATTCACTTCCTGCTGTCTTTGGATTCCAGATAAAGCTTTTTTTTAAAGAAACCTTCCCCTAATCTGTCCACTTACTGATGTTAATGTGTGCACTTTCATTTAGAAGGAGGCTTTATCATAATTGCACTGTATTGGTTGTATCGCCCTCCTAAAAATGACTCTGTAAGTAAGTTTGTGACTTGAGACCATGGGAACAGCATGCGTTTCTTTGTGTCTGTTCCCATTATGCATTCAATCCTGCGTGTCTCCACATTTCATGTGTCACCTGGTCTCTCCAGGAAGTGCTTGTATCAAGAATTTGCATTTATCCATTGCTGTGTTAGCAGTAGCATCAAAAGCCCCAGTCATCAATATGGCCCTGTTTTATATGAACACATGAAAATACAGCCTCTTCCCCAAATTGCTTACAATGTGCTAGCACCACGCAGCTCATACCCCTGCAGCAAGCAGTTCTCTTCTCTGGTATGGATGCCTGCAAAATGAACATCATCTGGAGGCAATGGATCATTTTACCTAGGCCACCAAACATGTGTTTGTTGCTAATAACTTTGGTTCACTATTCAAGCATGGCCAGCAAAACGAATGGTCTGGATTCAGAAGCCTTTGTATCCCAGCTCCAGTCTTCCCCGCACATTATTCTATAACGTAAGTCCCTGATCTATGGACGTTTGTTTTATAGCCCTATGTAAAGTACCATGTGTTTTACAGAACAGAACAATAGTGACAGCCACATTTTCAGTCAATGTGGTTTGGGATTTGGATGTCTTTCCTCTCTCTCTCCCTCTTTCTCTCTCCTCTTTAGGTCACCGTATTGTTTTCAGAACTGGCATATCTCAGCAATCAGCAAGTTACGTATGATTGGTCTCTGCTTTACCTGGGAGCTCCTTGAGTCCTGTGCCAAGAGTGTGTCAGAAATTTAAGACATGCAGTTCTTAGAAAAGATAATCCCGGCAAAGTGGTAAAATTTAGCTTCTTTTTTTTTTTGCAGTCATGACATCCAAGGAATGAGTAAACCCACCAGAATACCTGTCTGGCAGTGTACATAACCGTTGTGCTGGTCTGTAAGCCAAAGCACTTCAAGTGATGACCAGTGAAAGCAGGACACCATTGCCTGGGAAACCAAATAAATAGAAGCACACAGCCATCCATCACTGCCATCTGGAAAAGATTGGGCTGAACGTCTTCCTGTCAGGATCTGCTACAGTATTTATTTGTATAGCTGAGCTTTGACTTTGGGGATTTCAACAAAATATTCCTGTCAGCGATGATTCGAAGAGAAGATTTGGGTCTGATTGTCAGGCTAGTGTTAATTCCTCTGTTCAATTTTGCAAAATTACGATTGTAACTAATAGTTGCATTTCTATTTTCACATGTAGGGACTTCACATGCGTGGAAACTACATGTAAGAGATGATCTCATTTTGGCATTATGTACACGTGTTACCAAAGCACCGTGAATGATCATGAGTTGGTGACACGTACAGGTGTAAATGATTCATGATGGATGAGTTTGCTCCTCCAGTGTATGTCTAAACCTGATAAGAAGCACAAGTTTTTGCTTAACACAAATAGTCTGGTGGGTTCTCCTAACATCAGAAGATAAACAAAAGCTGAAAGGTGGAGTTATTTTAAACATTAAAAATAGGAACATCTGAAGGTACTAATGTACAAGGAGCTTGTGAATCGGATAAGTAGTTCTGAGGATAAGGCTGTGCTAATGGATATATATTACAATGCCGTAAACAAACCTTGAAATTTAATAAGGCGACACTTAAAACTGGAAGGACAGCATGAGGCACACAAGCTATACAGAACAGAAGAGGGTAAAGAAACAATTTTAGCTGGCTACAACTCAACAATGAAAAGTACACTGATTCATTTTTTTAAGTGAGGACACAAGAAAAGGGAACAAACAAATGTAAATGTGCATTTGCTGCTAACCACTAAGGCAGAAGAGAATAAGAACAAAATGTTCTCAAACCAGAAAATGCCACAAAATGCCAAGTTTAGGGAGGAGCGTAAGCTTTATGTACGCTGATAACTGTCAGAAATTCCCTTTAGTCAAAGAAGGACAAAATAGTTTCCTAAACTGAAAGGGAAAAATAACTTTGTTGCTCAGAAGGGAGGGAGTCTAGTCAGTGAAGACACTGTCTGGTATCTGCTTTGCCATCTGAGAGGGCTGGAGAGGGTAAGAGAAGCAGAGAGAAGTTTGGCACCAGGACCCAGGAGGTTCTGCCGACAGAGAACATGGAGCAAATTACTGAATTGACTAGCGTAGTGATGAATTAAAAGAAAAAAGTGAAGAAAAAATTAGAGAAGATAAAAGAAGATTAAGAAATGTAGGACCAAACCCTCAATCCCATGTCCATTGTTTACTTACTTTTTACTCAAGTTGGCTCCATTTGATTTCCATGGGAATTTGTAGGAATAAACCCCCAGTAAAGTAGAATTGGGACATTGCAATTTTGATTCTAGTGGATGAGAGAACAAGTGCTAAAACACTGGGATCCTCAGTGGAAGAGGAAGGGCAGCCGTGTGCATTCGTATCGTCCTTTTCTGAATGGACATAGTGATGCTGAGAAAAAGCTTGTTCTTCCCATCAGTGTCTTCAATTTTACACCCTCCTGCTAGTGTTAAATGTGTGAGAGCAGGGAAATCCAGAGCTTTTCCACAGATGGCCTTGCCTTATATATATCCCTGAGGATTCGTGTGCTCTGAGAGAGGAACCATTTTCCTTCCTGGGAGAGCTATGTCCTTCCCATAGCCCTCCTAAGAAGTCACCATGAAGACGTCCTCACAGAATTTGTGTTTCCCCAGAGCTTTCTCTTGCAGACCCATTGTAATTACAGCACAAAGAGCTAGAATTCCTTTATGAAAAAAAAAAATTCGGAGAACAAGAAGCAGGCAGCATATGTAACAAGGGGCTGTTCTGAGACGGAAGGTTTGAAACACAACTGATCCGTAAATGAAAATGTTGGGATAGAGAGTGTCAAAGCAAGAGTTACCTGAGACTCAAAGTGGGAGAAGAAGAGCAACAAAGGAAGAAGAATGAGTTAATGCTTAACCTAGATTCTTTAAAATCTGTTTTTCAAAGGGAAAGGAAGGAAGAAGGGCAAACCATTCAGGGAGCATAAATTGGTGAACTAGAACTCAGAAAGTCTAGCCCTTGAAAGGATGGCTGCCCAGGAGTATAGATGATTTCAAACAATAGGTAACTTTTAATGTTATTTTTTATTTCTTGCATTAGGGGTGTCATTTTCTAGATATGAAAATGGAAACACAATGTACTTATTCTGTGGGAGGAAAGACAAAGATTTAATTAACACGTTCAGAGAGAGAAACACTAATACTCAAGAACAGAGTTCAGGAGTCAAACACTATTCTGCAGACCTGAAGCGAACATATCTGAGAGAAAGAGCCACTATTAAGGAAAAAATCATGCTGCAGAAGACCTTGATCTCGCCAAAACCAAGTGCTGCTGATTTGCAGGAAATTTATTTGTAGTAGCTTTGTTCCAGAGAAAACTGAACCTCAGAGTGTGTGCAGACAAGGATCTCCCTTACCTTTCAGCTCTTTGCTAAAACTGTCATCTTTTCAGTTGAGTGACAGTATGTGCTGCCAAATAGTTTGCAAGAGCAATAGGTGAAGAAATAAATTGTGATAAACAAAGATGAAATTATATGCTTCCAGGGATCAAATGATATGGTGCATAGTTTCTCTATTATTTTACAGGATGTGTTATGAAATTGTCAGACTTAAAAGCAATGGCATGAGAGCAGCAGATGAAATTTTCCCAGCGATTGGCTTGCTTTCCAGTGGAGATGGGACCTTGGCATTCTGTGAATAAAATGTAGAATCTCGTGTCTTCGCTGAAGCTTAAAAAAACCAACAAAACCACCACCAACAATAAATGAAGGCAAAAGGAGAATGGAAAATGAGGAGAAGAACTAAAATTAAAAATTCCCTCAGCTGCTGGACTGTGGGCTATGTGTTGTTCAGATAATAACTCTGGGACTTTTGTGTGTCATGGTAATGTATGTACTACCAATACTTCAATACTTAGATGGACAGATGTTGCAGAGATGCTAAAAAAATCACACCTGCTTTCTATATCCAGTGTCTTGCTAACTGGGAGGACTCACTCCAGAGATGTCAAACAGCATTGCATGTGCATTCCTTGGATATACTCCATCGAAGGAGGCAGCAGTTTTATTTTCTGCTTAGCTCTCTAGAGAAATCAAGATGCACAGTCTTAACTTGGTGGTTGTATTGTTAGCATATCCCTAATGACTTCAGCTTGCCTCTCTTCCTGGGCAATGATGCCTTCTTTGGCTGCGTTACTGGCGTGTAGTAGCTAGCTCACAGTGTCCTGCCAACATGGAATGCATTATCAAGTCTTCTGAGTGCAGATGTGTTTTTATTTTTGCTACCTTGTATTTTGTCACAAAACTTGGAAAAAGGGGAGCATTAGTGTTTTTCTAAAATCAGACTGAACTTCCACTGTGCCTTTTCACTTCAATTCATGCTGCTAATTCATACTTCATTTACTTGTGTGTCTTGTGATAGATAATGTTTGGGTTTACTTGTTTTGCAGAAGGGATTATGTATCTCATCCTTTGTCCATAAAAATAGCATATTTTTGTCTTAAGAGGGCCCAATGTGAAGGCTGAAAATATAGAAAGACATTACAAATATTAACATTTATTATTTTAAAGTATATTTCATGACTTAAGTGACTCTAACATTTTATTGCATTTGAGTCATGGTTTCTGAGCATTATGATTGGCAATGCTTTATTCTGAAGCTAAAGGGGAATTTTTGCTGTTGGCTTCCTTAGGTGCAAAACTACAGCACTGTGTAGGGCTCAGATCAGTTGACCTAATCTTGGCTAATAAACTCAGTTTTATTTTGTTTATATAAACTGCCTCCAAATATGCTGTATGCACTGGTCTGATGGGGGAGGGATTTATGTCATTTCAGAAAAAAAGATACACAGGAAGTCTCTGGTGAAAAGAAAGAAAGAAAAAAAAAAAAGAAAATAGCCTTCTTGAACAGAGGCTAGATTTTGCTTTGATGAAGCCGCAAAGAATTTGAGCACATATGAAGAACGTCTTATGAAAGTTTTTAGATCCCAAGTAAGACATACTTCACTCCTTAAAGCATTAACATAGAGCAAGCCCTCGTGTCCCATTTGGTACATTAGCCACAACGCGTCAAGCACCTTCAATTTATGACCCTGACATCTCCCAAGTACTCACTGTTCAATTACCTCCTTCAACCTAGGCAGTTGTACTTATTCTAGGACACTTTTAAGTGCAGGAAGACTAGGAAGGCAAAAAAAGGATAAAACCACTTCAGCTTATATGATGCTACTGACAATTATTTTAAAGTGATAGAAAATGAGGGAGGAAGCAGGAGGCTGAGTGAAAGCAAATGTAGAGCCCGTCATCAAAAAAAGGAACAAGATTGATGCTAGTAAAGGCTGTGGCTGTCTCAGATGGCATGCAGGCTACCAGCTGGACTGTTAGCTGTGATAGAAATACTATGGTTGGTTTTTTTTTTTTTGTAAAATATTCATTGTAACTTCTTGAAAACATTTTTCTCATTTCTTGAGTCACACTCTATGAACTGTAAAGTCACAGTAATGTGCTCTTAGGCCAGGAATTGTTTAGAGTCAGGAGTAGAGCTGGTAGATATTTTTCACTTGAAAACAATTTTTGATGAAAAATGGCCTCTTTTGTGAAACCCTCTGTATTTAATGAAAAACAGAAAGCAAATATGTTCTTTGACTCTAAGTTAAGAGTAAATATCATCCCAAGGCAGTGTGAGCTCCACATGAAGGGGAAATCAAAGAGTGGGAAAGTGCATACACTCCCTAGAGCTTCTTTCACTCAGAACCTGTCATTTCCTCCATAGGGGTGCTTAATTTAAACTGGTGCAGGATACAAATCTTGAATACAGAGGAAAATAACAGTTACAGGAGGAAGACTACAGCTGTTGAATGCCTTATCAGAGAACATCAGCTAAGGGCTGAGCATAGTTGTCTTTAAACCCGGAGTATGTGGCCCACCTGTTTGAAAGACTTATCCATGCAACGATATCTTCTAGGTACTTTTGATTTTAGTGTTATTTGTAGTCTTCCAGTGATTCTGGCATATTTATGGTCTGATGCGGGTTCCCAAACACAGTAAGCTGTAGCTGAGGCATTTTTCAGTCTAAACATCATTACCTTCAAGTTGTCATCATTTCCTGATGTGCTTGGTCTCTATTCAGAGCTAGTAATAAGCTGGATTCCTCTCTATCATTTAAGTATTTGTGCAATAAATAGTTTTGGAGTCATATGTCATTGAACATCTCTATGCTTAATCATATGTGAACTCTCAAGGACTAAATTTAATCCCCAACATCAGCCCTTGTAGGGGGTGTCAGCCTTGCATTGTACAAGGGAGTTTGTTTATCGACTATCTTGGTGATTCATTCCTTAAGCACGTAGTATAAGGGAGACTAATACTGTGACTGATTGCATTTCATTGATGTACTCTTATAAACTGATGTCTTAATTACATTACTTGTCAAAGGGGAGGGTTACAGACAGTCCCCAGAGACACAGATACACTGAACAGGACCTCTGGTGACTTGGGGTTTTCTTATGGGAAGCTTATCGCAGATAAAGGTCCCTCTTTAGAGGAGCAACGAAGAGAGGCCATGGATCACCTAAGAATTTAGCTGGCAGCTCTGACAGCTGTGAAATTGTCCTAACAGCAGTGTCATTGAAGAGAGCACTGCACAGATCCTTAAATGGATCCCTTAAATCTCATCCAGTCAGACAGCACTGGGGATCCTCTGCATGAAGGAGAAGTGAGCACAGGGAGCGTGTGCTCCCTTAGAGGTTGTCCTGCACCCACCACAGGTGTAGGAGTCCTCACTGTTCTGCAGGACTGTCTTCCACTAATTTGCAAGGAACCAGATGTGCTGTATTTGGGAAGGGAAGTCTCCCTTGGTAAGCAGTATCCACAGTTTGTTGGCAAGGAATAGCAATCATAGAAAAGGGTTAGTAACTTATCATTAACTTAATTTTTCTTTACTCCTGGTCTGATAGCACCTCTGATGGCCAAAGTTGTTTTGTCTGCAGCAAGGTGAGTGTTAGATAGTCAATGGAGGCACAGGGCCTTATAATGGATGTGCTAACATACATCTCTGCTCGTTCTCCGTGATGAATTTCATTCAACATGGCTTGAGGGTCATGCTATTTATCTTTTATTTCCTTTTATTTATGCTGATATTTTGAAAAAAATACATTTTGTTGATTTATAATTTTTTGGAAGAGACATTCTTATATAACTTTTAGCCTAGAATGTCCCTCCTGGTAAATGGAAATAAAAAGAAACATTTACATACAACTGTTTTTTTGCTATTTTTGACCACCATTGTTTAATAGTTCTTTTTCTAACTTTTTCTCCTATTTTTTTTAGCTGTGAGTTGTTGATCTTTTACCCCAGAACTGAGAGGGAAAAGATTCTGAGGTTTAGGGCTCTAACAAGAAACATCGCAACCCTGAGGATTCAAGGATGCTGACGCCTGTCTGGAGTGTAGATATGGTCCCAATCTCAGATGGAAGAAGGAAGAGTTGCATCTAAATGGTCAGATTTTTTTAAAATTGTGAGCAAAAGTGGTTTAGTAATTCCAAAGCATGAGGAAAAGTGCAAAACCTATGTTTTCTGACTCTATAAAGAGAGACAGAAGTGCTCGAGTGATAGAACAGATGCAGACAGAAACTTCAAATTAGGCAGAAAAAATTTCTTCACTAAAGACAAAAGTTTGTGAGTGTCATGATGAAAATTGATTTGCTTTTGTCTGAATAACAAGCACTCAAAAATTGCACTCGGTCTAGGCTCAGTTCATTTTAAAGAGCTCTTGTGGTACTCTTAATAACAAATGCCCACTGGTGCCTTTACTGTGTTCATTGTGTTTCCTGTATATAAATTATTTTCATGAACTGTTTGTCTGGCATATGCAGTAGTGGAGGGCACTGTACGTGTGTATGTGAAGTAGGGGAAATGGTATGGCAGAAGTAGGCAGATTTCATTGGTGCTGTAGCATTATGATCTCTGTTTTAATAATTGCCTTGGCATTCTTGAGGATCAAAATGCTATGGAAATACAAGTTATAATGTAGTTATATAAAATTAGAGCAGCAGTAAAAATGAGAGTGAGCTAGCGGCAGGAGAGGATACATGAGAAAACAACTCCTAAACTGAAACATGGATTAAAGGTTCATTTAAACAGGTTGCTATGTAACTCTGGACTGACCACAAGCATGTTAAGGCAGCATTCAGCTCCTCTGTAAAACATTTGCTGGTCCACAGGAAGAGTTTGTTGCATTAAGTAATTTATGGGGTGCTAAGAAGTTCCTTAAGCTATTATTAAAAACATACAAAATCTTCCCTGGTTAGGACTCTAGTAACTCAGACTTCTAACTAAGCAGAACTGATAGGGCAGGCCTTTTGATGTTTAATGAGTTCTGAAGCAGATGTGAGATGTGATAGACAGGGGAGCCGGAGTGATTTAGTGCTCATGGAACAAAATGATGAGATCCCCTCCTGAAAAAGAAAATGTAGCTAAAAAGGACAGGTTTTTTTTTTTTTCTTTTTTTTTTTCTTTTTTCCCTTCTTCCTTCTCGGTGCATGTGTTTTTGATTTCCTCACCCCGTGCCTCTCAGTGCTGGCTTGTTTCCATTCAAACACACACAGAACACTGAAAACTAATTAGCCCTGGATGCAGCCACAGGAAGTTAGCCTGCCAAGTCCCCTTTCCCCCACAATTCCTCAACTTTCTCAGCTTGCCTCAGGCCAAGGGCCTTGCACTGGGCCTCTCTGTGTAGGTTGCCAGGTCTAATTTTACAATTTCCCTTCACCTTATCAAGTGTGCCCCAGGCCCAACAAGGGAGAAAGGATCAGAGCCAATGTTGTGTTGTGGGCCTTTCTCCCCCACACCCAGTCCCCACCCACCTCTTTTCTTTTCTGCATCAATTTTGGGAGTCTTGGTCATATCTAGTTTCAGTGTTGACTTGTTAATCTGACCTTTGCTAATGCTTTTTAAAGGAACCAAAGAGAACTTCACCATCTTGTAAAACTTGAAATCCCTCCTCTCCAAGACTTTTCTTGAAGGTTAACAAATTTTCCCGAGAGCCAGAGGACTACAGGTGTCAACCATTTTCAGGCATCTCATTTCAAAGCAGAGCCCGCCACAATCCCAATGTGAAAAGCCAGAGTCTGATTAGAAGAAAGCAGCAAGCTGGATGCCAACCTACAGTGGGCAGATTCATGACACATGCAACTCAACTAGAAAATACCAGGATGGCTGCAAAGTTACGAAGGTCTAGGAGTGTGTTGGGGTTTTTTTCTTGATTCTTGTGCTCAGTTGCTGTGCGACACTTAGCAGAAGCCACTTCGACTCTTTTGAAATCCCTTTTTAGGCTGGTGATAACAGGACATGACCTCTACAGAGAGTTCTTTGAGCTTTGTGGATGAAAGGCACTGAAGTTCATGACACCCGTTATTGAATCTCAGTGGAAAGGGGTGAAGAAGGAAAAACATCAGGCAACTGAACTCCCCTCTTCCTTCATCTGTGGTATAGGTAAGTGGGAACCGATGGCCTTATTGGACTGGTGCTCATCCAGTCCAGTGTCCAGATTCCACATGTTCTAGAATCAAGTCTTCAGAGGAACACTTGAGGATCCTGTGGTATAATGGGTGAGAAAAAGAGAAGAGGCTAATTTGACCTTGTTGTCCAGTGCCATTCCGATCTCCAGGAGTTGAGAAGTGGTATGAGCCCTCAAGTAGAAAATGTTTACTATTGTTGCCTGTGACAACTGTGGATGTTCTTGAGAGCCACATAAATATTTGGTCCTTTTTTATTGCTGTTAGGTCTTGAGCCGTTCCAATTTCTCAGAACAATGAGTTCCAGAGTGTAATTGCATGTTGCGTGAACAAAGTCTTTTTTCCATGGATGTGCTCTGTGAATATGTGGAGAAATTAATGCTACATCTGCTGGTGCTGCATCTGCCCTGTAGATAGAGAAATCCAGCCTGTATGGCTGGGAGAGGGAGGTCATCTGTGAACCAGCCCTAAATGAACTCAGAGCTTGAAAATAACCTGAAGGAAAATATTAAGTACAGTGCTATGAAGGGAAAGGAAAGTACAGTGCTGTAGGAAAGGAATAAGAGCCTATTCTTGTTTCATCCTCCCCTGCTACAAGACTTGAGAATCGAGTTTTGTAGTGAACTTACATTTTAAACATGTTTACCATCTTGCCTTTTATTTCCATGAATGTTCTTCCTGTAGAGCAGGCGGTGGCACCTGAGGTACCATGTGTGGAACCATGCCTGCCACCAGTCTCTTTTCATAGCCTGCAAAATGTCTGTTCCCATGGTTTATTTAACATTTTGTATGTGTTAGTCAGAGACAGCCCAGTTACGGAGAAGTGACTTCACCATGCAGGCACACTGTTCTGGAGAGGAGATCAAATGGGAGCACAGAAGTGTGATGTTCTAGACTCCAGTTTGGAGCAACTTTAAATGTGTGGTGTGGAGGCGGTGAGTAGTCCATTAAGATGAAAGGGACTACTCTGGTGACTGCCATAATACTGTGTTCAAGCAGCTTACTGAAATCAGGCAGGATAGATAATTTTTAGGAAAAAACCCTCTTTGGTGGGTAGAGGCAGCCCTGTTAATCTGATTTCAGGGATGTCAGTGGCTTTTGTAGCGTCAGCTCTGTGGGGCAGAGTCTGTTTTTTCCACAAGTGGCCCCCAATCTGTTTGGCCTGTCCCTATTACAACTTTAACAAATGCAAAATTTGACAGGATCACAGCAGCCCACTAGTATTATCTCCCTCTGACTCCAAGTTTTAACACTTCTCAGAGTACTTGCAAGAAAATAGTCTCTTAGTTTTCTGATCTTTGCCTGAGTATCAGGACTCTAGGCCAAGATTATCATATTGCTATTGGATGCTCTGAGGAAATCTGTGAATCCCAGTGAGAACTAAACAGCAGGACATGTATATCTTAAAAAAAAAACAAAACCAAAAAACTACAAATGAAGACCAAAGCAGTTTTTATACAAATATCCATATTTCTTTTAGTGGGAGGAGAGTAATGCAGAGAGTGGAGTGTTTGATAAAAATTATTTCTGCCTGACTCTTTTTTTGAAGTTTTCTGAGAGGCATTACCAAATATAATGACCTACAATTCTGGAACCACAGCATCCATGTGTTGTGTCTATTTTCCAAGTGTGCAAACCTCTAATTCTGCTTATTTTTTAGAACTCTTCACTTGTCCTGAAGAGCAGAAGGGGAAAAACAAAAGTCTAACATAAGAAGTTGTCTTCCTTTTGTGTCTGTGAAGTCAAAGAAGAGCTTAGATTTCACTAGAGTCTTAGCAAAATGAGCCCGTGTCGCTGGTCTTAAAGCTATGACATGTATCTGATTGCACATAGAGCTAGCTGAAGAATGTCTATTGAAACTTTGCTTTGTCAAAAAATAAGAAGAGTTTTTACTGAAAATGGAAGATTCCTCAAAATAATTTTCTTTAAGTTGTTCACACATTCTTCTCAAAACCTAACGCCCAGATTTTAGAGTGCCGTTTCTGAGTACTCTGGGGCCAGGATTTGTTAGCTTTTGTCAGTTTTTCAAAAATGCGTGTGCTTGTTTTTCTTTTCTTTCCTCAGTTCTAGGCCTTTAAAAGGAAAAGTTAAAATTATTATGCACACTCTTTTCTTTCCCAGCACAGGCTTATTGAGGCAGGGCTAAGACAGAAGAAGCCCTGACTTTACACTCCAAGTCACCAGATGGGTCTGCTGCTCCATGGTTACTCAAAACCTCTGCAGCATGGCAGAGTGAGCTCAGATCTGTAGCATGTGGCTTGTCTTTCTGTACCTACAGTTTGTTGGCACTGGCTTGTATCCAGACTCCCAGAAGAGCACAGAATGTTATTCTGGCACCTCTCTGCCTGATAAGTGGGTACAATTGGGTGTCTACATGGGTCAGTCCTCACTTTGCTAATCCTTGGGTCCCTGAAGCCTGCTTCAGTCAGGAGAACACCTTTCTTCCCTATATTTTCTCCTTAAATAACTAATTATATCCTTAAGAAACTAGCCTGATTCCAGTTCTAAGTGCGGCGTACTCTTTGCTGGAGAGGGAAATAAATAGGTCAGAAATCATTAGATCCTGTTCAAAATCAAGGTATAATAACAAATAACTACAGCAAGAACATTTTAATCAGAATTAACCTGCGCAATTAATTGTCAATTTTGATGCATTTATATCCCTTCTGAAGACGATCTCATGGGAGCCATCTGGCATATTAAAATGCTGAATTTAGCTTTGTCCCATCAAGTTTCTCTTTTAGAAATTGTCACATTTCTAAAGTTATTCTTGCAAAAGTCTGTCTGTTCACTTTTGATAATTCTGTGAGGGATAAATACAAGTGTAGCCATTGATGATTCCTGAGCATGGCGAACGGCTTCAACTGAGTGCACGTGGTTGGGTTTGAGGAGATAGGATTGGCAAACCACATCTTAACAGAAGATCAAATTTTAAAATTTGTGAGGAGCTGATCTCTCAACACTGAATTTGTGATCAGAATAATCTCCCTCCTGTTAAATAGGCTTGAATATACAAGATCTTAATTATCTTTCTTTGCCTTGCAAATCAGTCCAGGTTCTTTCAGGATCTTCCTTATCTAATACAGAAGAGGGTGATCCATGAAGCCCTTTCTCTGGTAAGTGTATTTGTGCATTATATACACAGAGACTTACCAGAATAAAATGTCTGTTGTATTTTGCTGTGTGAAACCAGTGTGTGGGAATGGTCTAGATCAGGATTTGAAGCCTGATGCAAACCCCTCACCTCCTGCTATCATGTCTTGGAAGACAAGAGGAGCAGGAGAAAAGACAGTCAAGTTTGCGATCCCCAGTATTCTCTCCATCACCTCTGGTGATGTCTCCAGGCTGTGGCCCTCAGAGTGTATTTGCTGGATATTATTTTGGCATTAATAACTAGCAGCCTTCTCAACTTTTCCTCCACGTTCCTTACCCTGTTCCTTTCTTTGCTCCATTTCTGTGCCATCTCTCCTTTATGTGTCCTCAGGCTTTGATCTGCATTTCCCTTCATATACACCCTCCTCTTCTAATACAAGGAAAGGCAAAATTCATATTCCCCAAACGGAATTCCCCAAACCTCCAAAAGAAAATCAAGCAAATGAGAGAATAATGAGTGTAAACCACTTTCAAATTACTGTAGTTGGATGTATTTTCTTTTTTTTTCACCCTCTTGTATTGTTTATATGCTATAGCTGGTTGAAAAGTGTTGAATTTTATTTTATTTGGGAATTTTCCCATAGAATTTGGATTCTTTCAGTAAAAAAATCAACATGTCCCCAAGAATTAAGATTTGCAGTGTAAAGGTACACATTTACATCGTTTACTTGATGCCTTTCTTCTCCTTACTTGGTAGACGTTTGTCTCATGCAGCATGTCTCTCACCATAAGTCCTTTCTTGATGCTCCATGTGGCAGAGCATTAAGAAGTTATCTAGGACACCATTCTAGAGAGGCATAGCAGCATGAATTACCCAAAAAAAAAACCTCTTCATAGATGCAAGATAACATTTCTCAATAGAAATGTCCTTAATGATGCTGATACTGCTGTGCAGTACTGGGTATGTGGCTGTGTGGTGTCAGCTCTTCCGATCAATCTTCACTCTCTTTGGAGCACTAGAAGGCAAACATATCTTATGGGCAGCTTTATGGCAAGGAACTTTTGGGACATGGCGCTGAGGTTATATTTGATATGTTTTGAAAAGGGCTAATAATTCTGATACCTGGTATCCTATGGGCATCTTACACAGATGATTACTTGACACATTTCTGGTACTTATCAGTCACAAGCAAACAGTTGCACAGAGCAAAATGTGGCAGATAGGAACCAGTGAGAGAGAAATATTTAAGTTGCTATGTGAAAAGCAAATAAATAAAAATTATATCTCTTGTGACAGTGAAATCATGAAGTAATGAGCCCTACTCTTGTCAGTGGAAAACAAGTGCAGTTGACATCCTGAGAAAGTCTCTGATGCCACTGTCATCTTGGGTTCCCATTTCTGAGAAGCTATCTGACTCTCTCTAAGATATATCCATTCATATAAACATGGCTTTTTATTTTTGAAACACGTGAAATAATTTAGTACAAACTAGAAAATAACTTCCAAATGCCCGCTTTTGCCTGCATTCTTCTGAGAACATATGGGGAAGATAGCACATACTTTTCTTACAAAGAAAATGAAAATGTCATTGTTTTCCCCAAATGAATTTGAAAAATTGATTTTGAAAAAATGCATCTTTGAAATCAACCCCTCCCATATCAATACATCATACAAGAAACCAGTCACCTCTGCAGAAACATTTATTGGTTTCCATCATGTTGCATCGCTTAAAAGATGAGACAGCACGCTCTGCAGAGTGCAGAACTTCCTCTCCTCTCCTCTCTACTTTAATTGCATTTCTGTTCTCAGCATTACATAACTTTAAAGGCATGTTATAAATATTGTTCTGCGTCATAGATCATGTCTATAATTTATACAACATTTTCACTTTGACATAGTCTCCTAAAGAAAAAGCAAAACATGGGAAATTAAAATGAATGAAGCCAACCTGCCCATTTGAAAGACATTTTGCTCTTCTTTTGCAGAAGCCAATTTGATGTCTTTTGCATAGCATGGTTATTCTGCAAAGTCAGTTTGGAAAGGTTTGATTAAAAACCCTGATTTTTTTTTTTTTAAGTCAGAAAACATATTATTTCATGTAACTGATTTTGTTGTATTATTTTAAATTCAAGATGAAATCACGGCTGATTCCCACCCAGAGTGAGGTAACCAGATTAACAATAGTGGGGAATGCCACACTGAGAACACAGGCAAATGTGAGAACAGCCAGCTAAATTCAATGAGTTTTACATACTAGAGCAAGAAAGAGGGGTGCTACAGGTACAGACATTTGCTCTTTTCTCAATTTGCTCCAGCAAGTTAAAATTTCAACTTCCATGACAGAGAATAGGTCGTAATCCCAACACATTACTTCTTGTTACAAAAGTCTTATTATTGATAGGGAGTGATTTGCTCGACCTTGCAATCTAGCCTACACTTTCCCATTGTTTTTGCTTATGAAATGATAACTACGCAAACTGTCACCTGTATTATTCAGTGTATAAATATATTAATGTTTGTCTTACAGTTGAATCTCTCTGAGTCTCATGTGGCTCATCCAAAAGCAACCTTCATTTTGAGTTTTAGTAATGAATGAAAATAAGTATTTAGGTAACATATTTTTCTAAAAATAGCCTTAACTTTAGCACATCAAATGCTTGGAGCGTCCACCTTCCTGCAGAGTGGAAGTTCTGAAAGGCTTTACCCAGAAAGGTAATTTTTTTTTTTTTACATCCTCACCTAAACCACAATGTTTCAACATCCCTGAATTATGTTTTCTTTTGATTTTTTGAATGATATTCCATTATTAAAATAAGTTTGTGTATTGTATTATAGGCACTGTTGTCTAAGTTCCTGTTCTCTCTTGGGGGCTAGGTTTCCTGGCTGGACAGCATCTTTCCATGATGTACCCAAAATCGAGTGATTTCCAGGACAAACTTTCTCAGGAAAGGAGCAGTATGGGAGGTGCATATGGAGGTGGGACAGATCTCATCTAATGGTTTCAGTAATGTACAAAACATGAGAAAGCGCTGACAGCTTTTGCTGATGGCACAGACCTGAGGCCACCATCAGTACAGAAAAGGTCATGATTCACACAGGAGAATAGCAGGTGGCTGCGCATAGAAAGAAGATGGCAAGTTTGCTCAGAACAAGGTAAGAATTGTAGTTTTTTACTTGATTGCAGTGAGATGATAGTGTGATATGACTGTGGAGAAAAAAACTGTCATCCTACAATGTATTGAGGCATTTCTAACAAAGGTTGACTTTTAACATAATGAGATGAGCGTTCCCTAAGAACACACTGTGAAGGCTAAACTGGAAGTAAAATTGCAGAGGAGGCTTGCTGGAGTGGCTGTGAATAGGAAACCTGTCTTATGTGTGGAGACCAAGACAATTTGTCTTTTTAAGCTCCGCTGTCAGAAGACCAGGAAGAAGATACTCATGTTCTCTATGCATAATTCAGGGCCAAGTGGCCAGGGTACAAAAGACCAATATAAGCTGAGTGACCATCCTGGCATGAGAACAAATGGCTGCGAGCAAACTTGTGCTGTGAATTGGGAGAGTGTGGAAAAGTATCAGTAGGAATAATGGAAACTGGAAGCTGAACAAACTTCAAGACAGGGCTGGTAAATATTTTAAAAGGATTACATGATGTGATTGCCTGCTTTGGTGACTCAAGAGGTTCATTACAGTCCTGTGTTCTGCTTCCTTTCAGCCAACATAGTCCTTCCCTGGACGCCAGCCCTTTGGAGGAAACGAGGGCTGAAAGAGAGTTCCTGGGATAAAATGGCTGTCCACAGATCAATTGCACGGTTTGTGCCAGTGGCCCCTTTGCACATTTTAAAGGATGGGGATCGTGCCTGTTGCATCTGAGTGGAGCACTTCTCGCTGGTCCCAGTCACACGGCATCTGCCACAGGTTTGCCAGGAGCTGGGTAGAAAACTTCCATTTCATGTTCTCCATATGGCTGCTGTCTAGCACATGACATCACCTAAATGCCCGTAGTCCTGGCTCTCCCCTCAAACAGAAGAATGATGAGGGAAAAAATAAACTAAACCTCCTCCCTCCTCCCCCTCACCGCTAAAAAACGTGCAAAAGTCAAAAGTGTTAATGAATTGGGTTAACTCAGGGGCAATGACCCATCTTTAGGGTTCATAATTTGTTGCGGATACTTAATTGCAGAGTTGTTTCTTGTGTTTTTGTTTTGGGTGGGAAGCCTGCAACTCCTGTTAATGCTTTGTAACGTACTTTGTGACATGTGGTAACACTAGGGAGAATAAAGACCAGGAAACACATGCAGCTGACAGGCAGGGCCAGTCATTTTCCTCCTGCCAAGTAGGCTGCCTTCATATGTGTTTCTGGCAGTGAGCTGCATGACACCTCAGGTTCCCTCCCGTGTCTTTCCAAGAGTAACAAAGATTTTCTTCCTTGCAAAGGAAAAATGAAATCATGACAAAAAGTAATAAAAGCCATCATCCCAAGACATTCAAAGGAGTTTCAGACAGGAGTTGGGGGGGGTTCTAGCTTATTTTGTTACAGATTATGACTGGATGCTGTAGTTATCATTATGTATTTTATTTTGAAGTGTTTCATTTCTTTAAGGTGGTGACCTTCAGTATGCTGAAAGCATAACTGGATGATCTTTCCTGACTTCGTATAGCCCAGGTAACCTTATGCTTATTTCAAGCACTGTAAGCTGCTTCTAAGGCATTTTGAGAACATGGTTTACTAATTAAATTTTTGTGTTGACTTTACTCTTTAACAGTGCTGGCATGGGTGCATTCTGGGGGAGCATTGCTAGATTCCCCTGCAGTGCAGAAGGAGCTGGCAGCGAGGTGGGTGGTGGTGTGTGCAGCCCTCCTGCAGTACTAATGCTGGGAAGAAGGGTGTCCCAAGCCTGCTCAACTAATGAGCCCATCCACTTTTTAATATATTTATTATTCCAGCAGTGGCATAAACTGGCTTTCCCTTTTCCCTGATCTGAGACGACTCTTGCTATTCTACCCTCTCTCAGAAAATTACTTTTTCTTTCCTTCTCTTTCCTCAGGAGGGTCTTCACCTCCCCAGTCTCTCAACATCTCTTTGTTCTTTCTCTTCTGTACTTTATAGTCCCCTATGGTCCTTAAAATCCTACTACACCACACAGTCCCCTGAGCTCACTGTCAGCTCTTCCTTGCACACAGCATCTTCACAAGTTTTTGTAACTCCTTCCTCTTTATTCTCTGTGGTCTCCCCACACATTCCTATTTTCCTTATGTCTCATCCTCCTCCTACATGCTTTATGATCTCTTTGCCAGTGCAAAGTAGTTCCTGGTAACATATTTACATCTCTTTTAATAATTTCTCATGATTAAAGTGTCACAAGTGGCAGGACTTGCCTAAAAAGGTGATAATTCAAAGATGAGACCCTAATTCTCTCTTTAAAAATGCAATCCAATTCATCTTTTCTCCCAGCTTTGCCAAAACTACAAACCAGTCTGTCTTACATTTCATATATATGATCTCATGTCAGAGCAGAAGTTTTCTGGAAAATTTGAGACAAATTGAATGAGGCATTTTTGGATTCATATAGAAACTGGAGCATTCTTTTAAACAGATTTTTTTAAATTTTGGTTGTTTTTTTTTTTAATTTTTTTTGGCTTGTCATGACTCAAAAGCAACATGGTCTGGAAAATTCCAGATCTGCCAAGACCACGGGTTTTCTCCACAGACTCTAGGTTTTCAGGTTCTTCTAGGGGCCCAGAGTAAAATCAGTAAAAGGAGCAGTCTTTTTTGGTTGGTTGTCTTTCTGCCTTCCCTGCTTAATGGAGGACCGCCAGTTGGAGCTGAGATTCATACTGAAGGACAACCTCCCGTGTAATTACCTGTTACCTCTCAATTGCAGAAACAGAGGGTTAGGGGCCAAGGAAAAAGCTGACCAAATTGAGCCAAGTCCCTGCACGTTCAATGTCAACCTTTTTTATGATTACTGAAAGCTGGTTGTTGAATGTGTCATATTAGTGCTTTATCATTAGGTGTTTTTTCAGCTTGAGTTCTGAGTTGACAATACTGAAATAAGCGGGTTTTTTGCTAATACAAATAGATTTTTTTCTCCCAGCAAAATAAAAAATTGTTTCAAGATTCCTTTTTTTCTTTAATACCAAAGAAGAGAAGACATTTTAATTTTGTGAATTGTTTTTTAATTCTTAAGAATGCTATCTGTGGGTGGATTTCAAAACAAAATATTATGGGGAAAAATCAAAATGCTTATCAAAAAAAGTGTCCAAATTATTTTTTTTCTCTCCTCCACAAAAAATCTCTGTAGACTTGCTAAATTGATTATGAATTTGTGAATATTTTTGATTAACCCCACGTTATATTTTCTCTGGGAAAACATGTTAATTATTTATACCAATAGCTTTTGTAGCTCTATTTTTCAATTTTTGTCCCTGATGATCTCATCAATGACTGGTGCCTATGACTACTTTGGTAAGGAGATGTAGTGACAGGACAAGGGGTAATGGGTTTAAATTGGAAGAGGGGAGATTTAGATTAGATATTAGGAGGAAATTCTTTACTGTGAGGGTGGTGAAGCACTGGAACAGGTTGCCCAGGGAAGTTGTGGATGCCCCATCCCTGGAAGTGTTTAAGGCCAGGCTGGATGGGGCTTTGAGCAACCTGCTCTAGTGGAGGTGTCCCTGCCCATGGCAGGGGGGTTGGAACTCGATGATCTTTAATGTCCCTTCCAACTCTAACCATTCTATGATTCTATGATTATTAGCTAAGCTGAAAAAAACCCTATGGATGCTGTAAGAATTTTGCTTGATGATTTTTATGAGTCTCAAGAAGCCCATCCAAGGCAGCTATGACATATTTAAAATTTTGTGTAGCTTCCCTTCTTGGATACAGTATATGCTGAATTCTCAGTGGGTGTGGAGGAATTTAGTCAAGTACTGATAAACACTGAGGAGGTGATTGGGAGCTGTGTATATCCGATTTTCCACCATGAAAACACCATCAATCCAAAGATTCAGAAGGCTTTGTCAGCTGTAGTTGAGCTTCTCAGGTCATGGGTGCTCTCTCCCTGTGCAAGCAGTAAGCTGCGAGTGGTTTTTTTATTCTTTGCATGATCAGTTCCTATCAGAAGTAGAGGAAATGGTTTTTGAGGAGGTACATGGTATGCTAAAAATAAAGCATAAAATAGTATAAAATGCGATTTGTTTTATTTTGGGAGTGAGTAGAGTGGAGAGGAAATGAGAATCTTTTCTTGCTCCCTTTTCCCTCCCTCTCTCTCATACAAAAAACTGTGACAACTCACGAGTAGCGTGGCTATAGTCTGCTATATATGACTAGAGCTTTGTGAGGGGTTAAGCCAGAAGCAAGGCTTGCATGATTTTTTTTTATGATGGACAATTTGGTAATGATGGGCAGTGTGGTGCAGTGCTGCTAGGAGAACAGTGTGACTGTAAGGGCAGAATATGACCACAGTAGCCAACACAGATTTCATGTCCCCACCCTGGTATTTAAATTAGGTCTTGCTCTGGCCTTTGCACAAGAGTAATTTTATTCTAGAAAGGGGTGATGTTTCTTCCACAGAAAAAAACAGCACTCCAATAATCTAAATTAAATTAAAATAAAAAAAAAATTATTCATATCTGAGGAATGAAAAATAATGGTGAAAGACCAGAGTTTAAAATAAGAAGGTTTAATGGGAAATTTAGCGAGGTAACTTAAAAATCTAAAACCGCAGAAAGTTCAAGATGTCAAGAACCTTTAGTCTGCTTTCATCTCATTGCACATCTTCCATTTATAACAATGGAAAAACCCACATAGATTTGCAATCCCTTGGTACATTGACAAGATGAGCCATCAGTGTGCATCAGATGTGATTTAAGGACGTCTTAAGCACCCACCCAGGACATATGGACATCTATGCAACCAGAAACTATCTTCCAACTCTTGTATCTATGGAAAAATCTTGACCTTTGTGTTTCACATAAGGAACAAAGTTTCCCAGCTTCCCATTTAAATTCCCCCTTCCATGTACTGAAAATATTAAAACAATTTAATCTCCTTACAATCCCCAGCGGTGCCCTTTAAATCAGCTTTTCATTGGAAATTGACTACATACTTTCTGTAACATAAACTGAAATCTGGGAGTTGTAAGCTGCCAGCAAAATATGAAGGTATGCTACATTTGCCCAGATATATAAGATATGACAAGATTTAATATGTATTAAATTTAACAGGTGCCATGATCTCCTGCATAGATACACAATATTCAAAGCCAGACTCCAGAGAACTCTGCATTCCCTGATAGTTCTGCATTTCTGTCCTTTCCAGCATATTTTTATCTGTAATCTTACCTCCCATTTCTTACAATTCAGATTAATTTTATTTAAGCAACATTATCTCTATTTTATCAAGTTCCGAAATTACAGGCAACATATGCAACCTTAGCTCCAGCTTCCCAGAGGTGTTAGTTGGGGTAATTGCAAACTGTTTAGATAAGATGTAGACTTTGACAGAAACAGAACAAAACTTGGATGTCACATTTCTCACCCAGTCAGAAAAGCTGGTTCTCTCACATGCTTACTATTTGAACCTTTAGCTGGAGAAATTACTAGGGAGGAAGTGGATGGGGAGAATGAAGAATGGTTTTATTTTTGTGAAAGCTTAGATTATGGAGAACCACCCATTGCTACCTTGCAGCTGGGGTGTAAAGCCAAACATGTCAAATGCTGTAAAATAGGAGTGATCACGTTTTACATGTTTCACACGGTCTTGAACACCAAAAATAAATGTAAGGCAGCACAACACAGGGAGTAAGAGGCTGAACTGTTGGGGCATGGGGCCTCTCTGGAGCTTGCCAGCAAAGCTCAAGAGTCCACATTACTCTAAAAATTATAGGTCTTGCTGGGAAAAAGTACTTCTTGATTGTCATTTACAGCGCTCACACTTTGATTTCACTGGTATACTGCACGTTCTACCTCTCAAACTGTGACCTTTATTTTTTTTTAATGTCTAACCTGTTCAGACATTAATGAAGACACCACCCCCATATTCATAATCATGTTGTATGTTTTCTGAACATACAACACACACCCTCGGTCACTCAGCACTGACACATCCACCAGTCCTTCTGTAGCTCAAGGAAGACACAGTGAGCTTTCCAACCCAGTTTTCAGTGGGAATCTGCCTGCTGGTTAGAGGCAGGTTCTCTGAAAGTTTGTTTTCCCACTTCTGTCAAAGGAGGATGTTGAAACATCACTTACTGAGAAACCTATGTGAGAGGAAAATGTTGTCATCTCAGTGGGCTAAATAGAACCATATTTTGCTTTCTGTCTGCATAAGTGAAAGAGCAAATTTTTCCATTGATGATGCCCTATACGCAGAAGGAAGGAGGCTGCTCAACACAAAATGAGACACTTTTAGACATAAAGAAGCTGCATGTGGCTAAAAGCTGAATATTGGTCTATTAAAAACGGAAGAGGTAAACCAAAGACTAGACCCCTGTAAACACAAGGCACTGATGATGTTTCCAGAGATGTTAAAGCCCAGAGGAACTACTATGATACTGTTGTCTAGGCTTTTCCGTAAGACAGTGTAAGCAGTTGCATTTGGTTCCATCAATAGAACAGTATTTTCTGCTTTATCTCTACAATAGCTTTTAGAAGTTGATTTGATTTTTTATTTGAAAGTCTCACCTGATGAAGAATTGTTTGGCAAAGTGGTTTCAATGACTATTTTCATGGACAAGAACGTAGATCTTATTTATACCAGGAAATGCTCTTCCTTCAATTTCCAGTCACTGGATTTCTTTTTACTTTTATCTGTCTTTTGCTGGAAATCTTTTCCCCATGAACATTTAAGGATTGCATCACACAACTTCCGCTTATATAAACTAATCAGGATGATGTTTTCTCACTGTAAAGCAGACCATGTCATGGAATTTCATACGAAAAGTGATAGGAACACTTGAGGTTCCTTTCTAAATGTAACTGTCTACACTCTGTGGTGGAGAGTAAATCAGTTTAAATCTTTCTATGAAGACGCAATATCATTATAAAAGGTTGGATTGTCTTTGTAAAAGGTATCCTAAACACCAGATAGAACTTTTTTTCATAACCTAGAAGTAAACAGGAATTAAGCACTTTTGAAACATGGTTAGATCATGCTCCATGATCAGAATGAACTCTCAACTGCAGGTGTACCTAGTCCAAATGGTTGTCCACCAGAGGACCTGGGCACAGATATGACTAGTTTCCTTGACAGGAGAGAACTGTTGATCTGGGAATGCACATTAGATGTGGAGGGTGGAAGTGTATAAATTCTGTCTGTTGGATGCATGTCTCATTCTTTGTATGAGAATCTGGTGCTCTTCTGGATTTCATTGGTTTATGGCTAATGTGAACTGATGAGTTTATTTACTGCTGCAACAGGCTGATTAAACTCCCCTGAAAAAAAAAAAAAAGGAAAAAGAAAGTTTAAGATTACTTAGTGCTGGGTCCACATATATTAGCCAAGATAATTTCAGAATCAGCAACAATATTGACTTCCTCTTTGAAATAAACACTTCTGACAGCCAGACCTGCACCAGCCCAATCACATTTCAAATTTATGAAGCTTTTATCTAGAAAAATGAGTCTTCTATAAAAATTTCTGTTAGCCTTGGTCTTTTTTAATAAGGCATAAACCTCCATATATATAGTGGAGGTGCTAAATCTTCCAAGGAATTAGTTTAAGAATTGAGCCACAACAATATCAGTTAGCTTTTAAAAATCAATAGAGTTATATGTTATGTGACAGGTTACAACTCTGGCACAAGAGGCCCAGTGTATGAAAGCTAAGTCTGGTCAAATTGAGATTGGATATGAAGCATGTGCATGGCTGTGGAGTTAGTTAACTACTGAAGAAACTTATTTAGGGACGTGGTTGATTTTCCAGTACTTGAAGACTTTGTACTTTAAAGACTTTGAGCATATGGAAAGGGTGAGTGTCAGAGAAAAATGTTTTGGGTAATTTGTTTGTCTTTCAGAGAACATTCTAGTAAAACCTACAAGTGAAAAGGATGACAGGAAACAAAGCTAGCCTCACTTTTTGGGACTACGCTATGTGCAAAATGAACAAACTTGCGTGGTCAGTCCCAAAAGCTGATGCTCATTGTATTGACAAATTCACGTTGCAATGTCACATATCTCTATATTCTTCACACCTTTTTACAAAGTGAAATTTTTATGCTGCAAATCATACATCTTCCCATACCAGCACGTTAGTTAATTTAAAATCATTTAGAATAATAGGGAGCTACATAGAAAATGGAAGCAAAGTTGAGTGAGGAGCTGGGATTACTGGCAAGATGGGTATCTGTAGGTAGAGAGCCTTACTGAGTCTCACAGAGTGGATATATTACTTGTCATCTTGAATGACACTTGGCACTTCAAGACCTACCAGCAATTACCTGAATGAAGAATGGGAATGCTGCATGCTGCAGGGCTCTCATGGAGAGCATGTCCAATGTGTTGGAGGAAAAGTGAGTCACTGTTGTCCGGTTTGACTGAGTCTGGGCGATGCAGACTACATAGCCTGGTTGTACTGTGCAAGCCAGAATGCCATTGCCAAAGCCAGCTCCACACGGCGCTGACTGAGGGAGTGAAGCAGCTCTGAAGGATGCCCAGCTGTTGGCTGTCCTCAGACACTGCCGTAGCTGCCCTCTTGGCTCTTTGTGAAGCCTATTAACACAAAGATCAACACAGTGATTAACTGCTCCTCTGTTGCCCTCTTGATAAAATTATATAAGCTCCAACTGAAAAGGAATTGGGAGGATATACTTTAATGCCACAAATACTTTGACATTATATTAAAGCGAGCACTTCAGGAAAACCTTCCTAAGGCAGAAGAAAATGTTAAAGGAGAGGTTTATTAACTAAGTAACTAGATTCCTCCAGAACAGGAAATGTAATGACAGTGAGTGCACCAATTCATAATTAAAAGTAAACAAACAAAATATCTCTACAAGAAATCCATATGAGGGGAAAATTTTGCGGTTGATGTTCTGTTATAACTATCAGAATCCGCAGAACATGTAAATGTAGCAAGTCATAATGTAAATCATAGAGAAGAATCCTCTGTCTGAGGAGTTAAGGTATCCAGTTGAGAAACTTTACTGCGTTGCCATTAATTATGAAAGACTTGATGGCTGTCTTATGAACTCGCTTTCAATGGGGATATGCCAAAGAAATGTTTTTTAGCCAGTATTTTCAGTGTTCCCATTGACTGTCTGACAACAGATGCTAAAGCAGGAGTAAAAATTACAGAATCATCTTTTGTTGATCTTGAGTATGTTGATAATATTACCTAGCACAGAGACTGCCAACAAGCTCTGAGATTATTGGAAGCGCTGCAAAAAACTGTAGGTCTCTAGAGGATTTAAGATCAAAGTCATAAACCAAAAGGGTTTAGGATTTTTTTCAGTGACTTTAGTAGCCTGTGGTTGAGTTATAGCTTATCCTTTGCAAATCTTTTCAGTCTTGATATAAAACATTTTGTAATGGAAAATCCCTCATGTCTCTCAGTATGTGATTTCAGTGTTTAATTAGAAATGCTTTCTAATCCAAATTTGTAACTGTTACAGTCTTTTCTTGCTAAACTAAAGAGCTTTTTCTTATCAGCTATCTCTTTCCCACATAGGTATTTGTAGGTAAGATTGAAATCCCTTCTCAATTGCCTGTTGGATAAGCTAGTAGATTTGTCTGCCTTCATTCCTCAGTATGCAGGAGATTTTCCTGACCTCATGTTAGTCATTAAATTATTTTCTGAACCCTTTCCAGTTTCTACCATCCTCTCATGGGTGTGGACACCAGAACTAGAACCATTGCTCCAATCACAATAATACTTTAGCTGTTGGCATGAACTGTTTTGTTGCCTATTTCTGTGCTGAAATGAGAAAGATGAGAGACACGTGGTTGTATAGGCAGCTCCAGGAAGAAATGCAGAAGAGCCTAAACTCCAGTCCTCCAAGATGCCTCAGGGAAAAGCCATTCTCTTGTCACAGATGGTAGAGGGAAGTTAGAGACAACAGCTACTCTAAGCCAACGTTAGCCTTTGTAAGAAGCCTCAGAGAGAAAATTGCTTTGCCCATATTGTCGCTACATGCCTATCTAGGAGTGTGTAGACAGATTTTCTCAGGCAGTTGATTCAGAGAGAACCAGATTTACTCTTTGGCCACGAACCAGGTTCCTGGTTCAAGGACTTTCCTGACAGTTTTCCATGTGGGATATTATTCTGATTCATGTTTGGGCTGCAGCAATAATTCAGTCCTTCCATGCAGTAATTTTATGCTTTTCTAGTTTGTTTTCTTGGAAGATCTCGAAAATGCCATAAATATTCATTGATTTACATTCACAGCAATCCAAGGAAGAAAGTAAATATGATGGCCTTAATAGGATTATTCTGAGTCTTGTTTTAATGCTACACGCTACATGTGAAGTCAGTTGCAGACAGGGAAATAGAGCCAGTTTCTCATGCAAAGTACCGAGTCCATCATATCTCTCTACTTGACATTAGAATTATTGCATTCCACACTGAAAATTCTCTCCTCCTGTATCTATGTAAGTAGCCAACAATGTTGCTTCAAGTCTCCCTTGCTATACTCCATGAATACCTAGCTATGTGCTGGAAAGAAACCTCCAAGTGTGGGACTTAGCCTGTTGGGATATACTTGAAGACAAGGTGTTGAATGTGCCTCCATTTTTCCGCAGCAGGGTATTTTCCTCTCAACATTCAAAAGAAGAAGGAAATGTGAGAATAACTGCCCCAAAAGCATAATGGAATATTTCTGGTTCGTGCATTCCCCCTTCTGGACTGCATCCCCTTGGCTTGCAGAGAAAAGCTCCAAAAGGAGAGGGTAGGGAGTTGTTTTTCAGTGTGTTTGTCTAAGCTGTGGTCCTTCGTGCTATGAGAAACCTCTCAAGCAGCTCCAGCAAGAATCTTCCTTCTGCTCCCTTCCACATCCTCCCTTATTCCTAGGTCCCCCTCCCCCTCCTCACTTTCTTTCATGTGGATCAAGGCCTGGAAAATGACAAGCCTCTTGATTAATAGATACAGAAAGTCTTCTTATGTAATTTATTTGCTTTCTGCACCTGACTAGAATCACTAGGTTTATCTGGAAAGGAAAATATATCGTCCTTCCTGACTCCGAGTGGCAGCAGAGAGAGCTGAGCATGTGATATCAAGCTGCGCATGGAAAGCAAACAAAACGCCATTTCTGTATTTTGTAAGCATCTCAGGTCATAAAAGTGTCAGCACGCTATATTTCTTGCTGGGATCCTCTCTGTTTTATTATCTGAGCCCTTTCCATTGTGTTGAATGTGCAAGGAGAGTCTCCAAAGCAGGCAACATCTGTTTCCCTGTCATGTTTTTGATTATCAGCTCCATATTCCTTGCAAGTCTCCTGCTCACATATTCCAATCAAACTCAATGGGGGCTTCAACAGCAAGGACACTTCCTTATCTCCCTTCCCCCAGACTCTCCATCCATCATTCTCACATGCTGGCTCCCTAAATGCTGATGCAAGAGGCCTGTTCTTTACACTTGGGTAACACACTCATGACCTCTCCAATTTGTTTTGTTTGCTTAAGTCTAATTGCTGTGAGTATACCTGCCTCTTGGTCCTTAACAGGGGGGAGGTGAGAGGAAGGAGGCAGTTGGGACATCTGACTGATTTTTGGTTTGGTACCTGTGGAGAACAGTTTTCTAATGTAGTTTTAGATTTGTTTCCCAGTTTTCTTCCCTCAAGAGGAAGTTTCTTCCCCTCTTTCTTAGCTCCCAATTGCTAAATCAATCTCTCTGTCCTTTGCCAAGAGATCTGTTTTACCATTTATGCAGGAATTTCAATCTGCAAATGGGGATTCTGCCAATAAGAATCAATTAAAACAATTGTCTTTTGCCTATGGTATTGCATTTGCAGGATATCCGGCACACTGAGATCTGGGAACCCAGAGATGTAAGTTACATTGAGCTATGAGTTGTTTATCCAGCAATGTTTTGAATTTATTTTCACAGAATATTTTTGTCCTTGTACAGAATGGCAATGAACAGTTGCAGGGTGGTGCAACTAGTGTTGCAGTTGAGATACAGAAGTGGCAGTCTGTCAATATGAATTGTATTTATTTATTTGGAGAAGAGAAGTCTCCGGGGAGACCTTATAACAAGCTTCCAATACCTAAAGGGGGCCGACAGGGGGAAAGATGGGGAGGGACTCTTTATCAGGGAGTGTGGTGATAGGATGAAGGGTAACGGTTTTAAACTGAAAGAGGGTACATTTAGATTAGATGTTAGGAAGAAATTCTTTACTGTGAGAGTGGTGAGGCACTGGAACAGGTTGCCCAGGGAAGTTGTGGATGCCCCATCCCTGGAATTGTTCAAGGCCAGGCTGGATGGGGCTTTGAGCACCCTGCTCTAGTGGGAGGTGTCCCTGCCCATGGCAGAGGGGTTGGAACTCAATGATCTTTAAGATCTTTTCCAACCCAAACCATTCTATGTCTTTATGATTTGAAGGGTAGATTCCTGCCACCATAGGTAACTCATCCATCTATCCACCATAAAGCCACATTGTGAATCCACGTGGCAGCGTTTTCCAGATTCAGCCAAAAATGTTGTTGTTGTTCATACTTGGGCTTAAAGCCTGCATAGAAGAAATGTATGTACTCCCTAGATCCTATATTGCTAGCAACAGAAAATTGTGTGGGAAGGAGATACAGAGAGTGCTGTATAGGACAGGTGAGGAGAGAAGAGAAAGAGTGTGAGTGAACATGGGAAAAGCAGAAAAAGCTTAAGCAGAAGAGGAGGGGAAGCAGAGATTACAAATAGCAGAAGTTTGCTATAAGGGATCCAGCCACAGAACACTATAGCTAAGGTTACTCATCTGCAGCCTTTTGCTTAAGTTTCATACAACCTTCAATTATATAAGACTCTTTCTTTCTTTTTTCATGTGAACGCTACCTTTCCTACCTACCTCAATGGTCAGAAATGTATTTACATAATCTACTATTTCCTGGTTTTCTACACTCTATATAGAATTTTTTAGTATCATTTTTGTATTTACTGCATACTTATGTGATTGGAGCTAGTTAAAATTATTTCCTAGGCTGATTTTTTTCATTGTATTTTCACTATGTGAAAGTGTGAATGGCCTCATTGGTTTCATTGGTATAACTTTCTATAATGTTTTGATTAGTTCACTTGGAAATTTCTATTATTAGACTCTTCTGTTTAACACAGTATTTTAACAAAAGCATAACGATAAGCTTTATCCTTTAATAAAATACACAGCAGTGAGTTTGCGTTAATGAAATGAAATATTTCAGCTTGAAAGCAAACCGTCACCTAGAGAAAGCACCTAACGAAAACATTTCCGTTATCTTGAATTAAAATTTGAGGGAGTTTGCCTGCCCTGCCCTGTCCCTGGGGCAAAATTCGGGGGCTGAGCACCACCCTGGGCCACTTTGGTGAGCCACCAACCAACAGGGCATGGCCATCCAGGACACACTTTCTGATTGGCTAGCTCATAGGTCATGTGCATTCTCATTGGCTGGCCGGAAGTTGTGAGTGTTCTGATTGGCCAGTCAGAAGTCACGCGTCATCTGGTTGGGCCACCAGGTTGTCCTGACTGTGCTGGCTGGGCTGCAAAGCTGTCCCAGAGCCGTCCCCCTGCTCTCCTGCAGGCACGGGGCAAGGTGGGACTCGGGCAGCTGCGGACCCAGCCCACTTTGCCCACAGCATCGGCAGGTCACAGCTCTGCTCACGGCTAATTACAGTCCTGCCGAGGAGAGCAGTGATGTGCTTCTGGGTACAATAAAAGCAGAAAAGGCCTCGAGCATCTGGTGAAGCCACAGGAAACAAAAAATGGCAAGAAAAATTTTTGCATTGGAGAGCTGGACCCAAAAGCCTTTGGGAAGACACTGCACTTCTGAGGGGGAAGATGGGAAGAGAAGATTGCTGCTGGTGATACTTTAAAAAGGCCTTTCAGCTACACATTCAACAAAGAGGTTTTTGAGCATGAATTAGAGTTAAAATTGTGAAAGCAGTCACTGTGACTGTAGAAGAAACCACGCATCAAGACAGGAGCAGAAACTGAATGAGACTATAAGGAAATATGGATCCTGTTACTGTGAATTAGTGACTTCAGTTTTGTTCATGGATATTCCAAATGTGCTTACCAGGAAATACAGTCCAATAAAAGGCAATGTACTAGGCATTAGTACAAGTGGAATCCATTGCAAGAAATTGAAGGGCCTAGATCTCTGGTGGGTATAAAAGCAAGAGCAAGGAGTGTTGAACTTCCCAGCGCAGTTTGGCCATCACTTGCTATCTGGCTCCTTCGCAGTATAAAGGTACCACAGAGTTCTGCCTTGTTTGCTCTCATCTGCTTGACCTTCCCAGTTGCTTCCCCACACTTTGCCAACTCTTCTGCCCTTTCTGCTGTACTTAGGAAGCTCCATCTTGCCCCTGCCTTCCATATCATTCCCTCGCAATGCTTCATCTGACCCAGGAAGATTACAACCTTCCCATACACTGTGTGGTCCCTTCTTTGGAAACAATGTCCCTTCGTCTTGCCTTCCGCTATGGGTTTCTACACCGAGGCTGTACCAAGAGGTAGTTGCAATGATTTAACAGGGAGATAATAGAGCACAAGCTCTAATACCTGGGACTGGCTGTTGTTTAATATTTAGGGTAGACACTAGGGTACATGTAGGTTGTGCTTTTTTGGCAGGCAAGTTTCCATTCCACTTGGAAATGTAGTTTTTAAACTGTATGCCTGATTCATAACAACAGAGATGATACTGAAAAACCTGAAGAAAGCAATTTTAATGTTGTTGAAAACAAAGAAAGTGTCCAGCATGTTTAATTTCTATTCTGTTTAAAAATATTTACTCATGAATCCTGTATGACAATCATCTGTGGTGCAGCACCACAACCTCTGTTTGGCGTCATACTGGAATATGGGTTGAGACTGGGAGAGTAGCTGTGGCCATGCTTTGCAGTTTGGGGTGTGCCTCCCCATGACTGAAGAGCTCCTGGCAAACTTTATGTTTCACCTTGTCATGGTTTAATCTGACAACTAAGCAACTAAGCAGCCGGCAGCCTCTTGCTCACTTCCCCAAGGTGGGATAGGGGAGAGAATTGGAAGAGTAAAAGTGAGAAACTTCATGGGTTGAGATAAAGACAGTTTAATAAGTAAAGCAAAAGCCACACATGCAAGCAAAGCAAAACAAGGAATTCATTTATTCACTGCCTCCTATCGGCAGGCTGGTGTTCAGCCACCTCCAGGAAAGCCGGGCTCCATCATGCTTAATGGTTACTTGGGAAGACAAACACCATAACTCCGAACGTCCCCCCTTCCTTCTTCTTCCCCCAGCTTTATATACTGAGCATGACATCATACAGTACGGAATATCCCTTTGGTCAGTTGAGATCAGCTGTCCTGGCTGTGTCTCCTCCCAACTTTTTGTGCATTCCCAGCCTACTTGCTGGTGGGGCGGTGTGAGGAGCAGAAAAGGCCTGGACTGCTTAGGAACAACCAAAACCACCAGTGTGCTATCAACACCATTCTCATCCCAAATCCACAACATAGCACTGTATCAACTGCAAGAAAGAAGGTCAGCTCTGTCCCAGCTGAAACCATGACATAGCTCTTGCCTTCTGCTGCAGCTGCATCCCCATGATCCCACAGTATGTGCATCGTTTGATAGCCTAAACCCAGTGCTGTCTTTGAGCCCTCATCCTGTGTGTCTGATCTCACCTGCCAATGAATAAGTAAGCAGCAGGATCTATGTCACAGAAGCATGAAGAGAAAATAGGTAGACTTTGTCAGATGGAAGGTTTTAAAACAGGTTTTAGTAGTGAGTGAGACAAATGGGGAGAGCAGTAGGTGGAGCAGGTCCAACACGAGATCTTTGGCACAGAGCTAGCTTCAAATGTGCCTTACATGGCCCCCTGGACACCCCCCTTCCTGTCCTGCAATGCAGAAAGCCAGATGCGCTGCCTCCTAGTTTATCCTTTCTCCAGGTCTCCAATGCAGGCATGTTACCTTTGCTTTCTTCCCATCCCCACCGTGTCTGGCTTCCACCTGCCTGAAGTCAGTGAGATGAATCAGAGCAGCCTTCAAGCAGTTTTAGCTCTTAGGAGACACTGGCCTGGCAGCCAGATTGGGAAGTGCTGACTGAGAGTGTTTTGCTGCTGAGGTACCACAGTGTTAAGCTGCTTTGCCCTGTCTTATTTTTAGGGCTGTGTCAATCATGTTGTAGCTCTAGACTTGGGCCTCTGATTTTAGTGGCACAACTTAAAACGTTTTGTCAGTAACAGGCGAGTTGAAAACTGCCTGAAAACCAGCTTACAATCAGTAGCTCTCCAGAAGTTTGCAGACCACTTTACACACTGAGTAATAATTTTGATATTTTCTAGCTTTTTCTTAATGGAATAGAGGGTAAGCCTCAACTTCCTCATGTCTGCAGGCAGGAGGGTACTTCCTCAGAGTATTGTGAATAGAGCAAAACTGGAGAAGTCAAAGAAACAGAAAGTAGGTCACTGGGTGACAAAATGAAATCCTACTTGGGAAAAAATATAAACTAATACATATGGGGAAAATTATCTAAAACACATTATTCACCCAAGGGGGCTGTGGAAATAGGTAGGCTGAAAGTGACCTAAGTTTGAGAGCGGACAGTAAATTAGACATGAGTTTGCAATGTGTCAGCGATGCAGTTTGGGCAGCATACACAAAGGCACCACATCAGAGAACATGATAATAAACCCCCTCTCTACATCCCTGGTGCGGCCACACCTGAAAGTTTCAGGGACTTTGAAGTCAGTGGAGCTGTGCCAATGAACACCAGCTGAGTGTCTGCCTGTTGCGTTTGGTTACAGCTGCCTTATTACTAGACAGTTATTGACAAATTAGGAGAATCCAGTGGAAAGGAACAAAAATTATGACGGAGGTGGTAAGGCTCACACACACACATATATAAAAATGGTTAAGTAAACTCTATATGAAGAATGTTCAAATGTTGGGAAAATCCCATTTATTCAAATTCCAAACAGCTGGCTGGTTTGACTGCAGTTATGATACCCTTTAGTATATAGTCCCTAAGGATGTTTGTGGAATGGTTTGACTGCAGACATTTTCATAAGAACAAAGGTGATTCCTGGATGCATCCCTCTAATTAATCTGATGCCTCAGCAAGAGACCAGTTTTTAGATCTGATTATCCCCTACAGTTGTCATGAACTTCAATGGCGAGTACTCAACCTTTCTGCGTGTCTGACCTCAGATACATAGATGTTAAATATAGATGTATACATCTCAGTGTAGGTGTCTAGATTTGAATTGCTTAGTGGACAACAGCTGAAGTTGCCATGAAGATCCAAACATTTTCCATTTCATTATCTAAAGATACACTGACCCTGACAGCTAGTAAAGGCCATTTAATGCAATGTCCCTTGAAAGGAATTCCTTAAGATGCAAGTTCCCTGTCATTCTGTCTAAGACTATCCAGGACCTAATCCAGAGCTCTGGAAGTCAGTGAAAATCTTTCCATTGACTTCAAAGTGTTTTGGACCATTCCTAGATAATAGCACAAATTTCATTTCATTCTTTCTTTCCAGTTGAGTTGTCTGAAATTGCGCAGTGTGTGATTGAATCCCTGTGTCCCTTGCATAGCTTGCATGCCAGCTCCCTTTAACACCTTCTGTGAAGCTTACGATGTTAAATGACATATTCAGTTGCTGTAGACATCTTCTTTCCAATCTGGACCCCAGCTGCTTGAGGTCTAACAGATTGTTCTTAAAGGACAATGTGAAAGCAACAATTAATGTATCTGAAGAAGACGTTTTAGCTAAGGACCTCTAAACATGTGACTGTGAAAGTTATGGAGTTAATCTAATTTTGGACATATAAGCCTTAGCAGCAGCCAAGTGATTAAAAACTTACCTATTCATTAACCTTGGCAAAAGTAGATATTTTTCATGCTGCTACTGATCATAATACAGAAGAGTCTCAATACTGAAATCCCTAAACAGAGAATCTGACCACTTAACCATCAGAGACCCAGACAACCCACATCACACACAGAGATGAATGGGAATATAGGACCAATTCTGCAGGAGGCTTTTACTCCAAGAAAATGACAAAACTTATAAAGTATGCATTCAAAAAAGCTTGTTAAAGACAGATAAACTTCATATGGTGAAAACTCTTGAGTTTCTGTCATGTTCTCTTGCCACCAGATGATGCCAGAGGTTATAACAGAGTTATTTTATGTCACACATAGAACATTTACTATAGTATTTACTGGAGCTACCTCTCTGCTCTCCCTAAAATTGTTTGGTCTCTCCACCATCTGAATGATGCCAACATCCTCCAGCCAGGATTTAGCTACTATTCAGATCCTATTGTTACTTCTGGAACCATGAAGTCTGCTAGTTTCATTAACATCTGGCATTATTCAAATGAAAACTTAAGTTGGAGGAGCTGGAATTATCTATTCCAAATTAATTACATGAGCGTTTCTCAGGGGAATTCAGAGGATTCAGACATATCGCTGGAGCTTGTCTACCCTGTGGGCACTTCTCTCAAAGGGTAAATTCACAGACACTGCTTCTCTCCATCACTGTATGATTCACCTGTGCTGTCAGCCAGGTGACTGGCTGACTTAGAGATTTCTATTGTATGTGACAGTGGAAGAAGACATCACTAACTGATATTGATGTCTAATGAATGGAAAGAGTGGGCACTTTCTCTGAAGTGGAATAAAAACATAGAAGAGGAGGCAAGTCCATTTGTCCTTGTCATGCTAGCTGACTGGGGAGTGGAAAAAGAACAAAGTTAAGCAAGGCAGAGGAGCCAGTGTATTCGCCATCATAGGGGCAAAGTAACCTTATGCCTTACTAATAAAACCTGCACAGAGCCAAATAAGAAAGCCCTCATATGTAGAAACACACTCCAAATACCACAATCACTGATGGAGAGGAAATGAGATGATGGGTGAGTGGAATGGGGGAGAGCACATCTGGCGAATCAAACAGTAACTCTCCATATCAAACGGACGCAGATATCAGACTCCACCTTGCGTTTTGGAGGCTCTCCCAAAGCTGCTCTGACCATGTTGGAGAAGCCTGCTTTTGTGCTTCTGTATCAGCCCCAGGCACCTGCAGGCAGGTGGAGCATTAAGTCTGTCACAGATTCACACTACCTTTCTTAAATTAATCCATATCTCCTAGAGCAGCACTTAATCCCTGTTGCGAGTCATATTTTCCAACATCTTTGTGAGACTGAACGCCCAGTTTTATCATGTGAAGTCCTCTCTCAAAGGTCACAGGAATTAAGAAACAGTTATGGATTAATCTGACATGACCTGTGGTGAGTCAGGAACACCTTCCGTGATTGAGGGCTTGGAGGTGGCCATGAGACAAAATCATGTCTAATCTTTTGCAGAGCAGAGCAGAGGAGAAGGAGACCGACAGCAGTGGAATGCACTTAAGAGAAATAGATACACACATGAAAGAAAAAGGCCTTGATATTTAAAATATTTATGGCCTTAAAAGGCATGAAAACTGATACTAGCCATTAACTAATAGACGTTCTGCCTTTGTGATGCAGCTTACATCCCTAACTAAAACCACATCTCTACTCTGACTTTGTCTGAAGCCAGGTGCACAGATGATTAAATTTTGGGCCAGCTATAAGGAGAGTGTCTCCATCCTGTCCTCTCCTCTGAGCACACACCATCTGTATGATGCTTATTTATCTCCTTTTGCTGGGCTGACATACTGAGCCCATATTCTTCCAGCATCAGTTGTCCTCATACTGTCAAGCTGTGCAATTGGAAGGGATCTAAGCCTAAGGGAATAACAGACTCTGGGAGTAGGCTTGTGCTGTATTAAGCCAGTATTAACTACTCTGCTATAACCTTGCTGTTGTTCATATGTGTTTTCACAAAAGAGATTTGGGGCTCTAGCTGTCTACTGTTGCCAGCATGACTTTTACTTCTGCATTCGCTATATTTAAATGCAATGTTGCTGTGCACGTCCTCTGTGAATCAGAAAAAGGAAGAGGCTGGCTTTGTATCTCAGAGCATATGGATTCCTTGTAATGAGTGGAGGATAGATTGCTTAAAGCATTTTTATTTTATTTTCTGAACAGAATTTTTGAGCCCCTGTTCCTGTGTCATAGGACTGCTTGTATCAGGAAATTATAAACCCAGGCCCTGCCTCTTTGGGGATAGAATAGGTGGAGAAAAGGACTTCAAATACATGTGTGTTTTTCATAAAAAGATAAGACAGCTACTTTAATTGTGCTGAACATACCAGAGAATAGACGCAGGCTCCATAATTTTCTTTTTTTTGGTTCTTCCTCTGGTCTAAGCCACAGAGCCTAACAATATCAAATGTATGCAATACATTTGACCCAACTACATGCAAATCTTATTCAAAGCTGGATCCAAAGCTGTCACCCAGGTTTTCCACTCTACCAGATGTTAAGCCTCACAAGATGCATGCAAACTTGCATTTCAAGAAGTTCCTCCAAAGCAGGGCACTACTGACTGGCCTTACCCCTCATTCTTTCTTTGTTTCCTCTAAAATACAAAAAGGCATTTTCTTCCTAATTTTTCACAAGGCTTTAGGAGCTTTAGTTTTCAGTTGAGGATGACACCTTGTTTACATGACTCTGTCTGTAGTTCTCAGGATTATCTCTGGGATGGTGGTCTCAGACTGCAGAGGATACAGCCATAAGGACCGAGACCTTGAACATGTACAC
This sequence comes from Numenius arquata, assembly GCF_964106895.1. Taxonomy (NCBI): domain Eukaryota; kingdom Metazoa; phylum Chordata; class Aves; order Charadriiformes; family Scolopacidae; genus Numenius; species Numenius arquata. Next base: position 11,004,216 of record NC_133576.1, on the reverse strand, counting down.
TTTGAGAAGAGCAGGTAGAGAGCAGAGACAACATCTGATGGACTCCACAGCTAAGGAGGCTAATTGTGGAGATGCAGCTTCCCACCACTGCTTGTTGAATGCATTTTGCCAGGAAAGAACAGCACCCATTCCCTCACATCACCCACAGCTGGTATCTTATGAGAGGCCCCAGGGGATCACCCAGACCGGGCATCTTGCAAGATACCTGAACAGTGCATAAGAGCCCAGAAGGACAAGAATAGATCTGTGCTCCCTCTGCTTTACCAGCAGACCATCCACCAGTACTGCATCGGTTTCCATCTCATAGGCTGGCTAGAATTTAGGGTGTGTTGGGTCTAGGACAGGCCAGCCAGGAGGATATATGTAAAAACTTTTCTCTAGGAGAGAAAATGAAGATATTGACATAGCAGGCAACTGCTTGCCAATATGTGGCAATTGCATTCTGTCAAGTGTCTTACACCATTCTTCAGATGACATACATAGCACATCCTGCAGGACATTGTCCCTTGATAAAAATAGAAGTCCCAAGTGAAAGAACATCCTGAGAAATGGATTTCTAAAGGTCAGCTAGCCTGCTGGTGCCTGAGGAGAGTATGGAGATCACAACCTATGCTTTGGAAGCTTTTCCTAGGCACAAAGTCCTTGCTGTTCTCAGCCATTTAAGAAAGCCTGCAAAGGAGAATCGTAGCTCAAGTAGATCTACAAACAACTAATATAATAATTAAATACATATATATCTGCATAGTCTACTTGATTAGCTGGTTAGCAGGCAGATATATGTGTAATGGTAAAGTGGAACAGCAGATCATGGAAGGGCTGCTTATGGAAATACCTAGTTCCATATCAAGATAGTTTTTAGTGAGCACTTACAGTAAATAGGGCAAGAAATTTTTTACATGATCAATTCACAAACACATTCTGTCTTTTCTTTTTTCATTTAGTAAAGGTCAGAGAATTCAAACGTGGTATAAACATGTTAAATGCCCACTCTGCCACATGTGAAATAACATTCGAACTTGGGACATAGGGAAAAAAATGGATCTCGGTTTTAACTAAAATTTACCCTAGGGTCTTTCTTGGAGTGCATCCTTAATTCTGCTCTGAGAAAGGCTTTATATCCTCTTTTCTCCAGCATGGAGCTTTGGGAAAAATCTGGAAGCACTGCAAAGTAATTAAGAATAATGAGATATAATAATTTTATGGTGACATTATTAGTGGGATGATTTACCATACTTGAGGTTATAATGCTTTCACTGGGGAAGGAATTGGCCTTGCTGGAGGAAAAGTAAGCAGGAGAGCAATGCAGTAGCCAACAAGTAAGCAATGTTTCCAACCAACCTCCAAACTAATGGGGCAACAGCCGAATTTCAGGCTTCAAAAGCAGCACAGCTGGAAAAGACATTGAACAGTTAAAAAGCCCTCAGAGCAGAGGAAGGGATAGAAGATAAACGTACAGGACTGTCAGCCACTTCTAATGTGCAAGCAGATAGGTTAAAACCTGTTTACTTTTTACGCGTTTTACTCTAAAGAAATAATTCTTTTAATCAGGGATGGTACTGCCATTGCTTCTAGAGGGAACAGGGCTGGAGGGAATGCAAGCACAGCAAAGAAGTTCTGGTGTCCTTCAGATGAGCCTGAGGATTCCTCTCCCAGCCACCCACACCTGCCCCAAACAGCTCCCTCACACAAACTTTGCCGAGGCTCCAGACCTACATGGAAATGCATGCTGAGAGTATGCTGGTTTTAAAGCTAGCGCCATATGCAGCAGGAATGTCATGCTTGAAATCTGTGTAAACTGAGGGAGAATGCTACACTAGAAATAGAAGAATTCCTGTCAGACAACCTCGTCTTAAGTTTGGTTGTCTAAGGGAGAATTATTTTTTTCAATAGGCTGAGAAGACTGATAAGAAATTGATTCCTAGAACATATACATTTATTATTTTCTGTATATACCTGTGTTTGTTAGAGACATTCAGTACCAGAAAAAGAAAGCAGAATACAAAGATTTTTCCCTTCACTATACCTCAGCTACCATAATACAGCATCTTCCCCTGCTTCAGTAAAATGAAAGATAACAGCAGCACTGAAGAGCTGAAAAAGGCTGGAAATTTAATTCACAGACAAATTAGCTGCATTGCATTTAATATTCCCAGTGAGGAAATGAAAAGAAATTTATTCTGTTCCTGCTCTCCACAAATTCACCAGAGGGAATGATATCCCTTAATTAAGGAAGACTGATTGCTTATTTTTTTTTCCCAAGCTTTCGTTTGCCCTAAAATAAAATGATGAGAAATAAATGGTGCATATAAAAAAATCAAAACCACACTGGAAATGCTGCAGTCATTCAGATTTCTCATTGTAGTAGATGATACTACATTCTAAAGAGTTCTTTAATAATCTAGTAGGAGAGTCAGTCAAATGGAGCAATTCATGCCCTGTTTCAAAGGAGTAAATAAACTCAACCAAACAAACTAAAACCAAGGAATTCCTTCTGTTCTTTCAGGGCTGATAATTTAACATTGTGGCATAGTATGAAGGTATACATATTTGACAGCATTTTTTTTGTGTGTGTAAACACTATGCATAAATATGAAGAAATGAGGAAGATTTGGATCAAGAAAGAGATGGATGGTAAAGGAGAAGGGACCCCAGGACTGAAAGCGCGTTGGTGACACCTTGGCATGATCAGATGAAATTGAATGAGAAATGCAGTCTAAACAGCAGAACTGATCCTAATGCAGGCTTAACGAAGAAATGTGGTTGTGCCTAGGCAGCTATAAACTGTTACAGTATTTGTCATTATTCAAGGAACTAGATGTGAACTAGTAACTGTTTTTGCAGCTCTTGTTTATAAAGAATGTTTATCTTTCCATTTATTTATGAATACATAATAGAGGAGTTTGAAAGCATGTTTAGAGAGAAGACAGCTCAGTACCTTCTACTGCATACTTAGACTATGAAGGCATAAAGTAGAAAAAGGCTGAATTGCAAGGGGGCCTTTGATAATCTGTAGATAAGGTAGAAGATGACCCTTGCACTGCTTGCTGCTCCTGGCCTGGATGTAGCTATAGTACACGCTCTAGACTGGTCACTCAAAGGGCTGTCTGTAAGGAAAAGGTGCATGAAATCTGCTCTCCTTGTTTTGATCGAGGATACTTGTAGCCTGGTAGCTTCTCTGCAACGATGACCACCAAAGATGGCTTTAGAAGGGTAAAAGGAGGCGAGGCATTAATGACACTCTCCTAACTGCCAAACAAATTTAGCTCCAGAGATTTCCTGATCCTGATGCTTTTTCTCTAATATCCTTTGAAGTAGTGCACTTCCAAACATTTCTGTAGTCTCTCCTTAAACCCATGTAATCGACAGTTTTATTACTTGTATGAAACTCACTTTCCTTTGTCAGTTTTCAGCCGAGTTCCTCATAGCTTCATTTTGTTGTCCCTAGTTCTTGAGTTGGAAGAGACAGTCTATCGTAATGCATCATCACCATTTCACTCAGGCTTTTGCTGAACTCTTTCATACGCCTTTTCTTTCCCTGGCAGAAAAGTTCCAGTCTACTGAGTCATTCCTCCTACAGAAGACATCCCATGCTTTTGATAGCTGTTCTTTGAATGTTTTCCAGTTCTGATATATCTTTTTTGAGATGGTAACAACAGAATTGCACGCAGATTCAAGTTTGGGGCTAATCATGGGCTAATACATGGGCATGATGTTATTCACTGTTTTCTTCTCTGTTGTTTTCCTAGTAACTCCTAACTTCTGATTTGCTTTTTACTTGCTCCTGAGCACTGACCTAATATCCTCATGTTTCATCCCTTAGTGGCAATGGTCAGCGTGAGGTCATCAAATCACATGAGAAATGGCAACTTGTCCTCATGTTCATTGCTTTGTACTTATCTGCGTTGAATTTCACCTGTGAATTTATTCATTCATTACTCAGTCATCCAAAATCCCTCCACCATCCTTCACAGTCTGCTTTCACCCTCCTTCACTTGAATATCTTCGTACCACCAGCTAATGTTGTCACGCTCTGCTTCGGGTCATTTATGAGTAAGTTGAACACAGGCCTCAGCACAGACCCTTGTGCAACTCCTCTGTTGACATCTGTCTGTTCTGAAAATGTTTATCCCTACTCTCTATTTCCTTTATTTCAATTACTTCTCTTTCAGGATTTTCCTTCTTGTACTTTGGCTGCTTAATGTACTTGGCAGCCTTTGGGACTTTTCAAGGTGGATTCTTTCTACGGGGCCATCTCCACCTGTCTGCTGCTGATCCTTTCAGAGATGTCCAAGGGAGCCTCCAGACAGGACTTCTCTTTACACTAGCAATTTTGACCCTTTTGAAGTATATCCTATTTCTTCACATACCAATGAATTCTCAAAATGATTTGTCAAGAGCAGAATTTGCTCTCTCACACATGCACGCCCCGATCTCCTGAGCTGCCCTGCTCACCTTTCCAGGCTTAAAAAATAGTATGAAGCATAAGACCTGTGTTTCCCTGGGTGTCCCCCAAGATATGTGTTAAAGATTGGCTTAATATACGGCATCTTCCAGTCTTCAGGTCCCAGGGAGGTTTCAACTGGGAGGTTGCACGCTGTGATCAGTAATTTAGTGTTTACATGCCTTGATTTCTGCTATGTACCATCTGGCTCCAGCAATTTGTTCATTTTCACTTTGTCTGTCTGAAACAATTTCATCCACAATCACTTTGATTTCAGACATATCCTCTGCCTTTTCCCCTGTATGAAAACTTGCCCTTTCTTCCCAGTGAACAGCAATGCAGAATGGCTTCATTGTCTGAGTTTTGCCTTATCACTTGCTGGCCATGCAGGGTCCCTGGCATGTTTTTTGCCCCTGACATTTGTGATGAAGGACTTAGTACTAGTTTTGATTTCCTTAGCTAGTTCTCCTCAAAATCTTTTTTAGCCTTCCTAATTAGGATTTTGCTTTTAATCTGCCTGAGTACACTATTCATTTCATTTTATTGGTTTGGATACAATAGGCATCTTTTTGAAAAATGTCTTCTTATTGCTAATAAACTTGTTTACTTGGCTTTTTATAAGTGCTGGCCTCCTTTAGTCCATTCTCTGGCCTTTCTCAATAGGTCATACACAGTGGTGTTATGCTTCCAGTCTGGTGTTCTTCAGAAGTTTCCGTGCTGCTTGTTAGGATTTCTCTTTGCTGACCTTTCTAGCTTCTTTTTAACAAGCCTCCTCACTTCTGCAGAGTATTTCTTGAAGCTGGGGACAATGGCAGTGGCGTATTTGGCCTTTGGTGCTCCTGTAGAGACGGCGAAGCCGAGTCCTCTGTGGTCACTGTCACAGAGCGGTGCTTCCGCTGGAAGGGCTAGAGCCTGATCATGTGCATTTCTCACTACAAAGCCAAGGACTGCCTTTGCTCCTGTGGGCTCTCTAACCAGCTGCTCCTTGGAATACTTGCTGACAGAGCCCCAAAATGTTGTCTCTGTCTCATATCCCGGCATGACATTTGTCGATCTACAGGAGGGCAGTTGATGTCTCTTGTTACTACTGTTTTTCCTGCCCACACTGCCTCTCTCGTCTCTATCAGTGTATCGAATTCAAGGCACTTTCTGCTATCCTAGGTCAGTAACATCTGTCATAACTATATTCTTTCTATTTAGGCCTGGAATTTCAACCTGTACAGACTTTATGTTACTTGTTGAGTTCATGAGCTTGTAAATTCAACTTGATGCTGATTTTTCAATAAGGCTCTGCTTCTGGCACAGTGTATCTTTACTGTGTACTTTATATCCTGGGTTTAGTGTCCTATTGATTGTTTTCCTGTGCCCAGGTTTCCAATATGTCTGCTGTATCACTGTCTGCACTTTGGATCAGACATTCTTGTTCCTCATCTTATATTTTAGATTTCAAACATTGTGTAGAAGTGAGTGGGCCACTAGTTTGGTTCTTTTATTGGCACTTTGTATAAAACCCAGTATGTTTGTTTACCTTTCCCTGATGGATTACTTGCATCTTCTGGATAATGCTTTCCTCCAGCATTCAGAACTTTCCCATTTTTTTACTTATAAGGGTACTTGTGCTGAGTCTGGGCTTTTCCACACCTGCTGGCTTTCCCCAACTACTTGTTTTCTTCAGCCAATAAGGGAATATTTTCATTTCAAAATGACTGTCTAGGGCCTTAATTTTGCTAAGAATGTCTGAGAATGTTTTCAATTTGCTGCAAGACCAAGCAATATCATGGTAGAGAGTTAGATATGTTGGATGTTTTCAAATCAGCTGGACTTGATGAAATTCCTGCTAGAATACTGGGAGGACTGTCTGAAGCAATGCCAGAACTATTAGCTGTTATCTTTGAGGAATCATGGAGTACAGAGATAAATGTGCTGCCTCTTACTATTTTTTTAAATAATGAGGGGGCAGGGGAAGCAATGGTTGAGCCTCCAGAAGTTAACTACAAGGTGAGTGGCAACCAGTATGGGTTTATCAAGGACAAATCATACAAAACCAATCTAATATGCTTCTGTGACAGGACTTGGATAGGCAAGAAAATCAGAAGGATGTATCTTAACTTTAGTAAGGCTTTGAACATTGTCTAAGAAGCAAGCTAAGAACACATTGGCTATGTACAATTTTTAGCAGGTTGGTTGAAAAGTATATTCAGAGATTAGTTCTTGTTAGTTCATCGGTAGTCTGGAAGTATATGTTGACTGAGGTCTCTATTGCTAACTTTTTAATTAATCAATTTGGTGACAGAATAGAGAATATATTTATTATATTTCCATATTACATTGAATTGCGTGGGGCTGCAATTAATTTAGATGACCTTGATAAACTGGAGAAATAGTTTGGAAAAGCTGGAATGCAGTTTTATTAGGACAAAAACCATCTGCCTTTAGCTATCAGCCATCAGATATGCATGAGCTAGAAAGCAGCACTGCAGGAAGGAATATGGAGGCTGTAGTACGTCCCAAGCTGAAAACTGCATACAATGCTGCTGCAAGACAGAGAAACCTCTCAGTGAAAGGTTGCTGCAGATCAATGGGTAAACAGGGACATGCTGCCTCAGCTCAGCTGCTCCCCTGCTGTCTTAGTTACACTTAAACCGTTAGATTTAGTTAGTATCAGCCAGAGGACTATCTCTGAAGTGGATCAACCTTGGGATCGTTGGGACCAGGGCAAGCACCTTGACTCCACTCTGTGTTCTCATGAGAGCAGATCCTATGCTTTCATAAGAGGACTCAAGCTGTACTGGGAGTCTAGACATTAACAATAATAGACAAGTCAACTTCCAAAGCACCAGTGTGGTTTTACTTTTGCAAAGACATCAGTTGTGGGACTCCAGAGTCTTGGCTTATACACATAGTTTAGTCTCAAAGCTAAAAGGAGCCCCTCAGTTGTACTTCCGAGTCCTCATTCTCCTTCAGACTGAGAGGCATGAAAATCTCCTTTATTTTCTGCCCTTCTATCACTATGAAATCTCAAGGCTGAGGTGGATGTTTCAGGATACAGATTGTTCTTGACAATGTTGTTCAAAGGCCTCCTTTATATCATACATCATATCAGGTTTTCTCTGCCTCTATTTCTCTGAGGAGACATCTTGGATGTATTGGGGTGTCTCTGTTGTGTGGAATGGAGCCTTTTTATGACTTCTATTTCCTCTCAATATTTTTAGCAAAAAATTAGAATTCTTTGCTTAGGCGGTTGATCTCTCGGGTTTGAGACTTCTATTATCCTTAGCCTGATTCTTGTCCTGGTTGGAAAAGAGATGAGAATACTTCTCCATCTGGAAGAGATGAACAAAAGGGTTTGGCTCCTTTCTTTATCTCAGGGTAGAATGGCACATCTGAAGAAATGAGTAAGGAACATACTGCTGAGTAATGAACACAAAAATACTCTTCTATCATCACAGCTGAATAAACAGAAGTATTGGCAAATTCTTTCTGCTTTGTTCCAGATAAGAGCAGGAGAGGACTCAGCTGGAGGATCATGTCCAATTTCTGGTGCTTTAATTAAGGGAGAATGTGGAACAGCTGGAGAGTCAAAGGAGAGAACTGGGGATGACCAGAAGTCCAAAAAACATGGCTTGTGAGGAAAGACCGAAGGAATTTGCATTTGATTTAGAAAAGAGACAGTAGAGGGGGTGGCTCAGAAATGTTCTTTAAATATTTTGAAGACAGACATAAAGAGAACGGGAATGAGTCCTTTTCCATGTCCACTACAGGTCGATAATAGCTTAAATTATGGGACGAGAGATCCAGGTGAAACACCTGTAAATTTTCCTTGTGTTGAGGGCAATAAATCAATGAAACTGGTCTTCTTTGGAGGATGTGGAATCTCCATGAGTAGAGACAGGCACAGGTATAGCTGATTCTGATTTCAGGAAGAGGAAAGAGGAGAGGACTAGACAGCCTCTCTGACCTCCTCTCAGCAATACTTTTGTATTCATCTTATGGTAGTCATGCAGTGGCAGATAAAGACTTAGTCCTCACTGATTCTCGAATCGTGGTCAGACAGCAGCATCCCTCCCACTGCAGATGAAAGTTGCCAGAACTTTGCCCAGCTTATAAAATGGAAGTGAGACATCAAGCCCAAAGTTCTCTTCATCTCATGTGGGTACAGCTCCCAGGTACCTCTTTTTTCTGTTTTCATTCTGCATTGTGGATTTGAGTGAGCTACTTCTTTCACTGCCAGTACCGTGGTACTTTGAAAAGCAAGAAGGAAGAGAAAGACTGGATGTCTACACAAGCCTTGTTAGCCTATTAGGCCAAATAAGGTTATGGACAAAATAATCTGTAGCCAACTCTACATAAGGGTGTATCATGATCAATGTCATACCCAGCTGCCTCTGACTCCCTGGCTCTAAGAGGGACAGCAGCCCATCTAAGTCAAAGGGAAGACTCAAAGCTGAGTCATGTTTGAGCTCCTCACCTGCTCCACCTTGTATGAGCTCAGTGTCTTTGGAGGCAGCTTTGGCAGCAACTAGTGAGGACCCAAGTGTATTCTGGGAAACACAGCATCTGCAGCCCTTCTTCCCTAACTCTTTCCTCATTCACTTCACACTCTTACCCCTATTTTGCATCCATAGGACAGGTTGTACTTATTTGTGCAGTTATTTGTTTTACACTGGTCTTAGATATGTCTGATGTGAGTGCTCTGTGTTTTCATACTGAAAACAGACAGTCATAGTCCTCCTTCCTCCAGCATTTCCCAGCAATAATTAAATGACTCTGGAACTGCTCTCTGAAATACCTTTTTATTATGGTTGTATGTTCAGTTTGTGACCCTACTTGTGCAGCCCCTCTCTGGTACCTCCAGCCCATGACAGTAAATGAGTCTCCTACATCAAACCCTGATGTGATCTTTCCTCCCTCCCTATTGGCTTGATTCCAGTATTGCTGGTGAAGAAGCTTGTCAGAGTCTGTGGCTTCAGTACCTTTATGAAGAGGGGTAATGTGGTGAAAAGACTGCATCATCTCTCTTCAGTGTCACAAAGCGCTCCAGACTTCCCTCACCTGAAGACATGCAAGGGAACAGACTTCCACAGTAGGACTGAGAAGCATGCTCCTGGTTTCTCCTGTTTGTTGGTTTTTTTTTCAGGTTGGGTTTTATTGTGGGTTTTTTTATTTTGGGGTGGATAGAGGGGGGTAGGGAGGGAAGGAGGAATGAAGAAAAAGAGTAAGGATGAAATAAAAGAAAGGATACCACAAAAATACAGGTTACTGAGAGACTCTAGAGATGTAGGAAGATTCAGACCGATGGATGGCAGAATACATTGTGCACCAGCTATGAGCTGCCACCTGCAGGGAGGCTAAGACAGATGTGGTGTGGGAGAGAGGTACACTTCCTACGCCAAAGGAGCTGACAGCTGAAACGTCCTGCTGTGGCTTCGGTAGGGATCAAATTGGAAATCCAGGCTGTGATTTGGAAAGTCCACTGTGCTTGATTCTCTTCCCCTTGTGAGAGGACAGAAGGGACCCCTGCACCTTGCAAGGGAAGAAGATCATTGTTTTTCTGGCCTGAACTTTCTAGAGTAAAAGGATGAGATTGCATGTACAGGGTCACAGTGGCAGCATGAGGCAACTGGGATAGGACCCCATGAGGAACAGTTTTCCCAACATGTCCATGAATTTGGATTGCCTTATTTCAGGCAATCTAAGTCTGCTATCTCTTGCAGAGCCCAGCCAAAAAAGAATGGTCCTGAACCAGTGCTGTACATAGTAACAAAGTCATCTCTATTTTACATCCAAGGGCACAGAGCACAGAGGTCAGGACCAGTGTGCCGATAATCCCAAGAACAGCTCTGAGTGCTCACAGAGTGGAAGCAAGGAGGCTGTGCCGACATGGCTTTACTAGCAATTAACTGGCTGTGGACTACCAGCCCCAGTGTTTCTTTTCAGACCCAGTCTGCTTTTGTGTCCTGTGATTTCACTGTGCCCTGTTGTCACTGGTTTAGCACATCTTTGCTTTGCTGGGTGCTCCCCAGTGCATCCTAGTTAAACCTCATCTGCTTCAGACCCTTTCTCTAATGCTGATGCAGATGTCAAAGTGAGATGCAGCTCCCTTATGGGAAAACTCATAGTTAGGTGATGTATGGGCACATTAGGTAAGCCAGAAATAAAGGCTCAGAAAAGACATTTTACCCCATGTGACTGTACAGGGGAGATGTGAGACTTTATGTGGTTGGACCTCCAGACACACAGCACAGAGCCCTGCCACATGAGCTAATGGCGTCATCCGCTAGCGGGAAACACTTTTCCTTTTTGAGAATCTAACACTGGGGGTAGATGAGACACATTTTCCCAAAGGGATCTGTAGCTATTTGTTGTTCCACAGAGCAATGCTAAGAATAAATCAAGCTCTCTTCTGGGTTTTGGAGACAGAGGTGGTTACAGAAAGAACAGCCAAATATTTGGTAGTCTCCTAGAACTCTTTCTGTCTAGTGTGTCGCAGACTGTCCTCTTCTGCCTCTTCCCCAAATTTGTCCCCTTCTCTTGATTCTTCTAGACCCCTGAAGTCCTGTCATCCTGGCATGCCCCTGTTCTGTTTTAGTCCCATCTGTTCTGTCTCTGACCTTGTTGTCTCTGCCCCTTCCCACCCTGCCTGTCCCTAGGTACTGTCCTGCAGCTCCTCTTTTGAGCCATTATTTTACTCTTTCTTTTCCCCTCCAGGCTTATTTAAGGCTGAATCCAAGCACAGGTGGCAGGGGGGCAGGAGAGTCAGGGGTAGCCAGGTGTCTCCCTCTGCCCTCTGCTCTGAGTTCCTTTGGCCATGGGCAGAAGCGTGCTCTGCACTAGGCAGGTCTTTAGTAAAGCTAACATCTGGAATTCAGACAAGCTCTGCTGAGCATGTGCAAGTACAGAGCAGTGATTTACAGCTAGGTCAGATCTGGATGGATTTTCATATGGCCAGCAAGTACAGGCTGATGCCCCCAGGGATCAGCCCCTGCTAATTTCAAGCCCCTTCATAAAGCACTGAACTGCAGTGAAACCACTGTAAGACATTTTCAGCATGGGCCAACCACCATAGTTTTCGCTAACCTCATTCTTGGAAGTTGCTGACCAGCTTTCAGTGAAATGTTCCCAAAAAAATTCAGCCCAACGCAGAGACCAAGGATGGAAAATTTCAGCCTAGAATGATTAAAATATGACAAAATTAAAAGCATCTGAAAACTGGATCTTATAATTGAAAGTGTTAGGCAATGTTAAATACAAGATTTGTTGCCATCTCCACCTATAATAGAGGGATGGCTACTTAAATATTTAATTTTGGGAAAACTTTCTTGCATGACTGACATGCAAGGAAAAAGCATTTTCCTTCCAAACATGGGGCCTATGCCCAAGAAAGACATCTGATAAGGAAAAGCACTAGTGACTGTACGCAAACTGTTATGTGATCTGAGTTATTTACATTGCTTGGAGTTCACCAGATTCTTCACTGGAGTGTTGTAAAGTCCCAGGCTGAACCCACCACTAGTGGATGCAGCAGTGAGATAGATGTCAGCTTGACCCATGGCGATTTGCCATCTGTGAAAAGCAAACAAATATAAGCAACTGGAGTAACGAGCATCATGATTGTAATAGGAACTTGAGCACAGATTTACACAGGATCTTTGTGTTTGGACTCACGAGCCTTTGACTATGTTAGTATTGAAAAGTAAGCAACTGCAAAACCCCAGCTGTGCAGATCTGTGCAAAAATCAGGCTTTGTGTGTTGGCTGCTTGACACTCTACCTGCAAGGCTGGACCAGATGTGTGATTATTTCCTATATTATTTTCTTCCAGCAAAGTTTTTAGAGAGTCTTTTTAAGTCTTTTATTGTACTCCAGTGAAAGAGCTACAGAACTTTAAAACTTGTCTACTTTTTTCAGGTAGCAGGGGCTTTAAGTATTATCTTTCCATCAAACTTCAATTTCCTTAGAACTTCGGGGCTTCACAGCTAAATCAGAAGTCTAACTCGTATCAGAAAAAAAACCTACTCACGGGATAAGAAGTCATTGCTACTTTGAATTGAGTCCATTGCTGAAGGAAGACAATATATCTAGATGCAGAGTACATACTCTTAAAAGCCACAGCACAAAAGCAGAGATTTTTCCTCTCTCCTGATCCAAAATACAGTAGTGACAGGGTATTTCTAATTCATGTAAAATTATGATAACCATGAAACCATAAACTTTATGGTTTGGTGAGTTGGCTGCAATGTGCATCCCTAAAGTAGGGGAGTACTGAGATCAGCATAATGAGAAATATGACAGACAACCCTGCATGTAAGTTGTAGGCTGAAACGAAGATCAGGCCAGACCAGATGTAGCTACATTTATTGCTATGCTGTGCACCAGAAAATGTTAAGAATAAAACACAGGGAATGAAGATTTCCAAACATATTAGCAGGCACTCTTGCGATCATATCAGTTTTAAGGCCACAGTGCCTGGCAGTCCACCAAGGACTGATTTTTTTTGGTGTTGCTATTACTAACATAGATTGATATATATGACCCAAAGCTGACACCTAGTGGAGGGATAATGAGCACAGGATTTTCCTTCCCTTCCCAGGGATGCACTCCGTTGTGTGCAGAGAGAGATGGCACTTCAATCTTCTCTTCAGAAGTGATCTGAAGGCTGGCTGCTGCGCGGCTTGTTCCTGGGCAGGAAAGCAAACCAAGGAGCCCACGGGCACACTTGCTAAGCATACACACCTTGTCCCACTGGTGACACGTGTATCCATAGCCAGATGCCAGAAGCTTCACAGTGCTATCTGCAGGTAACAAGCTCTGAAGGCTGAATTTAAAAAAGTTTCAAAAGATGATGGTATAGATGATCATTCCTGGTAGAGTTTGGGCAGAGTCTCATGAATACATTTAAGAGAAGAACAGATGTTCACTACAACTGAAAAGAAGGTGTCAGTGACCTAGGATTTCTGCTGTCAGAAACTTCAGGTCTGCAGTCCTGGATCAGACCAGACTCTTGGACACCAGGTCCTGAGGCTGCAGCTCTGTTCAGCTTCCAGCTCTTCCCCAGTCCTTTGGCTCACTCACTGCCCCAGCTGCACGTTTCTGCCTCACCCTCTGCACCTGGTACCACACGTTGGTGAGAAAAATAGCTCAATTTTTAGTTGGTAAAAATCAAAGTTTCAAGCTCTCTTGCTTGCATGGACAAATTGAAAACATGAACCCTAAAGGCTTAAAAAAACCAAAGGACAAATTAAACTGTCCAGTGTTTACTTTTCATATCTCACAAATTTAAGTCAATATCATAAATCTGTTGCCACCTCAGTCCTGGTTTGTAATGCTTAGCAGGGGAAAAAGAGGGAAGCATAGAGAACTCTCACCAGCTCTAAGCACAGGAAAGGGAGAGGACCCATGGTCCTTCTGGGAGAAGGCTGGGTGGGGAACCAGAGGAGGGAATCTGCAAGCCCAGTGGGAGAGCAACCAGATCATGAGAGCACTCGTAGCCTTCTAAAAATGGCAGAAGACCAAAGGTCCTTTACTTGTTCATATGTGATAGGAAGGAAAAAACCATCTCCCACGTGTGGTGGTAAAGATTCAAGGCTCTGTAGCTTTGGGCTGTAACAAATCACACTGTCTGTGGTTCATCATTTTGGTGGAATTTGCAGCACATTCAGCAGCAAGTTACCAACAGTTTAGAGATTCAGTCAAATCCCCCGAATTACCATTACTTCCCTAAATGAATACACAGCCTTCGGCCACTGCTGAAGAGCACAGCTCCCATGCTGTGTCCCAAGCAATCGTGATGCTGACAAGGTGATGCATGTCTTTTGGAAGGACCTTCTAATCACCTGATAGCAAAACAAAGTTACTGTTACACAAACAGTACAAAGTTTACTGCAGGATTGAGCTTTAATCTCTGGTAGTTGCTTATTGACTCCAGAAAAAAGAGCAGCTACTCAGTGCAAAGACCTCTTTCACATCCTGTTTGCAGGTGAATTTAAAGGAGAGGATCTCACCTCCTGCAGCTTTCCCTGAAACTCAAAGTAAGTCTGAACTGAGGTCTGAATTGGGAGACAATGAGGAACTGGCCTGGGTTGTTTAAAATTTCCATTTATTTTGTCATGAGAGGACTTGGTTTATGTTTTGGTTCTCGCTTTGGCCTTTCTAACAGTTGGAGAAGCAGAAGTCATGATAAGCAGTTTGCGGTTTATCACAATGTATAATATATGAAGATCTGTGCTAACAGCAGTGCTTGATGTCTTGAAGGCATAGAGAGAGAGCTTGGGATAGTTTTCACTCTGGCTGTCAGAGGAGACAAAACAATACTGAAGAAATCAGTCACATTTCTTCTTCATCTTCCAAGGAGTCCCTCATCTTGGGCTCTTTCCTAGCAGAGAACTGTGAGTCCTAATTTTCAAGCGCATACGTGGGCCCCTCAGTCAGTGAGATATGTCCGTGTCTGCAGTTTGACAGGCTGGATCTGTGTACATAACCTGGGTGTTTATCTCTGTCAGAAGCGTACATCGGACGCGGGACTGGTTTTGGTGAAGCTTGCAACCTCTGCTAATCTGCTGCAGGAGGCTAATCCTGAAAACTAGGATATTTGCTTCTTCCCGTACATTTTTAGAAAACTTAGACCCAAACCACAGCTGGTTTAAAAGTTTGTGTTTTCATTTACCTTGCAAAATGCCTACTATAATCAGAGCTGTGGAAGTAATTGTAACAAACGATTTAGCAAATTGATTTTGTCTGTGTTTTGTACATGTTTCCTTGTGCAAGATGTTAGGTCCCAGTCCCATTGTTGGTCCGGGAGGGGTTTCACCTTGCACACGCATGGTTTGCTAAAATGTTAATTTGCATAGTTTTTAGTCCTGGCTGGTTCAAAAGCATGTAAGTGCAGACATTTGCTAGGCAGCATTTATGTTGGTTTGATTAGATATCTGGGTCACACAACGTCACTTCTGTTCCCTGAAAGATTGAGGGTAGCTCTTAGAATCATGTTTCACTTTGTGGAATTTGCTTTTTGCCAGTGTTTTCTCGTAGTTTGCCCAAATTTTGTATCCTCCTTTTTTAGCATGTATCAGTGCTGCAGCAACAGCAAATGCCCAGATGTTTGTTACAAAAATGACAGGAAGATCTGTTGAAAATACTTTGTTTTTCTGCAGTGCTGGCCTTGACAGTGGCTTGCACTCAGAGTCTGGACATAGTTTTACAATGCGTTCATGCTGGAGCAGGTTAGATGTAGACTCCGTGTTTATTTGCTTCCAGATTTTATAAGCTTGAATTTAGTCACTGCGCTCAGTAACTAATTGTTCAGTCGGGGAGCCATCCTAAGGGCTAATCCAGCAAATGATGTTTTGGGACAAACTTTGAGGAGAATTACTGGAACAAAAAACCCAGCTAGTTTTAAGATGGTATTTATGACAGAATTACACAATTGCTCTGTCCTAAAATAGCAGAGGACCTAAAATGTCCTCTTCAGGCTTGTGTTTAAGACAGAATAAAGAGAGGCACAGAGATGCAAGCTTCTTCCTGTTCTTATGGCTGCAAGTTTTCCTCATACAAGGAGAGAGGATAAATGGCAAGACAGACTGGGACAACCTCTCAGCCACTCTTTACAAGACAGATGGGTCCAAGTTTTGCCTTAAGTGACATTAGAATCCCTGGAAGAGAGAATGAGAGTTCAGGGATTTAATTTCTTCTCCATGTTATTCTTTTCTTCAGGGTTCCCAGAGCCTCTCTCAGCAATGGCTATGGTGTGTCTTTCAGACTTCGAAGCTTATGCTAAAAAGTATTTACCCAAGTTTGCTTGGGATTTTTTTGCAGCTGGAGCAGATGACTGTAGCACTCGAGATGAAAACATCCTGGCATATAAAAGGTAATGTAAGGAGCAAATAAGGGGTGTTGTACTGGAAGATTTTAAACTATGTTTTTTTGCAAGTGTTTGGACTTCACAAGCAAATACTCCTTACACCTTGCCCTTTTTAGGTGGTCCCCAAGCAAAATGCACTTACATGAATGACATGTGCTGTGTGCTCTGATGCTAGCCTAACATGACACAGATTTTATGAGGCATAAGGGATGCTGGGGGTTCAGGCAAGTGGTATTACCATACCATGATATGGTGTAGTGTGGTGTGGTATGGTATGACAGGAAAAGGGATGAGTGGCTATAATAGAATGAGATGTGATGGGGAGCATGTGGTGACCAGCAGGAAGCCTATGTGTAAGTAGTGTGGGATTTGGGGAACATGCTGCAGACAGCCAGGGCAGGCACGATGTACAGTGAAGACAGACTCACAAATGGTGGAGTGGAAGGCAGCAACCTGGGACTGGGCTGCAAGTAGAAGGAATCTGTGGGATCAACAGTGGGAGAACAAGAGATGGTGAGCTGAAGTGGGAAATGCAGAAATGATGTATTGTGGCCAGTGAGCAGGAGTATGAGATTAATGAAAAGTAGAAGTGATTGAACTGCTGGCTGAATTGACCTCTAAAAGCTAGAAAGGACAAAAATCCTATTATATGCTGGTTTACTTACTGGCTCAGATTCCTGCATTGCAATAGGTAAGTGAAGACGTGGTTTCCATGAAACTTCAGAAAAAGCCACCAGGCAGCTACCATCCTGAAGGGGTTTTATTGCCTTACAGAATTCGTTTCCGGCCACGTATGCTGCGGGATGTGTCCATGATGGACATTAGGACTAAGATCCTGGGGACTGAAATCAGCTTTCCTGTAGGAATTGCCCCTACTGGCTTCCACCAGCTAGCATGGCCTGATGGAGAGAAAAGCACAGCCAGAGGTACTCTTCTGCTCTGTTGCTCTGTAACAAAAAGAGACTTGCAGGAAAACCACAAGAAACTGTTAGGATGACTTGAAGTGTGACTGAGCAAAATCTTCAGGCTTGAAGAGGCAAACTCCTTTCCCACTTTCTGACACCCCTTTTTGTGGATGACCCACTTGGGTCTGGTGATACAGAGTGCGTGGGAAGCCTTATAGACATTGCTGTGCTTCTCCAGCTACCACTATTATGAGATCAGCCCTGGGGGGGCTGCTGCAAACTTTAGACAGACACACTTCTGGTGTACACCAAGGACCACACAGGTCTTCAGTGCTGTGGGCTCTAGATAGGGCATAAAAGCGGTGGATGGGACTCAGCCTGTAAATTCCTTGTTACTGGGAAGAACAGTGTTTGCCTTGGAGAAAAGCAAAACCTCTCTCCTCAAATCTTATGGTGGGTTTGGAGAGCTGACCTTTGTGTGTGTTTCTGTGTAGACAAATGTAGGGCATTTGACAGTGTACTCCTGCAAGGACACAGTCATAAATTTCCTGCTTTTTAAAAAAAAATGGTAGCAAAATGAAAGTACCAGTTGGTTAATTGCCTCTCTTTTTGCTGCTTTCTTAACCATGACCCTACAACAGTGCAAGGTAAATAAAGCCATTTTTAACCCTGAGGACATATTTGTCAATTGGTAGAGCGCTGTGTTTGGTAGGATATAAGTAAAATGAGTTCAGGTGTTCTCTGCAAACTGTATATAAAAAAACTTTTGTGCCTGGTGTCTGTCAGGACCGTTGAAATGACCTTGATTCTGATTATTTTCCAATACCTCCCGAAGCGGCTGAAGCAATGAACACCTGCTACATCGCCAGCACATACTCCACTTGCACACTGGAGGAGATCTCCGCGGCAGCCCCCGGCGGCCTCCGGTGGTTCCAGCTCTACATCCACCGCAACAGGGCGGTTTCCCAGCAGCTGGTCCAACGGGCGGAGGCCTTGGGTTTCCAGGCCCTCGTCCTCACCGCGGATCTGCCCTACACGGGCAAAAGACGCGATGATGTCCGCAATGGTTTCCGCCTTCCTCCCCACATGAAACTGAAGAACTTGGAAGGAGTCTCTGAGGTTTGTAAAATGAGCCTGTCCTTTCATTCACTGCGCTGGTGTGTACCACATGAGATAAAACCACCGGGTAACTGCTGCTTTGGCATCTGCTGCACCCAGGGCGTATCTCCTCCCCTTCTGGTTCTGCAGCGTCCTGGCTTGACCTCCTGCCAGCCTGGGTTCTGGCTTCAAACTGCCAGTTCAGCTTCCTTAGAGACAGTGATCTCCATCCCCATTGTAATTATTCTCCTCCAGAGGCACATGGTTTCCGGACCTGATGAACATATCTGTTAGCAAGTTTAATTAATCTGTTCTAGAGCAGGGAAAGACCTCAAGGAGGCTTTGTATTGTTATAGCTCAGATGAGGTTTCCTTCTGTCCTATGGCTGTAGGGAGATGACTGTTCTGAGTACGGATTGCCACCCAACAGCTTGGATCCTTCAGTCACCTGGAATGATATCTACTGGCTGCGGAGCCTGACCCACCTGCCCATCGTCATCAAAGGCATCTTGACGAAAGAAGATGCAGAGCTGGCAGTGAGACATGGAGTTCAGGGAATTATTGTGTCCAATCACGGTGGAAGACAACTGGATGGAGGACCTGCCACTGTAAGTGGGAAGACAGATGTCCCATGAGTGTTTACTGAATGCAAATTTGCACTTGCCTGGATATCTCTATGCTCGTCTTTGTATATATGCTTCCTGTGGACTAGTGAGTTCGTTGCATGGCTGTGGATGTGCGTAGTTGCCCTTTAGCTTTTAACTGATAAGATGCACGCCTTGGCATGGGCTACCCACTGACGTATTTTCTCAGCTTCTTGGGAGGTTTTCTGTAAGCAGCGCTGAACCCACGTAACTGCAAATAAACTACTGGCCTAAGCTAGTAAAAATTTTCTGCCTATGTCTTCATTAGCTGATGCAGTGCACACGTACTCTTTGCGCACTGCAGCAAAAATAAAATGAAGCTCTGGAACCAAAAATGTACAAATGAGAGCATAATGTATTCTCATTGTTCACATCTGCCAAAGCATGCACAAACAATGCAGCTAGATTTAGTGAGAGGTCTGCTTGCGTATTTACAGACACAAAACTAAATGGGAATTTATTGACTTTCATGAGCCAGAAAAAGGATAATTTATCTGGAGAAAAATTCCCCCACTTTTTAATCTGTACAAAGAAATTGTGGGTTGTTTGGACATATGTATACTTCACTGGTTTAATTTGGCTTCTGTCAGTTTTTCAAACTGTTCTTCTTTTACAGTTCTGTATTGCATAGGATCTTATGGACTTTCTTTTCTCTGTTTTCCTCTGTAAAATGCAAATAGGCACCAGGGAATTCTCTTCTATTGTATGTCGAGGCTGACAATAATTATTGAAAAAATGTATCTAAATGCTAAATAACATAATAATGGAAATAGCGTCCACATTAAACTGCTCTTCTACCTTAACAGTTTCTTTACATGCACAGACAAACCAGTAGATACGTAGTTCAGCTCTGCTAATTCTCTGCTACTAAGCCTGGCAGCAGAAGCTATTGTCCCTGCTCTTGCTGAGCTACTCCTGGAAAATTTCAGCCTGAACGTTTTCAGTCTGAAATTCTGAAAAAAAAAAAAAAAAAACAATTGGAAAAATCTACTTAGTAATCTTAGTTACAGCTGCTCTACTTAAAAAAAGATGAAGAGAAGGCAAAAGAGTATAAGAGACTGTAGAAAAAGAGACCTTTGGGTTTGCTGTGAAGGAGAGTTAATTAGGTCTACTGCAATGTCCTGCCACTGGTTATACTGCCTTTGGGACCAGAGCCAGCATCTCTGCATGGTACTGCCATGCACTACCAGCCTGGCACTGCACTGTGCTCTACAGAAAAGACCTTAGTGAATCAGGAGACTGAGCCTGGAAGAAATGATAGGTTGCCTGTACTACATAGCAAATGAAATCCTTCACAGGTGTTTCAGAGGGTCTGCGAAAGCTTTCGACAGGTGGTCACCAGGACTAGGTTGAAATGCAAGTCTAGGCAAATTGGACAGTAGCAGGGAAAAGTTTAACATCAGCCTTTTTAACAAACATTTATAACATTGATCATCGTCTCAAATGAAAGTAAGATATTAACAACAATTATTTCCACTGAAATTTATTTTTAAAACCTTTCAGAAAGCAAGTGAAAATGTTACTTTTTCACTTATCAGAAGTGCTAGCAAAGAATATCAGTATAAGCAAAGCACTGGAAAATAGAATTAACTATCTAGCAAACAGAAAAGGGAGCTGCACTTTATTCTGCAGCTTTTGGTGCTGAGCTATGTGTGATGCATTGTCCCATTTCATTTCAAGAAGGTATGTTATTAAAGCATTGCATTCCTTCCTGTCTCTTTGGAATATCTTCTCTCTCTCTTGGAATCAAAAGTTGACTTCAAGGTGAGCTTCAAGAATGGCTACTTCTTTGCAGATTGATGCTCTGGTTGAGGTTGTGGAAGCAGTAAAAGGCAGAGTCGAAGTGTATTTAGATGGTGGAATACGAAAAGGAAGTGACGTATTAAAGGCACTGGCACTAGGAGCAAAATGCGTCTTTATTGGAAGACCAGCTTTATGGGGTCTGGCTTACAAGGTGAGTAAGGAGCTTTGAGTTTGTGTTTTTACTTCTCATACTCTCCAACACTCTGTTGTTGTTATTTAAAAGTCATAGAGACAGTTTTCAGCAGTGAAGAATCTTACCTAATTTTTTTTGTTTGTTTTGTTTTGCTGAATTTTAAGTGGAAACACCCCAAACTGAATCAAAATCAGACTTTTTCTGTGACGTAAAAATACCACTGAATTTTACAATTTCAAATATGACTTTGAAGCTGATAAAATTGTATTGTGGGACCTGACTTCGTGGTGTTGTAGTTTGGTGCTAAAATACCATAGGACTCTGGGCCATCAGTGCTTTTGAAAATTGAAGGCAGGCTTATTTGCTGCAAAGATGAATCTGACAATTTTATTTGCTGTCAGCTTACTTGGAAATAGTACACAGTTTTGATACCAGGTTATAAATTCTTCAGAAATACATATAGAACTCCATCCCACTGGTGTCTAAAACATTTCGGACAAAACTGAGCACAACCATGTCCTGTAGGTGCCTGAGTGTGCCACTACTATCTCAGTTCCAGCTTTGTTGCTTCTTAACAACTAGCATATTTCTATGAGCCAGTCATGAATTAGGCCTCTGAGGCAGAAGGTTAACGTAATATAATTAAAATTAAAATGTAATTATACCAGTTGTTTGCTTTGCTAGATTTTTGCTTTTTAGCCTCTGGATTGGAGCTTTCAAGCTTTTCTCTAGAACAAAAAAAAATATATTTTTATGGTCTACAAACATTTCCTATCTTTTGAATGAGACTGCTATCCAGTGGTGTTATTGCTGTGGATTCCTGTAGCTAGACTTTCGGCAAGAAAACACCTGAATCTTCTGAGAAACCTGGAAGAGGTGGCAGCACTGTTTCTGTTGCCAGTAAAGAGAGAAAAAGGGTCTAACATGAAAAGAGTGTTGCTGTGAGTTGCCTGCATTTTTATTCCGCAATGCAAACAGAAAGGAGATGATTGGATTTTTTTGAGTTCAACTGTGCTTTGGTATTATATCCCATAGAGTATTCCTAAAGCTGTATCTCAATCATTACCCTAGCATACAAGAGAGGAAGGGCATGAACAAACACTGACATTGTCTGCACCCAAAGCATTCTTTATTGCAAGAAATAAAAATAAAATTTAAGAGAAAAAAAAAAGAAAAAATCATCTAATACTTTACAGTAAGATCAAAATCATATGCACATTTTATTGGATTTTGAACTTCTTGGTGTCACTTGCTCCGAGGAAAACACACAGTGTACTATTTTTAAAGATTTAGTCTGGTATCTCAGTAAACAAAAGTTTTTAAAGCTGCACCATATATAAAACTCTCATTACTTCATAAAATACTGTCAGCATTGTAAAGCTTGACATTTTAAAACAAGCCCATTGGTTGAGGTTAACTGAAAGCTAAGAAAAAAAACCAGCTAGAAAATGTCAGAAGTGAAAAACAGCTTTGTTTTCTTTCCCTGTTCAGATGTATCACAAAAGGAAAAGCATCTAAATTAATCTGTGATGAACTGAGCACATCCATCATATCATTTTAATCATTCATCCGTATGAGAGACTGGAATTGGCACGGAGTTAAGGGACTGTCCCAGCTCTCACAGTGCAAGCATCCTGCAGCCTTGCTCTGTGCCAGTGCTCCTTTTACGCTGACTGCTTTCTTTGTTGGAGCAGGGTGAAGAAGGTCTTCAGGATGTTTTGAGAATTTTGCAGGATGAGTTTCGCTTGTCGATGGCCTTAGCTGGTAAGCATTTTTCAGGTCGTTTGTAATTGGTGATACAGAGGTTTCTGCATGCGAGCCATCTAATATGAGAAGTCTGATGGATGGGTCACAAAAAGGGAATCCATGTGAGCTCTTCTGGTTTTAGTTGCTATATTTAAGGTGATTCTTTTCTTCCTGTGAAACCACTTGGCATTTCAGGTGCCATAGCAATGAAGCCTGCAAGGAGGAAGTAGGTTAAAGTGGCTTTCTGACCCAATTAAAGAGATACAAAACTGCTAAGTAGAGCTGAGCAAAACTTGGAATTTCTCTTCTGCTGGGAATTGCAGCATATGTTTTCCAGTATCTAATTGAATGTTTACCACGGTAAAATGCAACCAATTTTTTTGCTGCATGCAAAGTTTGGAAAAAATGGATGCAGACTTTTTCTCTCTGTATTGGAGAATACAGTCTGTTGGTGCAGGTTCCAATCTCTGCATCGCACATGTTTTAAGAGCCTCCATGTCTCCTCCAAGCTTTTACTCTTGCTCCTCATTCTGCATTTCCCACTTCAGCTCCTACTTGTAGCTGCCACGTTTGACCCCCCCTCACTGAACAGCAAATTTGCACAGCCCAGTGCAAACTCCAGTTTCACACATGAACGAGTACGACATGCAGATCCAGTGCAGAAGTATTCAGACATCAGCAAAAGGTCTTATCCCACTTCAAATCATGTTTTAAAGATTTTCATGCTCCAGCAACCGTGAACTCAATTGGACAGCAATGCTGACTGGGAGACTGGAACTGAAATCCTGTTGGGCATTTCCTAATAGGCTGGTTTTTTGGATTACTTTTTCAACTAGTAAGGATTCCTACAAGTTGTTTTTTTTCAGAAGGCTCTCACACTTTGTTACATGCAAAAGGGCACTGAACTCAGCAAGAGTAGCAGCTTGCGACCTTTTTGGCAGAGCTCTGAAATTCCACCCAGATTTGACCAGATGAAATGGCAATGCAAGTCTCCACCTCCAGTCACTTGACGCATGGCAATTACTGTGTCTTTTCTGTCCACCTTTCACTTCTGGCTGGATCAGATACGTCCCTGCTCAGCTTGTTATAAGGATCCTTTTTTTTTTTTCCATGTTTCTATGTCTTCTTGTGCAAGAAGCCCGGAGCCTAAACTCAAGGCTGAAGAGGCCATTGAGGAGTAGGGCTCCTGTGAATGAGCTGTTGAAGTACCAACCTATCTCCACATGGCTCATACAAGACTAGACTGTGATTCAGAGAGGGAGCCTTCCAGGTTTCATCCACAAACAGAATCACAGAATCACAGAATCATCATGGTTGGAAAGGACCTCTGAGATCACCGAGTCCAACCATACACGCACAAAACCCCCCTACAATCTTGGCCACTAGAGCATGCCCTGAAGTGCACATCTACACATTTCTTAAATACTTCCAGGGATGGTGACTCAACCACCTCCCTGGGCAGGCTGTTCCAGTGCCTGACCACTCTCTCAGTAAAGTAATTCTTCCTTTCTCTCTTACCAACATGTTTCATTTCTCTATTTATTTCAGGCTGTGCCAGCATCTCAGAGATTGGCCGACACCTCGTTCAGTTCTCAAAGCTGTGAACAATCTCCTGCAACACCCACCGAACAGAGGCAGCTCACACTGAGGTCCCAACCAGACTGTAGAGAGAAAAAGGAGGTGCAAACATTGAAAGTGCAATAAGCAGTTGATAAGGCCTTCAGAAAACTTCTGAGGAGATTAGGAAAAGCTCCACATTAGCAAAGCCCGTTCTCTGCTTTTATTGAAACCAATTAGTTCTTTAACACTTTGGGTAATTGTTACTTGCTAAAATACATTTACTTTAAACTGGCTGTTCTGTGGCATTACCTGTGTTGGGCCTTACTCCCAAGCTCCGTTACATCAGGCAGGCAGGCATAGAAAACTATGTCCCTTGCTTCTTCCACTTGGTTGTCCTACCAAGTCTGACTGCAGCTCAAGCTACACAACTTTCTTGCTCCGGGTCAGTAAGTGTTGTGGCTGATATCTTCCATAGCTTGGGCTTCCCTGGATGTATATTCACAGCAGATACAGAAACAAGATGCGTCAGCTCACAGGCACCCCAGCTACCTTTTGGAGGTGGGGGCAGTTCTTGCCTACTTTTTCTAAATGCAGAGCAATGAAATCACTAGTAACCAAAGCACCACCCTGTGCTCCCTGCGGAGACTCTTCCTTCACTACATAGTTAATTTGCCCAGCAAACTCATCCGAGCAGTGCTCAGGACCTACACATGCTCAGAGCGCAGCAAAAGTCTATGGCAGTGCATATATATAACTCACCTGGTGCCCTGGTCTCTGCCCTCGGATGAGTGTGGCCAGCGCAGGCTGACAGAAAGGCAAGGAACTGCTGCCACCACCCGAGCAGCACATGGCCTTTGATTTTGGAAGATGGTGCAGAGGCAGTGGTGAGCCTGCTGACAGCATAGAGTAGCATAAACCCTTGCTCGATCCTTCCTAAGTTGTTTGGCAAGACGTGGGTCTTGCCTCCCCATGATGAAGCACACCCATGGCCATGCCACCCATCTGCCATCACCCGCTAGTGATGGGTGCTTAGTAAAAACTAGGAGCTTGCTCTTCCTTCCTTCCTCCCTTCCTTCCTTGCTTCCTTCCTTCCTTTTTTCCTCTCTCTCTTTCTTTCTTTCTTCCTCATTCCATCTCCCTGCATCATCTCTCTGTTCCACACCAGCCTCCTTTCCCCATTATTTTTTTCTTCAGAAAAATTTTGGTCCTCATCTAGGCTATATTTTATGTATATTGCTCACTAACATGAGCCTCCTGGTGTCATGGACCATTGGTGGGAATGCCGGAGCTGCCATCTTGCTACCTGGAAAGGAAGCCTGCTGCTGCCCAGAGTTGAGGGAGCTAGTGGGGAGCAGAGGTGAGGCAGGATGGGGGCACATAAGGTCCTGCAGGCAGGGCAGACGTCTGTTGATGTTGTATTATTTGGAGCTGATGGGGTTTTTCTGTGTCAATAGACTGCAGCATGAATATTTACTCTGAACTATTCTCCCTAGGAGGAGTTTAACAACACTTTGTTTTTAATCTTTATATAATGCTGTTCAAGTAAAGGTGTAAACAGAATTCATCTATTTGAAATTGTTAAAACTCCCGTGTGCACCTTTGGTCTTTGTTATAAATGTGGTGTGAACCAGTGGGGAATTGGGCCAGTGTGACTGGAAATAAGCTGAATCTCCATAAAGAGTATAATGATTTAACTACTCGGGCTTAATCAGGCCTTTTAAATGAGGCTAGGTAAACTAGGACTGTTAACGTGCCTATTTTTTAAAAATGCAATGTGATTTCAAAAATATCTAGTAAGACACCTAACCTAATTTCCTTATAAATAACTTTTAAGGTCAGACTCAGTGGCGCAGCCACTGCTTTTATGGCACTTTAGGGCAGCACAAAATGGCTGAGGGATGCTGGGCAGCAATGGGATGCCAAATGACATTTTCTGCCAAAGAAGTTCCAACTTGCTGGGCATTTCCCAGTCTTCCCATGCACACAAGGCTCCCTTTCTTGTACACTCACAGCTATTTTCTTCTTTCTCCTTTCTGCTAATCCCCTGGTTCTGCAAAAATGGGAAGCACCGAGTCATACAAAGCAGGGCTGAGCTGGAGCAAAGACACCCGAATGCAGAACTGCTATCCTCAGCTGGCTCCTCACCCTGCAGGATCCAAAAAACCAGACATGGTCTCCCCCTGCCCTGTTCTTTGACATAAATGTAAGTACTAGAGGTGGTTCAACTGCACCTCCTCTGAGCAGCTCACACCCTCCTGCATAAGTTAATTAGGCTCAAGAAGCCAGATATTCTTCCTGCCTGGATGGAGTACCTTGAATACCTGGCAGAAGGCAACCTTGGATGGTGGGCTCCTGCAAACCACACTGCTCTGGGCACCAGGCATGGGCATCCCTAAGTGGGGCCTCTCTCCCTCCCCCTTGGAGCTCTGGCACTGTTCAGTAAAAGCACCAAGAGGAAGGGGCTGCAGGCAGGGAAGAGTGACACTTTGTAGGTTAGTGATTGAGATTGTCCTGTGTATGAGGGCAAAGGTGTGCACGTGAGGTCATTACTTCACCCAGTAATTACTTGTAGGAAAATGCTATAGGAGTTGCTGCTGTGCGGGGCCGCATGGTTACCTAACCCAGTTTGGTGGATCTGGAGAACTACGTGGCCAAGTTTCAACAAGAAAGTGCCAGCTCTACTCCCATGAAACTACCTATGAGCTTCTCTGGTCAAAGCTCTATCTTGGCAGAGAATAGGTGCTGGTTTTTCTGAGGAGGAGAAGATGTGCTCCACCAGTTCCCACTGAGCACATTGCCCACTGGCTCCTGGTGTACAAGGGAAAGGGGGGCAGCAGCAGCACCTCCTTTGCACATATCTTAGAAGAACCAAATGATGCTCATTAGGTCCTAAACTTGCTAGAAGAGAGGCTTCCAGCTTATGCAAATGGCAGCGGCTGAAGGTGCCTGCTGGCAGACCTGAGTCATCTGGCTAAGCTCTGGAGAGGAGCAGGATTTCCAGCATGCTGCCTCTGATACCTCTCAGCAACCTTCCCACTAAGCATTTGGTTTTTTGTTAGATCTGTTTCTGGATACTGTGGAAGACCTGGACATCAGGCTTTAGGAGCTGTGGGGGAGGGAAGAGGAAAAAAAAAGTCACAAAAAATGAGTCATTGCCAGTGACTAGCTTGAGGCAGTGAAGCATTTTCATGACTCAGGACATTAATCCTTTTCCATGGGGCAGCCAGCTGCTTCTGTTGCCACTAGCAGGCAGTGAGAGGGAGCAGATGCCTGAATGCACCTGTGCATGAGTGGTGCCTGAATGTCTTCTGGAGCTGATGCTGTGACATGGGAAAGTAGATGCTGAGAGGCTGGTACAACTGTACTGAAAAATCATCCATTTCTCACCTGCATTTTGCTTCAATACTTTTCACTTGCAGTCAGACTCTCTCGGTGCTCCATGCATGGCATGGCTGGCCTGCTCATGCCCCTCCTCACAGCAGTCTGCGCTCCTTGGAGCAGGGGTACTGCTCAAGGCTGCTCTGCTGAAGCAGAAAAACCTCTCATTTCAGAGGTCCCAGCTTTCAGGGTCCCAGCTTTCATTTAAAGCCAGCAAAAACAAGTTGCTGGAAAGAATGTGATTGTTACAATTGTAAAGGAAATCTTTCAAGAAGGAAAGCCATCTTAAGAAACTCAGAGACGTCTGCTGGAGCTGAAACAATCATGATGGAAATTGTCTGCAGAGCTGAGCTGGCTTGTGGTGGCTTCATTTACACCATTGTTGAGTACCATGAGAGTGAAATCTGTTTTAAAGGAAAGACAATGCCACATCATGAAAATAAGCACAATGGTTTATTTTACGATTTGGGAAGAAAGAGCTTGTAACTCACCTTCTCTGTTTTTCCCATGGCACTGAAGCTGGGGGATGGAGGGTAGGAGGGCAAGTGGAGCTGAAGGACATGCGAGCCCTACTAAAAGTAGCCAAACAAATTGCAGCCTTAGATCAAGCTGTTCTATAGGTTTGTTGTATAAGATAGCATAAACGTCTTAAACCAGAAATGTTTGCAGAGGCCACTAATTTGCAACCTCCGATGTCTAGTGCAGTGCACCTGCAGCCAGATTTGAAGAGACGTGGAGCCCTTGCAAGTGAAATGAAGGTCAGTAGGAGCCCAGGACTGCAGGCATTTGGAATAAGCAGCATCACGCAGCTGAAATATCTTGTTCTCCAGTCCTGTCTCTTGCTGTTGGCCCTTTACAGCCATACATTTTTCTGTCTGATTTTTCAAACTATACAATGATACAGTATATCCTCCTAGCCCTTTTTCCCCTTTCAGATCAGCATGTATTCCAAAATGGAGGCAATGCCTGTGCACTTGGCTAGTTCTGCATGCCCCTGGGAGTAAGGGGAAGGGAAGATTCTACCAGGCAGGTTTCTGCAAGTATCATGCCACTGGGATCAGTACCAAAAGGGAACTGCTACAGAATCGGGCATCTGCATCCTGGGGGCAAATGATAAAGACACTCTTCACGTGAGGCTTCAAGGGCAAGCCACTGCCTGTGGCAGAGTACCACCTCTGGGGCAAAAAGCCAGCTCGCAGAGGTGCAGACCCCCTTTGACAGCCTGCTTGGCAACTGGCAGATGCCCTAGTGCCCACTTCCCTGGCATGCATGGGAGGAGTCACGCTATCAAGAAGCGACCTTCTGCATAAGCCCTACTTTAAATCAGCCTTAAGGAGGCAGAATAGAGAAGCTAGTCCTGTTAGCTCACTCTGTTTAGACCTGAATTTCTCACAGAGATAACAGTGTCTGCAGTGATCTTCCAAAGGCCTTCACATGGAGGCCTTCCTCTCCGTTCCAGTAATAATAAACCTTGCCAGTAGACTGACAGCTCAGCAGATAAGACTGAGGAATATCAGTACATCGCACAGTTTGATGGACTTCAAGGATGTACAAGAAGAGGCTGAGACAACTGGGTGCGCTCAGTCCTGAGAAGTCTAAAGGTAGGAGGAAGGTGGATCTCATTGTTATCTTTTACCACTTGGTTGGAGGGAAGAGAGAAGATGCAGCCCAACTTCTCGGATGTGCACAGTAAAAGGGTGAAAGGCAATGGACACAAGTTACAATGAGGAAAGTTCCAGCTAAAGATTAGTGGGAAAAAAATCATCAGGAGGGTGGTCAGACACTGCAAACAGAGGGTTTGCGAAATCTCCATCCTTAGATATGGAGACGGTCCTGAGCAACCTTGTCTAGTCTGATGCTGCTTTGAGAAGAGGTGGGTCAGAGACCTCCAGAGGCTACTTTCAATCTAAATTGTTGAGTTACATCACAGAATCATAGAGCCACACATCAGATCTGTACTCTGCTGTACTGGTGCATTGCTGTGATCAGCCACCATGGAGCTGCAGAGGCAGCACCTATATCTCTGTGAAAGATGCTTCAGAAAGCATTTTCTGAGGAAAAAGAAACCTATTTCGTGAGTGAGCTTAAAATAGGAGCTCACAGGATTTGAACAGGCTGACAGCCTATTGAACAAGCCCATCCTACAACTTTTCCAAGACTTTTTCAAGTTTTTTTAGGATCTGGATTAAGCTTTTGCCAATGCGTACCAAAGTCTCATGCCACCTTGTCTACACACTGCCCTGCTTTCTGTATTTGATTGTTTTGAATATCTCCAATACAAATTCACGCAAGGTCAAGTCTTTTGAAAGAACTGTGCCCAAAGAGATTGTAAACATGTGGGTTAAGGACTAATCAAACCCTGCTGCCTCCCAACATCCCTGGGGGATGTAGCAGGGACAGGGAATCAGACTATTTACAAGGGTAGTTTATCTACAAAATGGATCCAAATATAAACATTTTCCTTTGGCATATGGTGAAAAGTTCTATGGCCTTTAAATATATAATTTATTCATCAATTTCAGTTTAGGAAACACAGTTCTGCTGAACTACAGGGAAAATGAAACTGAACGTTTTTTTCTAGCTAATTGCCTGACCGGTACTGTCTAATATAGCAAAGAATATTACAATTAAGTCTTTCTGATTTTGAAGATCATGTAATGAAAGTTTGCAATCACTTTCTCCCTTCTACCAAAAGAATTTTGATACTACTGAAATAGGAGATATTTTCTTTTTCAGGTTTGAATACACAGAAACATTGAGGCCTCTTAAGGTGGTTATCTTCATACTGTGGTTAAAGCGTCTTAAAACTGTTCCCCACTGTGAGAAATGGTATTTAGTCAGAGTTTGATTCAGCACAGCTGTCCAAAAGTTAATTATTTAAGTTTTGTTGCCTCTTCTCAATGTGTAACCAGAAGAGAGAGGAAAATGTTTCAAGGAGGGAACAGTGCCTCCCCCCTTGAAGGGGAGGTTTCCTGGAGTAAATCTACATCTCAAAGTACACCCTCTTTCGCAGAGCTGCCAGCACGTAGGCATTTTGAGCTTATGGGCTTATGATGGTAAGAAAAACATACGAGAACACGAGAAGCACATGAATTTTTTATCGCCTTTTGATCACAATTGCTCTATGTTTAGACAGCAAAAGGTCCAGTTAAATAACGAGCCTGCCTTTGCTTTTTACTACTTCAGCTCTCATCAATCTGGACAACAGGGCAGACTCCAGAGATCCCTTTCCTAAACCAGTTTTCTTTTCTGGATAAAAGGATCTGTCCTTCTTTCTTAATCCTGCATCGTTTCTATTGCCTGATTGCACAACTAAACAGCATTGCCCTCTGTAAAAGCATAATATTTTATCTTACCTAAAACTTCTGTGCTTTGCAATGTTATTGCATTTATTCACTCCAGTATTATGATACAGTTTGTTCTCAATGTCACTGGGAATTTTCCCTTCACTGTTTCTCTCTTGCTGTCGTTTCATCCCAAACCCTTTTTCTCATTGTGACAAGACTAAGAAAATGTGTTCTTTTAACAGCAGCCCGCCATTGCCCCGAAGTATCTCTGTCACGGTAACCACCAGTAAAGCTGGAGGATCAACATTGCTCCTGAACCACCAGATTAGGGACACAGATGTGATGGGACAGAGTGG
The DNA here is from genome assembly GCF_964106895.1 of Numenius arquata. Taxonomy (NCBI): domain Eukaryota; kingdom Metazoa; phylum Chordata; class Aves; order Charadriiformes; family Scolopacidae; genus Numenius; species Numenius arquata. Next base: position 10,973,010 of record NC_133576.1, on the reverse strand, counting down.
ATTGCATATGTACTAAGTTATGAATTTAGTCCATGTATAGCAATTCTCCAACAAAAGCCAAAATTTGCAAGCTCTGATTTTCTAAAATGACACTCTTAGACATGCAACCCATTTTGCCATCCACCTCTGTGTACATCAGCAAAATATCGTGAAGGCCTTGTTTTATGATAAAGTCAAGGAGGAGAAGACAACATTGTTAAAAAATGGCTATGCCTTGACACAGAATGCAGAGCTGACAAACTTCTTAGATGTTGCTGAATCATGTTTTAGTCTGCAAATCCCAGACCCATGCAACAGCTCTGAATTTCTTCAAGTTGTTCCTGTTGGTCAGGGGTCTGGTGGGCTCTGGCCTCGTTGCTCATTGATACCGTTCTGGGGCGCACAGCGCATTCCAGCATTTGCCTCTGTGTCCTTCCAGGAACAGCAGCGCCAGCCTTGTTTGCAGCACAGAGGAGCTGTTGTGCCACCCAGCAATCCCATAGAGCAGTTTCCAGAAGAAAGAGCGGGAGAAAAAGTTGTCTCTAGCTGAGATCGCAGGAAGCACCAGTGGGTCCGTGCTTGAACAGAGCAAACTGCTGCCGACTGATCCCTGACATTCACAAGTGGCAGGTCAAATGAAGGCTGCTATGTAGCAATGTAGAAAATTCCCTCGAACTATGCCAAGCATTTGGCCCAGCAGTAGCTAAGAGGACAAAAGCACTACAGCAATAAATCTCCCTACAGTCAGTCCCCTATGCAGCACACATATTCTCATATAAAGCACTATCCCTGCTCAAGTTGGTTTAGGAGGCTATGTTGTGTTGTCTTTTTTTATAATGCCTCTTCAAAGCATTTTATTTCCATTTTAAAAGTAAAAAGGAACGACTATTTCAGAGAACACTGGTTGCAGCAGCAGGCTTTGGTCAGTTATTTTTCCTTGCAAAACGCATGAACTGCACAAAATTAACTTGCAGCAGCTTCTGATAAGAACATCCAATGTCAAGGTTCTGACTGAGAGAAGCCAAGGAAAGAAGCACTGATAATTTTTTTAAAGCTTTGTTGGGGTTAGGGAAAGATTTTCAAGGACGCTGTGATTGAAACAGTTGCCAGAACTTCCTCATCTGTGTCAGCTAGAAACTCTTTTCTCCTCCAACAGAAAGGGTTTTGCTGTCCTGCTGTCACTTCCAGGCCCAGTTTTACTCTAAAAAAGTTACAGTGTGGGGGTGCTGCTTCTTCTATAGCTTTTCTCCAGGGCTGTATTTAATGAGTGAACAAAATCCATGACCGCAGAATAAAAAAGGGAGTTCAGGAGTTAGTCGCATGAGTCCAAATGAAGCATTTTTAGAGGTTCATTGCAACCGTCCCTGAAATCAGTGATCCCCTTTCCAGTGATAGCTGTGTTGCTGGGCTTCTTTGTAACGTCCCGTAGCAGGACACCTTGCTTAAGCCTTTCTCTTAAGCTGTAAGAGAAATACAGCTCCAGTCAGTGTGTCCTGACTGCACACAAAGAGCTGGCAATATAATGTAGTACCAGTGCAGGTACTATGAGCTAAAGCCTAAGCCCTGTCCTGGTCTCACACTGGAAAAGAGTTTTGCTCAAACTGGAGTGAAACCGTGGGGAGAAATACCCGGGCATTTTCCCTGTATTTTGGAGATGTATAAAGTAATGACACAGTTCACTGCAAAGGCACAAACAGACAGATACACCCTTATATAACAATACACTAGGTGCTCTCACACTAGACATTTCAGAGGTGAATCTATTTCTCCAGCAGCTTTAATTTAAGCAGCCTATACATTAGATCATCACTTCAAATGCCTTGAGGATACTGAACATATACAAAATCCCAGAAGTTATTTTTCTGCCTCGCACAGACAGAATGAGAAACCCACGCTATAATGGGGAGCCCAGTATGCAAAAAAACTATAGCAGTAGAGTCTACCTCTCAAACAGTTATAAACATCTACTCCTGCTGTTTCAATTTATTTTTAATTTTAATGCTCTGTCCCTTCATATCAACACTGTATTACACAAGCAAGCGCAGCTACAGAGAATTATCCGTATGAGGGATTACACTCTGAGGATTTATGTGTGCAGAACCACATCTAGGCAAGCGCTCAGACCTTGCCACATCCAGAGCCTTCCTCTCTGAGAGGGGAGGAGGAGTGGGAGCACCCCATTCGTTTGCAGCAGAGGAGGCACGCGAGAGGGAGGGAAAGCAAAAGGACCGAGGTGGTGCTCTGTGGTATATAAATACAGGCAAATCTTCCCCCACAGCCTTTTGAGTGCTAGAGAGGTAGAACCAAGGATTGAGGCAGACTTTTGTGGGGTTTGTTTGGCATTGAAGTTGATTTTAAGCATTTTCAGATTTCTTAATTTCTTTAGTTTGTAGTAGTTTGCAAATAGTCTTTTTCTTCACATGGAAAAACCTGTAGGCTACTTCTGAATAGGAATAGCTAGCAAAAGTAAGACATGCTTTAAAAATTGTTGTTTAATGTAAGGCTTAGAGTTTGTTTTCCAGTAGTCTCTCTTTCTGTAACAACCTTTGGTTTGTAAAGACTCCAGAGGTTGATGTCGTGTTCTTTTCCTCAGGCAGGAGGTGAACCAGCCGGTCTAAGCACAAGAGATCCCGTTCACCACCAAAGAGCAGCGCAGAGCAATGTCCCTGGCTGGGGTAAGCTGTCTGGTGACAGGAGCAGGAGGGTTTCTTGGCCAGAGGATTGTCCGCTTGCTGTTGGAGGAAGAGGAGCCGCTGGCTGAGATCCGACTGCTGGACAAAGCCTTTAGCAATGAAGCACTCGGGAGATTTGGAAGTAAGTACCATCTCGCGAGGTGTATGTGTTGTGGATATATGTACTGTTGTGTCAGGTGGATAGCACGGAAGTCTTCACCTCCCACCCAAACCCAGATTTGCAGATAGAGGTTTTATTTCAAGGATGTCTTGCTTTATACCTCCCTCCCCCTCTGGCACAGAAATCAGATGTAAAATGTAAGAGCAAGAGTTTTCTTTGCCAGACCTGAGACTTCTCTAGATCGGAAGAGAGACCTATGTACTGTTAATGCAGTAAAGAGGTTGCCTTCCGCCTGACTTCTATTACATTAAAACCCACAGAGCAAAATTAGTGCTAAAATCTCAGCACTTCTGCTGGGGGGAAGGGAAATGCAAGCATTGCTATACCTGGGGGGGGGCGAAGGGAGCTGTGTAACCCAGAGCATACTGTCCTGGGCTCTGATGTGCTAGACTAGAAGGCAGTGGCAAAGTCGTGGGCACAAGTGCTAATGGTTTTCTTCAACCTGTGATTAGTTTGGTTAATAGTGATCTGCTGACTGAGAGTTGTGATGAGGTATCTTAAAAACTTGTTGTTATTATCATTATCGAACCCTTTTGTGCTATGCACAGAATAGACAGGACCCATTTGCAAAGGGCAAGTCAGGACTGTGACTTCTTGAATGGACTGGAGACAGCACAAATGAGTGATATGCCCAGTGTCAGAAACGACCTGTGGCGGGGAAAGCAGCTCAGAGTATTATGTTTTAAATGTCCCCTTTCCTGGGATCCTGAGCACATCTATAAAAAGGCATGCAGGAACCTAAGTTCAAACATGTTCTTAAGTGCCAACATCACAGACATTTACTTGGCAATGCTTTGCTCTATCACATCTTAACCTCAAGATTATTCTTCCTCTATATAGGCTACTATATGGGAATTCTCATGGAATATCCCCATACAATTTGCTAAAGACCCACAATCTTTCTAGGTGTTTAATTGTCATCCACGAAGAGTAACAGTGCACCATAAACCTCATTCAGTGTTTCACTGAGGATTTGATAGATGCCCTTGAGCCTTGTAGCAGCCCTTCCTGCTCTGATTTCCAGGCAGTTCTCGCAGTAACAAAACCTGCAGCTGCAGTAGAGGCTGAAGCTCTTGCAGCAGCAGGAGTGTGTGTAGTTTAGCACTGATGCAGCAGGAGCAACCGAAGCATCTGTGCTGCTTCAGGCCAGGAGAGCTCTGGGGGGATAATGGAGCTTCCCAGGGAGTGAAAATGACTGTGTGAGCACAATCTTGGTTGGGCTGCAGTAAAGGTTTCGCTGTTTCTTTTTTTTTTAATAGGAAAGCTCTATGCCCTATTTCCTTATCCTCCCTCCTTCTTCCACTGAATGCTGCCCAGACACTCCCTCTCCAATTCTTGAAACATTCTCTTTCAAGCTCTTCTCTAGCACAGTGACTTCTATTCCAAACGCAGGTCTGCTGCAAAAACTTGGGGGCTGGAGCCTTCTGACTTGCATTATTTTTACTGCAGGGACTTTTACTTGCTGGCATATGTTGCTTGGATATTTTTAATAGCCAGGAGCAGAGCTGAGTGGTTTTCTTACTCACTAAGCTCTTGAGTACCTTTTACTTGCAATATCTTTGCAGAGTCAGGGCTTTGGGTAGTAAGACACAAGAGTACGTTCAAGTTACAGCTCTTTGTGCCAGGAGACACTCAGGGACATTTCTCTCTTGTCCAAGCAAGTTTCCTGCTGAGACCTTGACCATTGCACTTAGACTGTAGAAAACCAGCGGCATTTGTGGTGTTCCACAGCCCTAGGGAGTCCAGGATGACCCAATCAATGTCAAGTGCTGTGAGCTGGAGTCTACCCAGTTACACTGTGTGGTGGAGAATGAATGTCACGTTCAACATGGTAGTTTGGTGCCTTGGGTTTCCTACATCCCATCTTCACTTCAAATTTATCTTTCTGACTTTCCTGTGCTTCTACTTATGCAATTCCTTTTTTTTTGCTCACTTTTGCACTGGCACTTCCGGAAAAGTTGGAAACTCCCAGGTTGTTCTTAAGAGGATTTCTCACTATTTCAAATCCTTGACTCTCTTTTGTCTCATCCCTCTCCCCCCGAACCTTCATTTCATGTCATTCTTCACAGACAGACTTTTATAGATTGTGTGATGCTTGAGCATTGAGTGGTTTCGCACTGCTCCAGAGTAGAGGAAAGTAGAGGCAGAAGGGATGACTGTTTTTCCAGGACTTTTGCTGCGGGAAAGTTCCTGCTCTGGGAAACTTCCTCATGGCTTTTTGCAGACATTCATTTGCCTTTATGACTGCATTCAAGGGCAGAATAGCAACAGAACATCCCAGCAATTGAAATGGGAACAGAATAAACATCGCAGATTCCCTAGGTAAAGAAACGAACAAATTGCTTTACCCTTTACCAATGAAAACAAGGTGCATTTTTTAATTTTATCCTATGAATACACAAAGTAGGCCATTGTAAAAAACCATTGTAAAAAATCCAGTTAACCAGGGAAGTGAAGATCTCTCATGAGGAGCATCTTTCCCCACCATCCACCCCACAGCCTTTAGGACCTCTATAAAAGAGTACTAAGTAATTCAATCTACTAAAGTCTTACAGACATTACAGTTTGCTTGAACTTCAAACAACACATAGGAAAGAGAAAGACAGTTTAGGGCAAATAGTCCAACTGTATTGCTGAGTCAGACACTGCTCACAACAGGAGATTTAATTTTGTCAAGTAATCATTGCATTTCCAAGCAAAAACTACCCCAAGCAAACAGGGAGAACTACTTGCAGGTCAGAGGACACAGAAACCATTGGTGAAGTAGAAGAACTTTGCCAATGGTTAGATACTTTCTCATAACCACTGTATGCAAAAATAGAGAGCTGGGTTGAATTTGTTTTCTCTTCTTCCTGCCCCCACCCCTCCACCCCTTCCGTGATAGATGTGCTTTTTTGACACCAGGGCAATGATTTGTCCAGATGCAAACCAAGTTTTTCTCTGCTGTCCACCTCAGAGTGAAATCACTGTCTGTCAGTCATTTCTTCTTTCCTCTCTCTGCTTCCAAGCTCAACTGTAGTTTTCCTCTTCCCCCAGAGCAAAACAAGATCAATCTGCTGATTCCTGACATCTGGCCGGTGCTGGTAAAGTGAACAAGGCTGATACTGTACTTACCAGGGCAACTTGTGCTGAGTAAAGTGGAATGGAAGAGCACCTTTCCTGCCTTATAGCACACACACAACTTAAATTGCAAGCCCAAACAAGGTGCAAAGCAGCTAGTCAGCAGCTTTCTGGTGACTGATACCAACTTTCCCTGTCATCAGCTTTAAAAACGACAGGTTTCTTTTGTATTTTTCCTGGAAGCTTTGATTTGCATGTGTAAGAACTTCAATTTTCTGAACTTCTGCCTAGGCACAGCAACCACTCTGAAGGGGCCACATATCAGAATTTACACTGTGAAAACCATGTATTTCAACCCTTTGGATTACTGCAACCCCATGAAACGTAACTTATGGAGAACATCAGCCTAAGGGCTGTACAAAGACTAGTATTTTTTAGGGCAAACCTAACTACCAGGGGCTTAACAAGAGGCCTGGCCCCATAGTCTGACACTTCTGTGTCCATACAAGTAGATGTCAGTGTAAACCTTCTGGAAATGGAGCCCTAGGAAATGAATGCACTCTGTAAAATAAAAGAGTGTAAGAGAGCATGTGGCAGTGACTGTGCTGGGAGGGCAATAACTCTAGATTTAGTAACAGTTCTGTAAATGTTGAGCATTTAGGCTCCCATTTCACATCTCAGACCAACTGACTGTGATGAAAAAAAAAAGACCCTTAAGCCTGTTGTGTCTGAATAATCATTAAATTAATACAGGATTACATTCTAGCGTGCTACAGAGATAATGAGATAAAACCATTTTAAAAGATACTCCTACTCAGTTCCAGACCTCAGAAGCTGTCTCTCTTAGTGTTTCTCCATTAAAGACATGGGATGAAATACTGCCTGCTTTGGAGCCAGTGAGAAAGCACTAGGATACATGGGATTTCAGTCAGGGCTGAGGCTGAAAGCTGTATAAATTAGTCAGATTCTTCTCTTATCTAAAATGGGCATTTGATTATGCTGGAAGAATGTCAGAGCATCTGCCTGTGCTGCCGAATCTCTTCCCAGTAGCTGTGCTTGGGGAGCCCTCTAGTGCAGCCACAGCAGAGGCTCATGAGAGGACTTGCTGTAATGACACGGCATCCTAAAAAGCTGTAAGTCATGCTAAGAAAGTCCTCTCCCACAGCATAACTGCAGGCAGGCCAGCAGACTTCCCAGGAGAGCAGCATGGCCTCGAACTATAAATTTCTCCAGGTGACCAGCCTGCGCTGGTACAATTTTGTTAGCGTAGTTCTGGGCTGCATATAAGCATGCTTCTGGCCAGCATAACTTAGAGGAAGGATGGCTCCAAGACCTAGGTCTGCACCAGGGTCACATGCATTAGCTGCTGGGGAAGGAGGGGGCTTAAAAAGCAGGAGTTAAAGCAAATCAGGGCTAAGGTAGCTCAGGAGAGCAGCCTTGAGAGTTCAGATTTGGACCAGGAAGATGTACATGCTAAAAATGACCCCACAGCACAGATGCTGAAATGGAGCCAGAGCTGGAGTTAGAAGAGGCATAGTAAGTCCTGGCCAAGGTGCATAAAAAAGATGAGTCAGAACTGTAAGTAATGTATTAGAAGAGATGCAATATGGGCAAGGTCAAGGGGCAGAAAATAGGTGTGAACACAGCTCCGTGCACACATGCTGCAGATGGAGAGAGATCATTCATCACCTTGAAGACAGGAGCATGCAATGCCTGGCTGTTCGGTATACTTGGGTTAACACTTTTATAAATAGCTGGTCACCAGAACACGCATAGCTAAAGGTCCCCCTGTGAACTTTAAAACAGTCACACCTGAAGGAAGCTTTAGACCCTGGCTAGCAGTGGGAAAGATTTCTCTTTTTTTTTTAAAAAAAAGAAAGAACCATGTTGAACAGGGGTCCAAAAATACTGTAAGCAATGGAAGATAGACTTCTATAGTACTGTAATCAGCACTTGATAATATAGCCATTGGAAGACACCTTCTGGTGGGGGAGAGCATCTGTCTTTTTTTTCCGTGGCCAGTCTGGCCCAAACCACAACAGCCAGCCTTAAAATATCACTCCTGTGCCCAGGCAGTCAGCACCTCCCAGGCGCAGCGTCAGCATCCACACAGCCCTTCACCACTCCTTTCAGTGCTCTTCTTAGGATGCCCATAAGGTCTTCTGCTTTGTTTTCTGCTGCTCTTACAGAGTTCCAGGGTAAGACTGAGGTGAAAATCCTGGAAGGGGACATCCGAGATGTGACGTTCCTGCACCATGCCTGTCAAGGGATCTCCCTCGTCATCCACACGGCTTCCATCATTGACACCTTGGGCCTCATAGAGAAGCAGCTGCTCTGGGAAGTGAATGTGACGGGTGAGTGGGTCAAGCACCTTTCTCAAACCCGTGTCTATTATGCGCTAATCATCATCTGTTCAGAAAAGGGAACACCTGACCTGTTTTTTTGAGCCAGATTAGCAGGGTTTTCTGCATCTTGTACAGGCATACAAATGAGCGCAAAGCATGCGTATGTGCAGCCCTGTGCAGCTCCATTGCTCTCCACACCCAGCGTGCACTGATCTTCCACTGCAGGGCACTGCAGAATCATTCAGTCTTGTCAGCAGTCACACATGCCCATCCTGACGTCTGCAAAGGCTTTGCCTTCAGTGGGGATAGCCATGATCCCATGGTCAGTGGAGATTTCTGGAAGCAATTCACCTCTGAAATCCTGATGTACATCTGAGAAAAACCAGTTCTTATTCTCCCTCCCCACCACTGCCTATGGACATTTTTGAATTTTTACAAACACTTGCAGGCTTTGGCTGCAATTACAGCAAACTTGCACTGCTAATGTCCCAGACCCTGTGGCTTTCTGCTTCCTATTCTTTTTCTTCCTCCTCTTCCGCTTTTCCTCCCATTTGCCGTTATGTCTGTGTGTGCATGGATGCAGTTTAGAGAAGCAGGCGCTCTCACACCTTGAGCTTATCATTAAAAATCCCCCAACAAACTCAAGGCTATGGGAGGGAGGCCTTTCGGTGACTTCTTACTCAGGGATGGGATCCCCCTTTCTACTAAGGAGCCCTTGTTCTTCATGAAAAGATCAGATTAAAGGGGAAGATTTTTGGCTTAGGAATGGCCTGTGTGGCATCAGTTGTCAGGAAATTTAAATATATTTCCTAAAAGAACAACTTCATCCCCTTCCCTGTGATCCCAAAACCCTCTGTGCCTTTCACACTGACCTCCCTGGCTGTGTTGTCTCAGCTCCTTGGTGAGGATTTGGGGAAGATGTTCTTATTTACATGGATAGTTTTCTTGGTTCTTTGTTCCTCTCTGGCACAGATACAGGGCTGCTTCACAGAAAAACAAGGAACATATTTTTACAGGCACCACTTTTACAAATATTGGCGACTCATCAGTGTTCAGAGCAAGAGAGCGTGCTTTGTAGTCGAGTTGTCTCTCACATGCACCTTAAAACCAGTGCATTTTGCCTGTTTTGCCTGGCTCTTTGCCTGTACATTCAGCTTCCAGACCCTTTCATTTCTTCTCAAAGCCACAAATTGTCAGTGATGGCAAATTTGAGGCCAGCGGGCAGCTTCCTAGGTCTCTGCCAGGAGGGAAGAGCAGAAAGGCAAGTTTCTGTAAACCTGTGCATTGGGTAGTATGAAAAATAAATATACAGGAGTGGCAGTTCGGAAACACGATTTGTAAAGCTCTCTCTTTATGACCATACTCCTGCTACAGTCTGTTTTTCACAGCAGAATGTGTTGCCTAAACCCATGGGGGAAAAAACAACAAAACCCCAAACAAATATTAAAACGTCCCAAAAGCAGAAAGCTCTCTAGCTGTGAGCTGGAATCAGAGCTAGAAAGTTTATTAAGTCTGCCCCATCGTTCCTTTTGGCGGGTGTAGACTTCAGCACAAAGTATCTAGGCTTTCATAAATCTTTCAGATGCCCCCTCAGCAGAGTCTGCCTGTGTGTAAAAAAAGCTCACTGGGCCAGTGAGGGTTCACTGATAACACTTGGTATAATAAAAGCACACACCAGACCTGCTCCCAGAGCAAACTGACCCTAAGGAGAGTCAGCAAATACTGCAGTCCTATTTCTCTCCATTTCCATTCTGATGCTCTGCTGGCTTTCTGACCAGTCAAGACACTGCTACATGCTTAATAGATTTGCAGGATGAAAATTTTCTTTCTCCTGGAAAACAGAACTTTTATAATACAAATGTGTCAAGGTATCAGATGTGGATGTTCACAAACCAGAACAGAAGGAAACACATTAAACTTGCCATGATACAGGGCTTTCCTTTGTGTCACATGCCACACAATGTCTCAGAGCAATAATATCCTTTTAGGAAGGGGAGAAAATTTTTAGAAGGGAGGGAATTAAGAAAATAATTAAATATAATCCAAACAAAAGTACCCACTGTGAATCAGATCCTCAGCCAGAAGGGCTTTGTGTGCAAGCAAAACTTATCGAGACCTGCTCCACAGAAGATTTACTTTATTTACATGCTATGTGAAAGACGCTCAAATTCCCATTACTGTAAGAACCTTTTCATTTTTTATGTACAACTTTGATTTGCAAATAAAACACATTTTATATGAGTGAAATTGATCTTGAACAGATACCAACTGCCAAGATAAATTTTATGTTTGCTTTTTTTAGAACTTGCTATCTCATTTGATTTTATCTAGCCCTTCTGCACTTTATTACTTTCCTGCACTTTCTAAACAGTATTGATGGCAGGAACTAAGCCATTAATTTTAAAAATAATGTATCTTATTAATTATTTGTTTCCCAGATGACTCTGCCTTGTGTCATCTAAACACAGTGACTTGCATGAACTCACTTTTCATGTGAATTTATTCCTGGCTGTGTAACATTTTTTTTTTGCACTTTGGTGTTTCTTAAAGCCTCTTCCAGATTTACTTCCATTTGTTCCAACTTCTTTCTTTTTCTTGTTCAAGCTTGAAAAAAGAAATTTTGGTGCCCTAACAATATTCAGTTCAATAATTCTTCCCTCCTCCACTCATTAATGGGTCCATATTTTGCTGCCAGTATTTCTTGGTCCCCTGAACCCCCTTTATTCATTATATTCTCTTTAGCAATGCGAGCCTGCTCTGCATTGTTCTGCCTTTAGTTGTTGTTATAACAGACTGAGCAGACTTGTTAGATCATTTATGTGCCTCAATGCCTCACTGCTAGTGTTTGATTTTATCCCCGTGATTTTAGGTCACACTCTTCTGATATCATATCAGTCATTTTGATTTAATGTTCCTTTGCCAAAGATATTTTCAAATGTCTTTTGAGCTGTATCTTCTGTTCCAAAGTCACTGGCTCTTTCATACATGATCTCTCTCATTACACCATGGACAACTAAGGCATTGTTTTGCCTCAAAGGTCAGAATAAAAAGGAAAGAGTCTACTTGCAATTAAAACAATTCAATTTCTTAAAATATTTATTTTCCCCTCCAATGTGCTTTGCTAGCTTAACCCTCTTTGCTGCTTGAAAGACCTCAAACCTGCCAGTTGAACTCTGCTCTCCTCAATGAAACATTATGATAGGATTTTAAAAGTAAGAAATCCTGTGTTACTGCAAGAAAAAGCCAGAATATGCTGGAAAAGGAGGCATACATACATGAGCATCACTTTGCTCACTGCACTCTATGCTCTTTGACTACATGGTACCATGCGTTGTTCCGACAGAAGATCTTTCCCTTCAAGTGTTTCTCTGAAGCCAATTGAATAGTGGATAGACTCCCACCGGATGAAGCTGCTTTTGGAGCAAACCTTCAGGCCCCACATTAATTCTGTCCTTGCTTAGCAAACCACCAAAGAGCATCCTCAAGTCTGGAAAACAGGGGCTTCAGCATACAGGATGGATGGTACCTAATGAAAGGGATAGCTTCTGAAGGTTCTCTGCCTTAAGCCAAGTAAATCCAACCAACAGGCACAAGACCCTGAATCTGTGGTCAGCATCCATGCTAACCTATGCAAGAGCAAAATTTGACTCTTGGCATCAAAAACCCCACAACATGCAATTAAGACCAAGTGTACATCCTTGTCTAACTCCAACAGGTGCACTGACACCACTTAAATACACATGCAGAACAGGTTCAATTTCATTGAACATTCTCTCTGCCCAGTTCAGGACAGGATCCTTCCAGCTGCAGAGAGGGGACATCTGGCCAAGCTCAGGCCAGAGATGCTGTTTCGGATCTAAAAAGCCCACTTTCCCCTGCTTGGAGAGCTCTAGACTGACTTACATGTTTCTCTTTTGAAGGTACTAAACTACTGCTGGAGGCATGTGTCCGCTGTAACGTCCAGCACTTCATATATACCAGTACCTTAGAAGTGGCAGGCCCAAACTGCAAAGGTGACCCGATTTTCAATGGTGATGAAGATACAGCTTATGACGGTGAATCAAAATCTCCTTATGCCCAGAGCAAGAGACTAGCAGAGGATTCTGTGCTGAAAGCAGATGGCCAGGTGTTAAAGGATGGTGGCACACTGATGACTTGTGCTTTGAGACCCATGTACATTTTTGGAGAAGGATGCCCATTTCTTCAAGGTCATCTGGATAAGTGTCTTTTGAACAAAAATGTCTACCTGCGCTTCTCCAGGAAGGAGGCTTTGGTGAACCCCGTATATGTGGGGAACATTGCCTGGGCACACGTGCAGGCAGCCAAAGCCCTGAGGGTCCCACAGAAAGCCAAGCACATCAGGGGGCAGTTCTACTACATCTCAGATGACACTCCTCATATGAGCTATGCAGACCTAAATTACGAGCTGACCAAGGACCTGGGGTTTGGAATTGAGCCCCGGCTCCCCATGCCTCTGACAATGCTGTATTACTTCTCGCTGCTGCTGGAGATTGTGAGCTTTTTGCTCAGGCCCTTTGTCAGATACATCCCCTCCACCAACCGTCACCTGGTCACTCTACTGAACACCCCGTTCACTTTCTCTTATAGAAAGGCACAGAAGGATTTTGGCTATGTGCCCCGCTACACATGGGAAGAGGCCAAGCAGTGCACCGCACAGTGGATTCTCTCCATAGTCCCACAGAGAAGGGTGTACTTGAAAAGCAAGGCTGCCTAATCTTAAAATGAGCTGAGACCTGGCTAAACAAGTAGGGCCAGGAGCCAGAGGAGAGCGGGGTGAACAGCAGCAGCAGATAACTACAGCACATTTAAATGAAGACTTCGTGTAACAGGCCCCTCATCTCCCCATCCCCCCAACCACCGCCACTACCCAGAATAAATAAAAGTGAAATGTTCATTTGTTTGTTGAAAACAGTCTGATCGGGGTAGCTTGACTGTATGCTCCACATCCACTTCTACATCTTGTGCAGCACAAAGACAGTATTTTACTAAGACTCCACACAGTCCCTGGTGTGAGCACATGAGCCTTTCTTTTCACTCCACTCCACCTTTAGGGCTTTTGTAAAGCACGGTTTGTCCTAGAACTATGATTATACTTTACAAATATATACTACTCAGCCATACCCTACTCACTCAGCTCTTGCCAGACTTAGCAAACACGCAGCAGGAAGAAGCCATCTGATTGCAAAAGCTGTTAAAAGTCTTGCTCACTTTTTCAAGAGTGTTGCCCAGTTTCACGTGCCATTCAGCCGACAGTCAACCTGGAGAGCAAATTTGGAGACTGTAAGCATTGTGAGGCCAAAAGTACAATGTAAGTGCAACATAGTTTTATTTAGGACAGTTTGTGGGGGAAGAGATTTGGTCAGGTGAAGAATTCCTCATCCATTCCCATTTTCCTAGTTACCAACTTTGCAATAAATCTGATGGCTGCCCAGTAAAACAACAGCTTCAGCAAGATAAAACGGAGAAAAATATTGCAGGACAGCCTTGGTCACTGAAGGGTTTCCATTGCAGAGGCAAGACATTTGTAAACACTGAGGAAAAATAAACAGTGCTGAAAAAATCACGCTATTTCCAGGTTTCAGCTAGGAACAAAGTGTAACTTTAGCTGATAGATACACATGTGCTGTCCCCATGCTTTTCTGATGGCCATATGAGTTTCTGCAGAATGTGTAACTTGACTTTTAGGCCAAAAATGCAGAACTTGTCTGAACATATAGATGTGATCTAGTGTTTGCTTCTTAAACATACAGCTCACCTGCTGAAAACAGCTCTAAAAGGTGGGAATTTCTCTCTTCTGTTCAGGATGATGTGAACAGACACATTTTACCTAACTCAGTACTAATGTAAATAAATCACATTTCCAGAGATGCTGGCAGCTTGAAGGCTGTGTTGAGTTTAATTATTCAGTGTCCTAGACATTTGATAGTCCTAGTGCAAATATTATCATTTTCTTTAGTAACATCTTAGGTTAAGTATGTAAGATCCAAAGCAGCCAAATACCAGCCACCAGAACTTCCAGTCATATTCTGGGGACACAGAAATAAGGTTTCCAGGCTCCCACTGAAGGCTTTGTAAACACTCAGCAAACTAGTCCTGTGGAAGCTATTTGAATGTTATCACTTCACAGATAACCATGTCAACGCTTCCACCCTTCTCCACTGAGCAAGCAATACTCTTAACACCTCCATCTTAACACCACCTTCCTCCTTTATTAGTGAGCACACAGATCTATCCTATGCTGAATGAGATCCATCCCCTGCTACACTATATGCTGGTAACTACTCTAAAGAGTTACTCTTTAGGGTAACACTCTCCTCTCTGATGGAGAGTGAGGAGGCTTGCAGCAACCTTAAAGAATAATGGATTTGAAATGAAATTTGGAATTGCAAACTTAACACATCAGAGTTTGCTCATGGCAGACATGCAGCACATCAGCACAAGGACTGCTAACCAGCTGTATAATCCCTACAAGGAGATTCTCATGCCTTAACATCACGTTAAAAAAATAAAGATAGCTTTAATAAATAAACTAATTCCCCAGAGAGGCCATGATTTGGTCCAATTGATCTTATGGCAGCAGTTTACAAAGGTCCTGTCCCATCCCTTTGCCCCATAGCAAAGTCAACAGCACAGACCCGTGTGTCTCAGCTACTCCAGCCTGCAGGCTGGTGCTTCAGCACAAGCTGCAGATCCACACAAAAGAGCAGCACGGGCACAGGCTCTCTTTTCCTGTCACACTTCCACCACAGGGGTGAGAAACCTGTGACTGAAGCACCTTTCACTGTCACAGCTGCTCGCTCAAGTGAACTTAAGTAGAAGCCAAAGTTTCCCATTTTTCTGTTAATTGTAGAGCATTTGGAAGCAAGCTGCTAACAGTGACCAAAGGACCATGGAACCTCGGTTGCATGGAACGACTTGAGGCACAAATCTTGTGTGCATCACAGACAAATGGAGGGTAATTTGGGGAGCCATATCAACATGTTTTTAGTAGTTGCTGTGGTCTGGACATAATTTGGCCAACCTCGTTTTTAAACAAATTATTTTATAAGGTGGGTGATTGTCCTATACAGTAAGGGAGCCATGCATCTTTCACCACCTCACCCAGTGTCTTGCTGTCCAAAAAACCTGTGCCAGCTCAGGGATGGAGGGAAACCAGGAACATAGAAGAGCGGGGTTTGCTCTATCCCTAAGGCCCAACCGTCTTCCTTGGGCACACGGGTGTCCATCCCCCTCATTTTCTCTCTGAGCACCTTGCCCTAACACCACCAGAACTCAGAACCCCAGGATATTGCACCACTGCTCTAGCCTCTATACCCTACCGCCCTCTTTGGGCTTCAGGAACGCAGATGTCCAGATCTCCCCACTCTTTGAACAAGGTGAGGAGGGAGGCAGCAGGCAACGAGATGGGTGACTCAGTGTGATCCATCCCAAAAAGCTTTGTTATCCCAGTTACCCTGGGTTCTGGGGCCACAGATGGGCCAATGGAGAGAGCAAAAGCCAGATGTCTAGAGGGCAGCCAGAGCAGTGAACAGCTGAGACCTCAGAAGCTCAGATGTGCCATTTGTTTGGCTGTGGAGAACTGAGGAGTTTGCAGCCAGTGAACTGCTGTGGAAAGTTAGGTATGAGGATCTGCAAAACTGGCCGAGGTCAGACAAGGCGTCTTGTGGTTAGAGACGTGATGCACAGGAAAGGGAGTGGGGCTGGGTTTTCATGTTGCCATTCTGTCTAGACCTCTCTGGTGAAAATACATTTAGCTATAGCCCCTCTGTTCATGCCTTCTTCCCCTTAAGCCTCACCATTCATGGTCTTTTCTCCTCCACTCCACTCCATTGATCGCTTTTTTCTCACCAGATGGCTCTTTTCCATTTCCTTCTGTATGTACTCTGTTGCCTTTCAGTTCCCTCCAGTTCTATTTCCGCTTCCATTCTCCTCTGGGCCCCATTTGCAGACTGGTGCTCTCCAGTCACCACCATTCATATTCTACTCCCTTCCAGTTGCCTGCTTGCACTCTCTCCTTGGCAGAAAGTGCTGACCTGGTTATCAAACCCTGCTGAGAAAAGAAAAAAGGTGTTCAACAGACAGTAAAGCCCATTATTTTCCTAGGCTAGTGAGATTTCATCCTAATGTCTAATGAAGCCAATGATGGGAGCAGTCATGGCTGCTCTGTCACTGAAGTAGTAGAAAGGACAATCCAGGCACACGGAAATAGAGCAGGAAAGGAAGGGGGAGAAAACAGAAGCAGAGCTGCTACTTAAATAGGGGAAGGCACTTAACAGATCAAAGAGCTAGAATATCACAACACGTACCAGAAAACTAGGACATCTTTGCCCAGGTTTAACAGAGCTCCTAAAATACCTACAGACGCTGCCAGAGAGAATAAAGAACAACTTTTCTTCCACAGTTCAATAAGTGACTCATTTCCCGAATGTGGGCTCCCCTTGCCAGAGCCTGCTTTATAATTTTTGCTTTCTCAGTAAGACAGTGGGATCTTTTAATCTCTCCAAGGGCCGTGCTCCTGACAATCAGATTTCTAAGCACAAAATTCCCCCTTTGCTGAACTTCCTCCCTGTTTCTTGTTACCACATCCCTTCCTTCAATCCCCAGGACAAGCTGCTCTGGCTGACAGGAAGCTTATTCCCACTTCTACTTCCTACCCTGCCACCCAGCTCCCACCTCATCAGCAATTGACTTGTACTGTGACAGAAACCCTCTTCTCCCTTTGTTGATTTCCTCCTTCTTTCAATCACACCATAAAATTTATAATTGAATCTATTTTTTTTTAAGGCAAGGCACTGATTCTCATAGACCCAAAGGAAATGCTGCCCTGCTGTCTATTTCAGATGAAATTTATAGTGCTACTTGAGGTGAGTCTTGTTTTGGAAGCAGTTCCCACACTCAGCACACATAAAGGGCTTTTTTCTTTTGTGGACTCGCTGGCATCTGCTAGTGTGAGCACTCTGAAGCACCTCCCACATTGGGAACACACAAAGGGCTTCTCACCCATGTGGGTTCGCTGGTGCTGGATGAGCGTTGAGAAATCACTAAAGCCTTTTCCACACTGCATGCATTTGAAGGGCCTCTCACCTGTGTGGACTCTCTGGTGACTTCGAAGGTGAGAGTTTCGGCTGAAGCTTTTCCTATATTTGAGACAAGGGTAGGGCTTTTCTCCTGTGTGCATTCTTCTGTGGGAGACAAGGTGGGAGCTCACTGTGAAGTTTTCCCACAGTCACTGCACGTGAAGGGCTTCTCACCTGTGTGGGTTCTCTGGTGTTTAATTAATTCAGAGCACCACCTGAAGCCCTTGTTACATTTGGGCATTTGTGGGCTTCCTCTTTCTGGGATGCTTCATGTTGCTGAAGATTTGATGTCTCACTGACATCTTCCTCACACTCACTGTATCCACAATGATTGTCACCCACAGCATTGTCTAGGTGAAGAAGATTGTTGTGGCCCTCGAGGACCTTTTCTAGATTAATGCCATCATTCTGTCTCTCCCCAAGGAGGTCCCTCTGATGCATTTCTGAGTATTCGCTCTCATAGGCCTCTGTCTTGCTACATCTCTGGAAAGCATTATCTTCAAATGCCTCCAGTAATGTCTCACACTGTTTCACATTCTTGGGATCATCTGCCAGGGAACTGTCATCTTCATTCCCACTGTTGGCCTCATAATCTTAATGAAAGACAAGCCAATATGAATGCTCAGCAAGAAAGCAAGATAGGGAGAGGGACTTAGAGACTATGAGCCTTTACTAAACCGTAGTTTAAGCTTGGACTTGGAGGATAACATCCCCTTCTTTACTCACAGATTCAGGATTATTCCCATCCATAATCCCTGATGACTAATGATGATCTGGACGCTTGGCTGTAAACTCAACACAGAATTGACTTTACTGGCTTTATGTTACAGAGGTACTAAATTTATTTGGTGTATTCCTCACCTTTGGCGATGTCTGTGGGGAGATCCCATCCTGCCATCTCCTTGAAAATGGCCACGCGCACCTCCATCTCTCCTTCCATCTGGAGACCCCTTGTGAATGGACCCTGAAGGAGACTGCAGAGTAAAGTAATTACAACCTGGACTGTCACTCTGTAGGGAGGATTCTCATGGCCCTACAAGCTATCCCAGAGGATTGCCTTTTAGCACAAACACTACCCCATCCCTCATCCCGCCACCACATAAATTTGGGCTGAGAGTCTCCCCCACACAGCAGACTGAGCCCCCATGCTCCCCTGGGGATGGAGGGCAGGGAAGTGGGGGGAACTCCGCTCCAGGACCTGGGTGGGGAAAAACCTGCCCCACAGCAGCGGGGTGGGAGAACAGTCTGAGAGGCACCGGCCTCCTGGGCCGACAGGGCGGGGAAGGTGTCTGGGAGAAGCCCTGACCTCAGGCCGGGGCAGGGGGAGCGTGGCTGCTGCCCCTCTGACAGGAGCTGGGTGGAAGAGGCCCCAGCTGGGCCTGCTCTCCGCCGCCTCCTCACCGCTGCCCACCAGAGGGAGACCGAGCAGGGAAGAAGGTGCGAGGCAGGAAGCCTTTCGTGCCACTGCATGGCCCTGGGCAGTGTATGGCCTTGGCGGCAGCCTAAAGGGCCACGGGTGGGCCTGGGGCTGGGGGCCACCATTGCCCCGGTGGTGGGGCTGGGGGGGGCCCAGTGCCGCCAGCAGCTGCCTGCCTTGCCCTGCTGTGTCGCTCTTCTTCCCTTATAAATAAAGATGTCGGGGTGAGGGTGAAACCCAAAATATGGCAAAGATCCTTAAACTTCCAGAAAGGGACCCCTGTGCCCAGCTTCTCACAGCCCCCTGCCTTGTGGAGCTGTACCCCACTCCCTGGAGCGACAGGTGGAAAACCTGCCCGGCAGGAGAAAAAGAGGGGAAAAATTAAGGCCTACATTATTTATTTTTAGTCATATTTTTTGTGGCATGGTGGGGATTTTTACACCTCTTATTCTTTCTTTGTGTATCTTGGTGCCAGGGCACAGGGAGGGCTGGCAGACAGAAGGTGTGGAGGAGTGATGGACCTAGGCAGCCACAGTCACCACAGACCCTCCGGTTTGCATCTGTGTTGTCTCTCACTTCAGGTATCTGCCCAAATAGCACAGTGGCTGCAATAACAAGTCCTGAAAACCCAAGGGGATGGGTACCCAAACATAGAATCATAGAATTGTCTAGGTTGGAAGGGACCTTTAAGATCATCTAGTCCAACCACCAGTCTAACTCTGATTAAAAAAAACCAAAACCAAAACCAAAAACAAACCCCATATTACAAAACCATGTCTCTAAGCACTATATCAACCCGTCTTTTGAATACCTCCAGGGATGGTGCCTCAACCACCTCTCTGGGCAGCCCATTCCAATGCTTAATAACGCTTTCACGGAATCACAGAATTGTCAGAGTTGGAAGGGACCTCTAGAGATCATCTAGTCCAACTCCCCTGCTAAAGCAGGATTGCCTAGAGCACATTATTCAGGACTGAATTCAGTGTAAAAATTTTTCCTAATATCCAATCTGAACCTCCCCTGGCACAACTTGAGGCCATTTCCTCTTGTCCTATCACCTGTGAACGGGGAGAAGAGACCAATCCCAGTCACCAAGTGAGCCTGTGCATGTTGTTACCCATTAACAAACGCGCCAACTAAGCTATTTCAAGGGATACCAAGAGGAAGAACAAGCACACTTACTGCAAAGCAGTTGAATTGCTGCAAGTCTACTTCGCAGACATGCTCTTATGCTTGGTAGGTTAGCAAAGTGGCTACAAAATGTACTTGATCAACAAGAGCCTTATTATTTTTTGAGTTAGCTGAGCAGTACGATTCATCTAATTTAATTAGTTTGCTGGCAATCAGTAAAGCAAACTATTGGTTACCAATGAAACTCCACTGTCAACAGGATCACAGTCAGTAAGAAGAATTTTACTTCTGTATACACACTGGAAAAGAGAAAAACGTTAAGGCTGCTTTGCTGGAAAGGTGTTTATTTACCTTTCAGGCATGCAGCAAATGGGCAAGTAGCAAAGATATGTCAGCGATACTTGCATGCTACAGACAAATTAATTACTTCTGGTTCCAGCAGGTATAGACCACCTTTTGCTATTAAATATTTTGTTGCCAGGGAGGAACAGATTTTTGCTTGCCAAAATGGACTGGGAACTCTAAGCTATTAATTTACATTTTTAATAAATTCAAGAATACTGAAGAAGCTCCAGAGGAACAGAAGCAAAAGTGCCTGCAGTCAATACTGGATAGACATGCCTGGCATTGGTATCGTTAATATAGGATACCATCAGTGGAGGGCAGTTGGATAGTAAATGCCAGTGAGCACGATTTTATGAAGAATCCATATTGTCAGACAAGCGTGACATTGGTATTTTGAGTGCATTGCAGATTTCCTATTACGATAAAAATTTTGATTTATTATTGAAGTTTGATGTACAAGTTGTCATTTTACACTATGACTTTAAATGAATTAATAACAACTAAAAGGAAAAAATCACAAAATAAATGTTAACTTTCTCAATTATGATCTTTAAATCAAAACTGCATTTTTTTACAAAAAAGAGCTTTAGCTCAGTTCATAGGCTTGGTGCAGAATCACAATGTGAAACTTTATGTCTGCTATGTAGGAAACCAGAGTAACAATGGTCTCTTAACCTGAAAAATCTATCACTTACACAGTTTAGATATAATAGATTATAGCCACTGTAAAGCTAATTTGGAAAGTGGGAGTACAGTAAGATGCATTTCAAAAGACATCTTCATTTCACCAGTTCTTGTCATGACCCCTTTAGTCCCATGTAATGCTTTGCTCCCTCTTTATAGCTCTCCATCTGCATCTCCATCTAAGTTCAAAAACCACTGGATAACCAGAATTCATGTCTGGCTGTGCCATAGATTTCTTTCTCATACCAATGCTTGCCATTTTTAGAAGTTCATATAACTAAACTTCTCACATTTTTTAAATAAAATGTGCCTCTCCAGTGCTAGCAGCAAGCACTGAATATTAAGTAATTGAGGATCAGTTTAAGAAAGCAAGAAGAACAGTAACCAAAAAAAAAAGAATCATATAATCATAGAATACCAGGTTGGAAGGGATCTCAGGGATCATCTGGTCCAACCCTTCTTGGCAAAAGCATGGTCTAGACAAGATGGCCCGGCACCTTGCCCAGCTGAATCTTAAAAGTGTCCGATGTTGAGGAATCATCTACCACATCCCCAGGGAGATTATTTCAATGGCTGATTGTTCTCATTGGGAAAATTTTTCCTCTTGTGTCCAATCGGAATCTCCCAGGAGTAACTTGTACCCATTACCCCTCTTCTTTTCCATGTGACTCCTTGTAAAAAGGGAGTCTCCATCTTCTTTGTAGCCACACTTTAAATACTGGAACATGGTGATAAGATCTCTCCTAAGCCTTCTTTCTCAAGGCTGAATAAACCTAACTCTCTTGGCCTTTCCTCATGTGGCAGGCTTCCCAGTCCTTGGATCATCTTGGTGGCCCTCCCCCGGACCCTTTCCAGCCTGTCCACATCTTTTTTGTATAGCAGGGACCAAAATTGAACACAGTATTCCAGATGTGGCCTGACAAGAGCTGAGTAGAGTGGGATAATGACTTCTTTATCTCTGCTGGTGATGCCCTTGTTGATGCAACCCAGCATCCTGTTGGCTTCCTTAGCCACAGCAGCACACTGTTCACTCATATTGAGCTGTTTGTCCACCAGGACCCCCAGGTCCCTTTCCACGGAGCTGCTCCCCAGCCAGGTAGATCCTAGTTTGTGCTGCACTCCTGGATTATGTGCTCCCAGGTGCAAGACCTTGCCCACTCTTCAAGCCTATCCAGGTCTTGCTGCAGGGTGGCTCTCCCTTTTGAAGTGTCCACTTCCTCACTCAGTTTGGTGTCATCAGCAAACTTTGTCAGGGTACAGTTGATCCCATCATCCAGATCACTTATGAAGATACTAAGCAGCATTGGGCCCAGTATTGATCCCTGAGGGTCCCGACTTGTGCCAGGTTGCCAATTGGAAAAGGAGCTATTTACCAACCCCTCTGGGGGAGGCCTGTCAGCCAGTTCCCCACCATTGCACAGACCACTTGTCTAGGCCACAGACAAAAATGGTGCAGAGAGGCATTTCTTCATCGAGTTCTTTCAGTCCAAAAAAAGTCTCTACTATCTAATACAGAACAGCTATAATACATCTGCCTTTATGAGCCTTCCTAGGTATATCTTTTGTAAAAGACAACATGATTAAAGAGTTTTAAGGTGTGAGTACACGGGAGAGTTTACCTGCCTTGTTAACCAGCTATTACATTCCAAACTCAGTGTCTCACCCATACCCCTTCTCAAGGACTTTCTCCTTCAGTAAGGCTCAGCCTGGTTTGAAGATCTTTTTTTCAAAGTGATGCTGTAGCACTCTCTCCTCAGATTAATTACCAAGTGATACTCTTCAGAAAGTCATCCAAGCCTTTTTAAGATTATTGCAACAGTTCTCAAGGCTAAAAGGGACAATTGCATGATCTGTTCTTACTGCCTGAATAATGTAGTCCATAGACTTTCACCCCCTTACGTCCACTGAGCCTAATAACTTGGGCCTGACTGAAACGTGTAATACAGAAAAGCATCCAGACCTCATCCATAGGTGTCAAGAGAAGAAGAATGTATCAATTGGTAATTAAGCCTTTTCACTGCTAAAAATTCAGACATTATTTTTCAGTCTGGATTTGTCAAGGTTCAGTTTCTGGCTTTTGATTTCTTGTTATGCTTTCTCTACTAGAATAAAAAGCTTTTGAGAATTCTGAAGTTCCTCCCAGTGAAGGTACTTATATGCTCTGCAATCATCTCATCCCTTCATACTTTTTTGTAAAAAATTAAATGAATGGAGCATCTTCAGTTTCTTATTACATGCTATTCTCTTTTCCAAATATTCTTTCTTCTCAATTTTTTCAATGCCGTGATTTCATCAAGAGCTAGATATACATTTTTCTGATAATTCCACATGCAGCTTTAGATATGTAAACTTTTTAATTAATGTAGACCAAAAGCACACCATATTTTTACATGCACTTGGGCTTTCTACACACTTTACTTCTAAATGCTGATGACATAGGGAACAGCGCGTACTCACTGCTAAGTTCAGGACAGTCACTCTCACGGCAGGCTTCTTTTGGTCCGCCTTACAATTAATGTCTCTTGTCTATGAGGCTCTTGAAATAAACTCTGGCACACAAGTATTGCTAGAGCAACGTGGTCTTTCTGGCCAGCCACAAGGAACAATCAAGACATGAAAAATGTTCGATGCTTAGCACAACACGGTAGGTTGTGCCTGTAAGAAGGGGTCGAGGCAGCCGTTTTTCAGTGGCCAAGTCTTCTTACTTCTAGGGACTTTTCCTCAGCCTTCTTAAATTTACTAGTTATATATTGACAGTAAGGAAGTAGTTACTTTTACGATGATCTCATTTACCTTGTACTCTCTGTGCACAGTGTTGCTATAAATGAGGGAAGGGAAGTAAGAAAATGTCACACCAGGTTAGCTCTTGTAACATGCAGTGCAATAGATTGCAAATTGACCATGTGCCACCGCAGGACATAGACCCCAGCTGGGATCTGCTCCCCCTGGCTGTACTATCAGTGTCTCTGGGCTGGGGTTTAGGCTGTGGGAACAGCAGGGAGTGGGCAGATGCGCTGTGCTCTGAAATGTGTCGTGGACACCAGGGCCCAGGCTGCTGCTGGCAGAGGTGCCGAACGCAAAGCTGTAGGGGAAAGGCAGCTGGAAGGTGGCCACCAGGTAGATCTGGGTGACATCCCAGTGTAAGGGCCAGGTCTGCATTCTGATCTCATAGCCTTTTCACAGGGGAAGGTGTTTTGGACAAGGAATATAACAGACCGACCGCTGGGTGGGGTGAGTGCAGTATGAACCTGTGCTTTTTCTTGTGTCCCTTCCCTGCAGCTTCTGGAATAGGACATACCTGGCAAAGTGAGATCTGAGCTTAGTACTTACCCCTCGGTGGCATCCTTTGCTTGGAAAGGAAGTAGTTTATGATCAGCTGTTCGATAGGATTGATGCTTGATTCCCACAGTTTAAACCTGCTGCCTCTGTTAGCCTGTGCCTCTTACTACCACAAGATGGTATCTTTAGCAATAGTTTCCCCTCGCTCTCTCTGTGAAGTCCAATTTAATATTCTCACTGCTGAGTTTCTGTAATCACAAAGCCTGCAGTTTTATCACAAATAACAGTGTGCAAGGTTGCTGGTGCAGGCTGCCTACCACTGGATACAGTAGATTCAGACAAACAGAGCAAAGGATTAAGTCTGATATATCTTGTCCGGTATTCATCCAAGTATTTGTCTCACCTCCTCCCCTGCTAACATGCTTGGGTGCTTTGCAACCTCTCCAACAAGTCAAAATTTCACAATGTAGCTTTAGGGGAATGGCTTGATGCATCTATTTAAAGGCTCTGCAAGGTCTCTGGTTCATTCTCTAAAGATTGCTCAAGTGGGAGCGATGCCATCTTCAGCTGCGACAGCAGAACAACCAGAACGCAACCTAGGTAGCATCTGAAGAACCTCCCAAACACAGAGTCCCACTGTTAATCTTTGAATTCCTGTCTAAAGACAAATTGATTAATATGCTAGAAGTCTGCACAGGCCTCTCTGTACAGACAGACATGAAATACAGGATTTAAAAAAAACCCAAGTTTCTCCCTTCCCTTCTCTCCAGCACTCCTCCAGCAAATGGTAGGACTACAGGTGACAGAGTTAAGGCTGAGTGTATGAATCCTGTTCATTATACACTTTGAGCGGAAAAATAAAGCCACCTGTATAAAGACCAGTGCAAGAACCCAAAAGTATTTTGTGGGACTCAAATTTATATCACAGAACATTCTACTTGGATGTTGCGTTATTCAGTGTTGTGTTTAGTACTTGGTTGCTGTGAGCTGTCTCGCTAAACCCAGGATGTTGCCAATTGCATGTGTTTGAACCAGAGCAGTCAACAGGAGAAATTGCCTGGTGTGTCTGGGGAACGAAGACCCTTGTCTGTATCAGATGTAAGCTTAAAAAGATTTGCTTTCCAAAAAGCAAGTTGCCCTTACTTCTGCATTTGTAGCAGTGTTCAGGGTGAGCTTAATGCAGCAGTGCCCACTCTTGATTTTTTCATGGTGCTGGTATACAGTGCCAGAACCTCTGCCAGGTTGGGAGATATGCCAAATTTTCTTTCTCTTTTCTTTTTAAGGGTGTTCTTCATCATTCTGAAAGAAAAGGGAAGGAAAGGGCTTGGAAGTATTAAACTATGAGTGACCCAAAGGCTTAAGATAAAAAAAACCCACCCTGAAGACATGGAAACAGATCCATAAGCTTATTATTTAGTAGGAATCTCATAATTCCTGCAGCCTGACTCAGAGTTTTTGAAAAATTGGGGTTGTCAGGAAGCTAAAAACTAAACTATTGTTTTTTCTCAACAGGAGTCAGTTGAAATCCCACAGTCTCCACAGAGGTTACCATGGGCAGCCTCCCGTGGTAGGAGGAGGTGTGTTTGCTCCTCTCCAGGGAGAAGGCTCCTCACAGTCACGATTCACGTTCCAGACCACAAACTCTCCACCGTCCTTTGTGCTGATTTCCTGACCTGTTCAGGGCAGATTGCTGTCCCCCCTGCGCTTGGCCGGGTCTGCTGAGCCTTGCTGGCTGCTGAAGCAGGGGACTTTGCACATCCTGGTGCGTCAGCTGCATCTGGCGTTACACACACAGAGGCGGGCAAAGGATATTCAGCATTTGGGAGACAGACAATGAGCATCTGACATCTGAACCTAATGTTCAAAGGTCACCATTTTGGAAGTTAGTCTCATACTACTGAAACTGAATCATAACTTTCAAATTGGGGCTGACTAGCCAGGATATGCCTTGAACACAGAATACAGTAGCAAGCAGAGAGGTGAGCAAGGTGGTACCAGCGCTGGAGTACAGCCAGCAACATCAGTGCCCTTTTCCGACAGCTCAAGCTGACAGAGAAATTTCTGCTGCAAGAATAAAATATGGATGCAGGCAGAGCATCTTTCTGATACAGCTAACAAGCATCTGGCACTGAACATAACCTGCTCAGAGGGAACATCTCCAGGGCTACACACTGTGCTCTGTGAAGGGGTTGATGTGTTTTCCCCACAGACTTCTGCTCTATTAAGAAAAAGCATGAGCAGGAACTGGAGGAAATCAGGGGCAGTATATAGAAAGGTTTACTTAGACTACACACCTGGAAAAGCAGCATTTGTGTATTATTTAAGCTAATTAAAAAAAAAAAAAAAATCAATGTTATGATGTTTCCTGGATGTGGCAGTAAATTTTTCCCTTTTGTCACTGAACTCCTCAAAGTCTGCTTCACAGGAAAGCAACTAATCCCACAAGTTGATGACTGGTGGGTATGCAAAGATTTTGAGGATTCTTTTCCTGGGGGAAATTTCTACTTCAGCTGAAAAATACCTAATGAGAACCTGAAAACCTAACCTTGCTGTGCCACAAGTAGGAACACAGTGTCTGAGTTTACAGGAGCTTGGCATAAGGTTCTAGCAGGCTATAGATTTTAGTTTGATGTACATGGTTGCCTAAGTAACACTGGTTCTAAGATTTAAGCATACTAACAGCAATAACGTATGGATTCTTTGAAATTATTTCCTGGCTAAAGTGTACAAAATGCATAACTATGTATCAGTGCAAATCTAAGAGTATACTGGCAAAAATGGCAGAGAACTGTCAGGGAAATCCCTTGATATAAACATTAATTAGTATAGAAATAACCCACAGACATAAAGCACCTCAAGTAATAATGGGAAACGTACCTAAATAAAGGACAAGATGAGCTTATGACAGATATCTGCATATACAAATATGGGCAAACCAGAATATAAGTGCATGCAACAGATGGTATCTTCAGAGATTCTCTCTCTGAGGGTACTGATGATCTTTACTTATTTTGCTGTGTAAGAATCATTGCACAAAGGACTTTATTTGTGGACTGTACAACTCTTTTCTATTTTAGTATCATATTCCTTGTTCCTTGTTCAATAACGAACCTTTTACATAGAAGAGATTGGTGTCCTATATTGATAGCACTGTGCTTCAACACATTGCAGTGTGTTTCTGATTCAGCCATAGCAAATCCAACGGTGAGAGCTAAACAGATAACCATGTTAGAAAATTTAATAGCAAGTACTTTGATAATTTTCTATTCATCATAACTCAACCACATAGCAAACGTGAACCAAGTACTCCCATCCATGTAGACAAAAAAAGCTTTTTTTCTGATCCAATGGCATTTTACACTTGCCCTGCCCTAGAAACAGGTAACAGTGCAAAGGAAAATGTAAATTCAGCCCTAGATATAGAGCTCCCATAGGAGTTCTGGAATGTAGGACAGGAAGAGACCTCTTATATCCTTGATTCATTCACCTGAAATTGCAGGCAAGCACACAACATCATCCTTTTCTTCAGTAGATCAACATATTTTCTACTTCTAGGACCTCACTGTCAGAAATTATTCAGATATTGCATGTATCAATTTGTATGGGCTTTCCAAGCCTCCTCCCCCGCTCCCGGTTTGTCCTCCAGGAAGAACAGCTTTTTTTTCTCTCCCAGGATGATCAACCACTTGATGTGTTGTGGACAGCAGTTATCCTCTCTGTCAGTCTTCCATTTTGCCAGGCTAAACTCTTCTTCTCACCTCTCTTGACACAAAATGCTCCATTCCCTGATAAACCTAAATACTCCTGTCTTGTACCTGTTCCACTGAGACAAGCCCTCCTAAGTACGGGTGACGAGAACCACACACCATATCTCAGATGTGTTCTTCCCACTTTGTACAACACTGATACTTCTTTAGTTTCATCAGAAATTCCTTTTCAACGCGTGCACGCTTTGCCAACACCGCGAGGCTCTTTGGCAGCACTTGCTCTGCACACTGACAGTCTCTATTGACTCGGGAAGCAACTGGGCTAATTTCTAAGAACACCCCTCCCTCCCTGCATGTCAAGGGCTATTAAATACAAAGATACCACCTATGGCTCAGGAACCCGCAGATCATTTCAGGGTACATTTGTGAAGTATTTATTCATACTTATTTTTCTATTCTTCTGTGGGAATCTGCTCTCTTGGTCAGGGTTGAGCCAAGATGCGAGGTTAGACGGATCTTAGTTTTGACCCAGCACAGCCATTCTTTTATTTTCACTTGCTTTTTTTCACCCTGCATTGGTGATCTGCGTCGTTATGGCTGACTATACTGAATTTCACTGAATTTTTTTAGAGTTGGAAGGGACCATAGAGATCATCTAGTCCAACTCCCCTGCTGAAGCAGGATTGCCCAGAGCATGTCAGAGCACGTTACTCAGGACTGCATCCAGGCGGGTCTTGAAAATCTCCAAAGAAGGGGACTCCACAACCTCCCTGGGCAGCCTGTTCCAGTGCTCTGTCACCCTCACCGTAAAGAAGTTTCTTCTTTCTTAATGCTAATGAATTCAGACTGACAACATCCCAGATTACAGTGAACAGTTTTGCTTCTAGGCCCTGGAGGAACAAGTTTGACTTTTTACATTTCTTCTGTTGTTCCAGGCCTCAGGATTATCTGACCCTTCATTCTCTTTATTGACAATTCTTCCCAGCTTTCTTCTGCTGCAAACAAATTCTTCTTGCTGTTGCAGAGGATTTGTCCTAGTACCAGGATTTAGGGACATTCACTAAATGAATTTCCTTCCCCATTTTATACTTCGTTGTTTCTTTATCCGCTGTGCAGCTCTTGTGTTCAACTTCATATTTCCAAGATAAATTAATCAAGATGCAGTATTGCATATGTTACTGAAGTTCAGTTACATGAGATGTACCATCTATCCTTCCTCTGGAGGATGATATATCTCATAAAAAGTAGCATCTGTTACCCTGAAAGATTTTGCCTTGGTATCCCAAGTAATTCTGCATCTTCAGTGACTCTTCAAAACACGTTTTGTGGCCTCACAAGTGGTTAAAGTTAGCCAGAAGCTCTGTAGTGGGATTCACAGGAATGATGGGCATGACCTAGATACCAGTCATGATCCAGTCTACCTGTCCACATGAGTAAATCCACATGGGAAATCTTCCTGCACCTCACCTCCTGGAACCCACGCACAGGCCTCTGTTGCAGGTGATGTAGCAGACTGCTGGCATCCACTCCTATTCTTTGGGGCTTCCTCCAGGGATTTCCTTGCTGAAGCTTCAGCATGGATTGGCGAAGAGATGGGTATGCAGACATACGCACCACCAGCTTGCGGAAGAAATGCCTGAGGGACAGTCTTCCTTTTTGTAGCTGTACCAGTAATGCAGCTCACATTGGACTTCTCTGTGATCCCATCCCAACACATGATGATGTTGTTTTCTCAGTCACGTAGCAGCTCATCCTTTCGGGTTTATATGGTAACAGACATCTTACCTGTTGCCTAGAACTACTTGTACAATGGAAATCACATAAGAAAGAAAACAGCAAAATTGTTGGTACACATGGACACACAGTGCTTTTTTCTTCCTCCCCAAATCCATGCCTGAATTTTCACCTGCAAGTAGTTTGGCTATATGAGTGACTGCTCTTCTCAAACCCTTTCACATGGGAGTTTGCTCAGCCTGAAATATTGCTGTCAAAAAGACTCTTGCTCTTCATGTTTAAAAAAAAAAGCACACCACCACCAACCTTCACACATCCCACATGTGAACTGGCACAAACAGAGTAATGTTTCCTTTCCGAAGCCCACAGGATGCCTATGGTTTTGCACTGAGAGAAGCCAACCCCCAGAGCTACAACATGAGGGCTAAAAATAACCCATTAAGGATTAATTTCAGGATTTTTAAATACAGCTAATTAATATGCATAGGAAAGGCACATGGTCTCCAGGAAGGAGCACACACAATCACGGAGCCTACAAGGGAAGGGAGGGAGGGGCGGGTGACATGCAGGCAGAGTGCCAGAAGAAAAATAAAAGAGGACATTGGCTATATATCCTCAGATAGAGGACGTGCAAAGAAAGCGTGTTTCAGAAGAGGTAGAAGCAGAGGCATGAAACACTTCGCTGTTGAAGAGGCAGAGACAATGCAGGACAACCACAAAGGACAGGATCCTGTTTGAAGAGCAGGGAGGACAGTAATGAAGCCTTCGGTATTGGCAAAATGCTCTACACAAGGACAGAGGCTTGATGGTACTAGAGCAGGAGGCAAGGTCTTGTGCGTGAGGGCTCAGAGGCTGAGATGGTGTGACATGGACAGACACAGCAAACGTGCTTTGATGAAAGAAGTCAATTTCAATGAGGTGGCTTAAGGGCTGAGCACACCACAGGAAGATCAATGGATGCAAAAGACACTGCTTTGGCAGTGGCACTGCGGTAGGAAGATGGGTGCATCACAGAATCATAGAATGGTTAGAGTTGGAAGGGACCTTGAAGATCATTGAGATGCAACCCCCCTGCCATGGGCAGGGACACCTCCCACTAGACCAGGTGAACACGCAGCGCTTTTGGGGAAAGCCAGGGAGCAACAGCTGAATGCCTAACTGGATCTCAATATGGATGGCATATCAGGACAGCAGGCGTGTACCTGACGTCACATGTTGCACTGAATTATGGCACTTTGGAAGCAATTTTCTTTTATGAAGCATTACTGAAGGAGGTCACCGTGTCTTGAGGCAGAAGCACCCTAGGAAGGTTGGGCGTTAGATATAAAGCACCGAAACAGGACACACAGGATGGCAGCCATGGCACACCACGAAAACAAGGTACCATGTATGAGCAATATGGGTGATGTCAGACAGTAAGGATTATCTACAGTTAATGTGAATCAGAAAGCAAATCTGCTTATTCACCTGCTGTCCTGCAAAAAAGAGAGCTATAGCAGCAGTTGCAGTGAACTTAAAGGTGCAGAGGAAAAACAGGCTCACTCGAAGCAATTTCCTCCTACCAATTTTCCTGTGACCATTTAAGCAATTACAAACATCTTCCTTTTCACAGAGGACAGAGGAATGAATGGACAGACTTAATTGCCCAATTCACCAGCTATTAGCATCAAGAAAAGCTGGGGTTTTAACCTGGTGTTTTAAGAAAATTAAGTTTATTTAGTAGCACTGCTTGTCTGCCTGCCTCCTTTACCCTCATCACTAAGAATCTTTGAACATTTTAGCCACTTTCACACAAATTTAACAAAAGGGTAGACATTTCAAAATTCTGTGAGGTTTGGTGGCTTTCAGAACGGCAGATAGAAACAGCCTCAAACATTTAGCTACATCTTGAGAAAAATTTGAGCGCTGCATCGACCTGTTAAAAGCAAACAAGGGATTTAATTTTGCAATAGGGTGTCTTGATACATGTTTAAGTTTACAAAATCCCTCGTAAAACTGCAGGGGAAAGAAAAGCTGCAGCACCACCAAACCTAAGAAACAGGATCAGCATCACAGTCCAATCCTACAGGAGGTTCCTATTGGAGGCAAAGGATACAAAATGCACCTTTTTCACTTAAAGACATTCTTTATTCAATCTTTTTTATATACAATATTATTTTTTAATCTGTAAAAAGTACATATGCAGGATTCCAGGTCAGAGGCAGAAGGTTTCCACATCAGAAGATAGACTTTTGCCCTTTTATTATTTTGGAGGAAAAATAATCTGTGAATTTTAGACAAAGCAAGAATAAAGGCAGAATGCAAATCCAACTCCCACCAAGCGATTAGGATTAAAGGCAACAATTCACCGTAACAAGTCAGGCTGTCTCCTTCGACTTTGGTGGTTCCCAACTTTTCTGGGCAGTTACAGAGCAGTTTGTTAGAAGGAGCTGACAGCCAGAGCAGGTAGTGCTTATCATCTCTGCTACAGTTGTACGCACATAACTTGCAATAGAGCTTGGGTTTCCTCTTTGTATGGCAACTCAAACTCTTGAGTCAAAGACTGTTTCTCAAAATTCAAGGAGCTAAAAAGGGATGTCTTAACAGGGTGAACAGATCTCCGAAATACAGTGTGGATCAAGAGCTCGCTTTCTTTTTCTCTATTAACAAGAAGTCTGTTTCTTATTTGTCCCCTTAAAAACATGAACTAGACTTATTAATGTACATAACAGGCTCAATTTGCTTAAAGCCTGTTACTACAGCCCTGAGATGTAAACTGTCTCACCATTTTCTGTGGATACCAGGTTACTTTGTTGATCTTTTCAATGTTAATGCTATTAATCACTTCTCCATTCAAACTAGGGAGAGTGATACTATGAAGGTTTGTAATATCATTTCCTGAGGGACAGGAAGAGGGGATCATAAAAGACAGCATGATAGGGCTTTGCTTAGCTGTAAATCAGCACAGAGCAGACCTTTAACCTTAAAGGATGGTATTATAGGGAGCGTGTAATTATTTTCACTTTTTAGAACCTGGATACTCAACATTCAAATCTTGTAAAATATTGGGTTGGAATATGTCAGTGATTGGGAGGTAGAAGACAGTGATGCACAAATTTGGAGTAGGGAGCTAAAGGAGCCTCAGAGGCGTGACTGGCACAGGGAACTACCTGCTTTTCTCTTTACTCCTGGATACTTACTATTTTCCATACTTTCCTTAAGCATATAGTTTTAAGGACCATATTATGCAGAAAAATGAATATCCAAAGTATCATTCAAGATTTGTTTTTGTTTAGAGGACAAAGCTAAGAAGTTGACTTCTTGACTGCAAGACACACACAGCTGCAGAGTGGTCAATGGAAGCTGCAGAAATCTGGCTTCTTTGAAAAGTCAGGCTGTTAAGTTAGGAAAAAAAAAAAGTCCTGCTAGCAGATCCTGACCAACAGGCAAGCTTGAGGCTTGGATTAGGAAAAGAACTGAACATCCTTGTTTTGACTGCATGCAAACAGGAAATAGACAATTCTGGGATTTCCAGGCTCTTGCCCAAATCCAACGTGCCAAAAACGTACATGATTTTCTGTTCTTTATTTCATCCTGTAAGAGGAGAGGGTATTGTAGAAATTGCTAAAATGGGACACCTACCTAAAGAAAATGGGGATTGTTTTGTTAGAGAATACAGTGCAAGACTCAGAAACAACTAGGACTAAAAAGTCATTTTGTGCTTAAATTTACACTCTATCTTCATGAAAGTATGTCAGACAGCAGCAACGGAATGAAAATGGCAATATTCTACTGTACCTTAGGTACCCAGAGGGAAAAGAGGCTGAACTTTGGGTTGCACGTAACGTCATTCTGCAGATCAGAACCTACTTCTCTGTGAAGTACTCAGAACGAGGGCACGTCACTTCAGTCAGAAGTTTCAATATCCGTGGTGCTTGGTTATTAAGCACCCACCTTGCTCAGAACCCATTACCTCCAAACTCAGCTTGCTCTAAGAAATCTCAGGATGGAGAGATTCATGAGTGACACAGCAAACAGTCCATAAAATGCATTATTTTTGATAGACTATGCACATCAGTAGCTTCTGGAGGAAAAGGAGTTTGCATTTTTAAGAGTGATAGTGTAGAAACTGACAGCCATTGGGGTAACTGGAAAAACAAGAAACAAGCGTCCTTTATTTGGTACCTGCTGCTTGTCTACACAAAGAAGAAACAGCAATACTGTATATCTGCTTTGAGAAAAATACCATCCCATAACATGAAATGGCGTAGGTCCTCAATTCAAGCATTCTTGTAGCAGTGAGTTAACCCATTGGGATTCATGGAGGAATTAATTTGAAGGGCTGCTCGTTAATTCACA
This sequence comes from Numenius arquata, assembly GCF_964106895.1. Taxonomy (NCBI): domain Eukaryota; kingdom Metazoa; phylum Chordata; class Aves; order Charadriiformes; family Scolopacidae; genus Numenius; species Numenius arquata. The sequence continues at coordinate 10,939,040 of NC_133576.1, read as the reverse complement.
AGAGGGGGGTGGAAGAGCAGCAAACAATGGTTAAGAAGTTTGCTGTTTCTGAGACTCCAGAATTCTGTCCTTGACCATTCTCTGAACAGACTGGCAGCCATTCTACATCTGCATTTATCAGGAGGTGTATGGGGATGAGTGTATGGGGTGGAAAATGTCTTTCTTTTTTTCCCCTTTTCTTTTTCCTTAATTTTTTTTATTATTATTTTTTATAAGCAGAAGAGTCTGCTTTTCCTCTTTCTCCTTTGTACCCAGAGAGATTTAGGAGAACAAGGCAATCAAGTACAGTTTTAAACTAATAACAGTTCTCATGGGATGGAATAAACTCATTCTGAAAACACAAGATATCTGAACTTTGGAAAATGAAAAATTACTAGCTCTTCAGTAAGTCACTGAATACTAATTAGAAAAATAAATTAATGTGGGATCAGTAAGAAGAATACATTTATTAAGCTACTTTTAATTTTAAATAAACAATTACTTGAATCAGTATTATTTACTATATCAATTACTTTATCAGTTCTCAAATTATTTTTAAGATACTGCTGCAAATTACAGTAACTAAGCAACCGCTATTAAGGTAAAAACATTGAGATTGGAGATTTTTCCAAGCTCTATGTCTTTCTTACCTTTTTCCAGACAGTTACTTCAGTTTAAGAGATCTGATAGCATTTTTCTTACATCACGTGATGATGATTTCTGTGTCTAAGTGTCAAGGATGAGTGAATAAAAATTCTATGGGGGAAATTCTACTATAATGTACATTCAGATAAATTATGATATGATGAAGAGATAAGCTTTTATATATAAAACTTCATATATAAACATTTTTGAGGGGGAGAAATAGCACTCACTCCCTTTAGATCTGATGCTGTACTGCTGTAGCTCACTGACGAGTTCATCCACTCACTTTAATACGAAAACACAATCAAGATTATTTTTTTTTAAAGACTCAACCTGTGCACTAATTTGAAGGAAAAGGAGCACCTCACAGCTCTTTTTCTGCAAAGGGGCCAGTAACCATGGCAAAAGGATTTGAGAGCTATAAAGGGGAACACAAAGAATAACTGGAGCTTTAAGGATTCTGGAACAACAGTCTAAAAAAAAAGAGATTGAGATACACTTGAAAAGACAAAACTTTTTTTAGCAAATAAGTGAAGACTGAAACAGACTCCATTTAAGTGATGCTGTCCTGCCCAGTCCAGGAGTACTCGTGGGAAAAAAACCATGCAGGTACCAGCATCTCATTTCTCATAAGCTAATGGAAGAAGATACTCTTCAGTTTCTTTTTCCAGTCAGTATGTAAGAGATGTTACGTTGTTCCAAAGAAAATCACATTGGCTTTGTACTGGAGCACGGAGAAGAAAAGGAGTTTTGTAAACTAAATCAAAGGCAGTTTTGGGCTTGTCATACACATACCTGCAAAGAAGGGTCCATGAATAGTATCCAAAGAATGAAATTTAACTTTTAGGAAAAAATTCAATTGTGTGGAAAAATACAAAGCAACAAACTCCTGCTGCTTAGCTCCAGGGAAGCATTTTTAAGTGCCGTATACTCTACCCTGTTACATAAATCATGAGAGACTGTCTTTCTCATGTTGTCATCTCTGTTTATTTAGTTAAAAGAACCAGGACTAATAGGAGAATTTTTTTTCCCATGTGACAGGATTTGTGAGGAAGGGAAACTTAGGCTTCTTCCTACCCCTGCGATATGCTCCACACTCTGTGACTGCAGCTTGCCAAATGAACTAAGCCCACACTGCTGACAGTGAACTACAAACCAAATGCCTACTAAATGTTTTTCTGGATGTAAGCATACAGCACAGATCTTTCAGCATTATTTTGAAAAGGGGAAATGAGGAGGCGATATTTTTTATAGTTTGGAGTTGAGTTTTAACAGCTTAGAGGCCCTGAGAATGGCTGCCAGTCTGGACAAACAGATGCTCCTTAGAAAACTCAGACAGGTACAGAAAAAAATCCAAATCCTGATGCTGCTGGTGCAGTGATGTTGCTTTTTTTGTCGCTTTGTTCATGCCATCATCAAACACAAAAAAAGAAAAATAAAATCTAGGTATTTGGAACCCACCCAATCTGAAGAGGTGACTGGTCTGTTGTTCTTCTCAACAGCGAACAGCAGCAAGGTCCTCTCCCTGGATGGGAAAGCCTCTTCTTCCTTACGCTGCTGTGTTTATATTAAACAGTAGATTCGATGTCTTGCTAGGGTTCAAAGCGCATGAAGTCTCTGTCCTGCAAATACCACACTAATGTGTTTTGGTCATGTATAAAACAGAACTTTTTTTCAGTTTTAACTTATCTATATGTTGAAGAGCTTTGTTTCTCACGCCAGTATTTGCTTGACTCAGAAGTCTAGTTTTATCAAGTGTCTGTCTCCTCTCCTGCTTAAAGTTTCAAGTGGTCCATGTAAACAAATCAGAGCTGAAAACAGTCTCTTTTCCTCTTCATAGAGCTGTTTTTATCGATATGCAGGATTTCCTGACAGTGTGGTGTTGGCTAAATGTAAAACAGGCAGAGGATGAGCTTCTGTGTTAAAAACCCAGTTGTCTAATGGTAGAAGGTCATCATTGGAGAAAAGCAGATACAAATACCTGGATAACAAGACAGAGGGGAAAAATGGTGAGTATTAAAACAGAGCAACAGACAGGAAGGGGCAACACAGCAGCTTCAGGCCCCCCAGTCAGCAGCTAAAGCTATAAACAGGTTACTTGCTTTCAGTCTTTATATAGCACCCGCACAACCTGCCCTATTATAATGATCTGAAAAGTCATTTTTATCATGATCAAGCCCTTCAATGAAAAGTTGTTATAAAGACAGCATTTTAATCTCTCCAAGTCACTTTCATTTTTCAAGACTCCTTTCAAAGACTAGCAACGTAAAACAAACATTGAGACACCAAGCACAAGAATTTTGGGGACGGGGAGCAGAGAAGTTGGAAAAAAATTCTTCTTATCAGAGTAAACCTGCTTGGAAGTGACTAATCCCCTTTAATCCAAATCAAAGATTTTGAGGAAGCACAAGAGAAGCTACTAAGCCATGCCAGATATCTGACTAGTCATCACCATGCTGGAAGGTGTTTCAGCTTCTTGAGGGAAGAAATGGGCCAATATATTGTGCAGAAGGGATTCATAAATGTTGTACATTATAAAGGAATGCAGAGCAAACGAAGCATGTAACGAAGTTAAGGTTTCTGGACATACATAGAAGAAGAGTATTTCTTGGTTCTTTTTTCTTACTATGCACTTTTGAACATGGCTGTGCTATACTCTGTAGGAGATATTGGTGGTAGGGATCTTTGTCAAGGCCTCCAAATTCCATTGCTAAAATTCAAAAGGCATTTCCTTTTTTCCAGAAAGCCTGACTGTGCAAGTGCAAGCATAAGGGACAGGACAAGGGGCAATGGGCACAAGCTAGAACACAGGAAATTCCATTTTAACATAAGGAAAAACTTCTTTACTTTGAGGGTGCCAGAGCACTGGAACAGGCTGCCCAGAGAGGCTGTGGAGTCTCCTTCTCTGGAGATATTCAAAACCCACCTGGATGTGTTCCTGTCCAGCCTGTTCTAGGTGAACCTGCTTTGGCAGGGGGGTTGGACTAGATGTTCTCCAGAGGTCCCTTCCAACCCCCACCATTCTGTGATTCTGTGATAACATCATGGGTGTACTGGACCTCTCAGCTTCTCCTTCAGCCTGGTTTCTTGTCATCCAGAAAATGACAGGTCTTGCAGCATGTGACAAGGAAGGGGCGTCATTCCCGCTATTGGTCTCTGTCACATCCAGACTGCAGACACACACTGTTCTGCTGAGGCTGCTGCTACTTTGCTCTCTCTCAGACTACTGTCTACAGCTGTGTGCCACGGCCTGATCATTCTCCCATTGCCTTTATTTGCTGGTTGTATCCATAGCACAAACCAGCCAGTGAAGCTCTGCTTTTTCTTCACTTCCTCACTAATTAACTGTTTAAAAATAAAAAATTGTTGCTGAGATGATTCAGTTTTGTCCTGCAGGTTTAGTCTCTTCCTCTACATTTTTAATTCATCTTTAAAGCATCACGTCTTTCCTCCTTAATCCTTCCTTGCTTTCTCCCTCTGCAGCTTTCCAAACTTTTTCACCACAGCAGCAATGTTTCATCTTACTCAAATTCACCTTCCTCATTTGATTCAAGCTTTTCCTTTGAATAACTTAAGCTACCCATTTCTACGTCTTGCTCCTTCCCACTCAACAACTATCTCCATAGTGCCCAAACACTCATAATTTGGCAAGGATCTTTGATGCGCCAAAGTACCTGAGCAGCAACAATGCATGTTTGGGAGAGGTATGCATTTTGAATTTGAGGGGAGTAAAGTTGCAGAAGTTATCATCAATAGCAAAGAAGATCACAGCAAGCATTCCATTACACACGTTTTACATCCCTCTTCTGAGAGACACCTTCCATTTTTCTCATGGCATCACACCCAACCCTTCTGTCTTTATTTTCATAGCTATTTCAGCTATCCTGATTTTATGTTATTTTATTTCAAGGTGATACCAGTTCCTGGTTTGGCTATGCCAATAGCATCTAAGTCAAATATCTAATATCCAGCTCTCCAATAAAACTCCATTTTGTCCCAAAAGCGGGAAATGATCCAAACCAAAAGCCAATAAGCCTTTCTCAGTTCCTCCCTAGAACTGCCTTCTTTGCAATGCTTGCACTATAGTACATTCAGTTATTGAGTGATACATCAGTGAATTTTCGGATCTCCTTGTGATTATTTAAGATGCAGACAGGATTCTGGCAATACTTCAAAGGTCAGCCTTGTCACCACAGAAGTCCCTTAGGAACAGATTTCATTCTCTGATTTGGCTTTTATAGACAGATCAATCATCCTAAGATCACCTCCTGGGGAGGTATTGCTTCTCTGACCAGACCTGTTTGAAACTGCAGCCTCTCTCTTTGGTATTATAGCTTTTAGGCTACAGAAAATGAACTCAAAGGAGTAAGTGAAATAAAATTAATGAAGACAGCAGAGGAGACAGCAGTGGCTGACTTTGTTTTTATAATCATAACATGGGGAAACAAAGCATTGTGACTATGTAGAGGAGGCTGGTAAGGTAAGGAGGCTATGTAGAGGATGCTGGTAGAAAGACAGAATAGCCAGATTCCCCTTATATGTGATGAACTCAGAGCCCCTTCTTGCCAATGGAACATGTTGTGGTGCCTGAAGTAGGCACCAGTACTGGCACTTTGAGGACCTGCTTTCTCCCTGCTGCATTTTGAGCTCCCAATACCCAAAATCAATTTTCACATACATCAGCTGCAGCTAAAACCTGAAAATCTGATACTGTCGATACTGTAAACTCTGCTGCTGTATAGAAACCCTGTTTATTCTGCAAAGACTGCATGCCATGCTAGATTGTCAAATGATTACAATTGTTTTTTCATCATATCACTGGGTTGTAAAGACAGAAAGGGCACCTTAATGAGTCTTTGTTGCTGACAGGTTTGTGCAACAACATATGTATCATCCCTTCCATCACATGTTGGCAGAAAGTGGCTATATAACCAGAGACAACTAAGTCTCCTAACAGCAGCTCTGGTCTCATTCACATTACCATAAGTGGCTTCTGTCTATGAATTTAACCAAGTAAAACATTCTCCAAACTATTAGACAGGAGGGAAGAAAACAGGGGTAAGGAATATAGCCAACTCGGACACTTTTCTTCCAAAAGTATACAATACAGAAGATTTCAGGGAGATAACCCATGCAGGAATCTTGGCAGATATCAATGCCAGAACTGTATTACCAATTTTGCTGCTCTGACTTGAGTATCAAGAAAACCATCACACAACAGAAGACATTGCTTCATAGGCATAACCCCAGAGCGATCACAACCGTGTGATAAAAGAATGCTCTTGATAGCTGATTTGTGCTGATGATGAAGGAGATAAGTAGCCATGACACACTAGCTCAGTTTTAAAAATGGATCTCTTAATAAAATCTCCATAACATATTCCAATCTTTATACTAGTTATTCTTATTGTTATGGCATATTCTAGTATAGCATTTTTTGTTATTAATTTAAAAGAAACATGGGGGAAGACCAGCGACTTTGAGCATTTTACCTTGAACCAAATAGGCAACAGAGTGCATTAGCTTCTGGAGGATGGACTACAGGTGTCCTACTGATTTGACTGAACTGAAAATATTTAAGTATGTAAAAGATTATAAAATATGCCCAATATTCTTGCTCACAACAAAAAGCATTCTAGAAAAATATGCTGTGGGATAAATACAGAAAATTCATCCAAGGCCATGAAGGACTTTTGTTCCATGCCTTTACTCCCTTCCAGTAACGCACACAGGAGAAACAAGTTCTACAATATCACAGCATGGCACATACTTGTTTAAGACATGTCAAGTCAGTGTATCTAAAAAAAAAAAAGTCTTTTGCCAAGGGAATTTCTTAAAAGGAGATAACCTCTCCTCTGCTATGATGCCAGAAATCAAACAGAAGTTTTAAAACCCAAAGCTCTCTCAGCATAAGCTTCTTGTATGGGAAATTCCACTTATCTTTTCTGCTGGTAAAATGGGCTGATCTGGGACCCTAAAGCTGGGAAAAAAGAAACCCCAAACCATAAACCACCCTGGCAAGGCAACAGATTATTTGTTGAGCCATGGCATTCTTCTAGAATTTAGATGCTAGCTTTTACAGGAAGATGCAAGAGTGAAGAGAACTTACTTCAAAGTTTCAGCAAGGAAAAAGCTCTGCTGTACATCATCGTAAGTAGGAGATGAGGAATAGACATCCTTGACACCAGAAAAGCCACCGCTGACTCGGCAATACTTGTCAATTGCCTGCGAAGAGGAAGGGAAAAGAAAAGGAGAATTTAATTGTAGAGCAAAATTTGGAAACATTAAAGGATCAGGCTTCATCAAGAAAGGAGGTAGCTCTTTTCATGCTGCATTACTCTGTTGTAAATCTCCTTGTCAGAGGATGCTGTGAATGTTAACAGTTTATGCTGACCAACAAAAATGAAAAGGTACTGGACATGTAGAGAAGTAAAATCCCTCCAGGGCTACAACACCACATTTGGCAAACTGCTAGATGCTAAGAAAGTATTCTGGGGAAGAATACTTTCTTTCCTGGGTATTTACTGTTGACTGATACTGATGATGGGACATGGACTCAGTAGACTTTTGCTCTGAGCTGGTGTGGCTCCTCATAGGTAATACTGAGCAGAACATCCATCAGTCAATCAACGCAACATGTGCTATGAAATGCATAGGAAGATCACAAATGTCCCTGGATTTTGCAGCTGGAAGAGTTTGAAGTTTTATAGGAGCTCTATGACTAGTAGCTAAGTCATAGAATCATAGAGTCGTCTAGGTTGGAAGGGACCTTTAAGATCATCTAGTTCAACCATCAGTCTAACTCTGATAAAAAAACCAAAAGAAAACCATACAAAAAAACCCCCACATTACTAAACTATGTCTCTAAGCACTATGTCAACCCGTCTTTTGAAAACCTCCAGGGATGGTGCCTCAACCACTTCCCTGGGCAGCCCATTCCAATGCCTAATAACTTACTGAAAGTAGGAATAAAATACTGTACTCATCTCTAGGGAGTGTTGATTTCATCTTATAAACTCTTCTAGCTACTGCTTTCTCTCCTCACATTTCCATCTCCTACACGTGCTCTTCTCTGTTTCCCCTTTACGCAGTTAAAACTCAAATCAGCTCATGTGCTGAACTGCAGAAAAGCTCTCTATCTTTAAAGCATGAAGTTTAAATCCTGGGCCAATGGACCCAGGATTCACAAATCACCCAGCTAGTCAGCTCCAACACAGCACTGCAAAAAAACACAATGGAAGACGAGGAGACTGGAAAGAACCAGTTAGTAGCTCAGAGCACCTCTCGCCTACACTTTCATTATCCACTCACATGCACGACCTTACAGCACACAAGGATATCAGCCATTAAAACCGGCCCCAAAGAAATTACTCTGACATGATTCACAGGTTATTTGTGCTTCCCCGCTGCTTTGGCACTGCTTCCTCAGCAGACACCAACTCTTTTAATAGATTCATGCAGGGACAGAAAAGGCACAGTGATGAAGGAAAGTGTTTGGCTCAGGATGTCTGTCGTTACCAACTACTGAATGTAGCTACCTGTAGTTCAGTAATCTATGATTCAGCCCGTTAGCCTGTGCGAAGTTTCTCTCCACATGGTGCTTTAGACCCAGATTTTCGTTAATTCTGATTTTTTTTTTTTTGCTAGTTATACTCAACAGAAGCTGAGGGGAGTCAAGGCAGGGGAGTAAACAAGTTTTGAATGATGTCCCTTTTTATGCAGAGAAAATAAATTCAATCAAAATTAATTCTTCAAGGTCCTTACTAAAGTCTTTACATACTAGAAATACTGGGAAACAAAGGAGAATTTTCCATTGGACATGAAGTGTGCTGGCAGATGCCATAACTGAAATCAGGAAGAAAAGTGAAAAGTCAAATGAGCAAGGTACCTAGGACAGTAAGTCATAGCACATCAGGTACTACAGCTAACCTCCTCCTAGTATACACTCTTACCCTGTGGAAACGTGAGGCTGCTCACGGATCAAAGAATAATCCAGACTGTACAAAGTTCTTTCAAATTTCTGAAGACCAAGAATTCTAAAGAAGCAAGAGGAGAGACTGGCAAAAGGATGTTACTGGAATGGCTGTGGCTCTAGAGCCTGAGCTTATGTCAAGAAGGGTACTATCTTTCCTGGGAAAAGTCTAATTCTCTCTGTAATTCCTTATCTCAAGCAGAGCCTTCTCCAAATTTGGATGGAAACGCTCCCTTTTTTGTTGGGACTTGAGCCTATAAGCAGCAAGTGTCTGGATGAATTCTTTTCACTGGCATAGGCTAGGGCTACACTGAGACTATCACATGTTGGGATTTGGGTTGACCAGGTTTTCTCTACAGTCTGGAGAGAAAGGTGCCTGTGACACATCTAGCCCAACAGCATCACACCATGACAATCTCTTTGTTTGCCTGCTTTTGCACACCACAAGTGATGCTAGCTATCACATGGCAGCCAAACAGGAAAAAAAAAAGGAAAAGAAAAAAAATCAATTGCTTGCCCAACTTCTGAAGAAATAATACACACACTGTTTATGGAACCATTTGCATGTCCACCCCACAAGTCCGACAGCCACCAGGCAGGTGTGATGTGAATAAGCAAGAGCCAAAGCACTTTTGCTTTCTAGGCAGGAAATGAAGTGCCTGCTCTTGCCACTATCCCCTTTTTTATGATACCGCATAAAAACATAACATGACCTTGTCTCTGCTCTGGAGCATGGCAAGATTGGGGGGGGGGAAGTTCCAATGGTTACCATCCTGCCAGAATTTCTAGCATGTGGAGTCTGACCTTGCAGGTGTTCCTCTGGTCAACGATTCAGCAACCCGGTGTTCCACAGCTCAGACAGGAGAAACTCGCTACTGATTGTGGCAAAATGAAAAGGAGGAAGAAACAATACCACTGTTAGGATATTGTATCCTTCCTCCTCAAGAATTAAAACCCCAAGTCAGCCTAAGAGTCACGACTCATTCATTCTGGAGACTGCAGATAATAGATAGCACTGAGATCCTGCTCTGTGCTATAGAGGTCTCATGCTCGGATAACTAAGTGCAACACTGGTGAAGCTGGCAGGCCTGGAAGCCTGAAGAAAGAAAATATGTGATTTATATTAATATTATTTTACCTTACAATTACCAAGTAGTCTTGTATCTTCAGAAATTTCTCCTTGAGGAGACAGACTCTGGCTAGACTGGAGTTCAGAAAGGCAGAGGAGTTATCCTAGTTGATCAGTGATCTGGATGCTGCAGGTAGTAGTGAACTGGAGAGGAAAAATTCCTCTGAAAGATTGCTATGCAGCTATTCCTCCAAATATGGATAAACAAATTGTCCTTGATTCAGAGGCATACAGAACTTCATGAAACTGGTTGAAAACTTTGGTGCTGTAGACAAGCTGCTTAAAATGCACTTGAAATTTGCAGTGATCTGCCTTCAGACAGATCTCAGAGTACTTGGTGTAGAGGCATCTGATTTTCCACCTGGGTGCTCTTTTGCTCAAGAGCTGAGGACCAGTTTCCTTGATAAAATGATGCTAAATTTATTGCACCCTAGAATACAGGGAAGTCCTAGATGACTGGAAGCACATCAAGGCAATGCTACTATTATGAGGCATTGGCAGGCTGAAAAAAATTTTAGGATGGTGTACCTGATGTTAGACCCAAATACTTATGGGAACACATGAAAAAAGTTTAAAAGAACAAGAAGATAATTGACACTGATCAGCATGGTTTTATAGAAATCTACCTTGCACACAAGCTTGATTTCATTCTTTGAGGTCTATAAATTGGCAAAGAAAGGTAACTGCAGAGGTGTAATAAACTTAAAAGTTCCTGAAGCAACTGACACGATACCATAAGACACTAATATAAAACAAAATAGCACTATATCATATCAACATTACGGTCTTAATTTAAAACCAACTGACAGTGCTCTAAGAACAAACTAGCAATGTAAAATCATCACCAAATAGAGTTGCTTCTAACAGAGATCCACAAGGAATGGTCTGAAGTTTTATCAATCACTGCAACAGTTATTTACACAATAACTGCAGACACTATAATCTGGCAGTAACTGGGGCCCAAAGAAAATGAGTTTCATATAACCAGGTACATAATCCTAAATCTAGACATAAAGGCTGTGTAACTGCAGAACCAGATTAGCCTGGAAAGTAGAGACACTTAAAAGAATTCAGTGGCCATATGAGACAATCCAGTATGGGTTCCTGCTAGGATGTTGTGGCAGGTGCACACACAGGGACAGTAAACAGTAGCAGGGATATAATTTTACCATTGCACAGGGCTGTGGGTAAAGTTGAAACTGGAACATGCAATTCTAGGATTCATTTTTTAAGAAGGACGATGAACTGATGTGGGTGCAGACACTTGGAGAAAACTCTTTACAGTGGGAGACAATACCATTTGTTTAGCATCTTAAGTACACTCAGTAGTAAGCTTATTACAATCTATAAAAACTCTTCAGAAAGAAAACATGAGAGAATAAAGACATTTTAATTGTATAGGAAGTCATAGGAAAATCCAGTGATTAGCAGTTGAAACTAGACAAACTCAAATAGGAAACAAAGCATATCTTTTTAACAGCACAAGTAATTAAATAATGGAACAAATTATCAAAAGAAGTGGATTTTCCAGTTCCCTTTATTCAAATCAAGAGTAGAACAGAAGAATATGCAATAGTGTACTCCTGTGTCAAAAATGACGCAAAGCGAAATTTCAGGGCCTGTGATATTCAGGGAGGTCAGAGTTGATCCAAGTTCTTTGGAACTAAAATCGGAGGTGCCTCTAGATCGGATCCCAACTCCCTCAGTTCCTCTGAGGGTGTTTTTGTGGTTGCGTGTGTGACTCTTCTTGACTATGCCAACAATATGCTCCTAAAAACTGCCAGTTTCTTCACCAGCTTACCTCCCAAAACATCTCTCTCTGGTACTCACAGCTTCCAACCTATGAACCCCGAACCCTTGTTTCTTTCACCTCCAACCTATGCCTGGCTCTTTCCTTTCTACTCCGCTTCACTAAGTAGAGAGCCTATAGGTCTTTCCACTCCATCTGACTGTCAATCCTCAATTTGCCTGAAGTTAGCCTGAACTTGAAGTCTCGTATATTATTTTCACTGTAAGTAGAAACTCTGAATGAACTCTGCAGCTTCCCTGGTGCAATCCTGCTTAATCAGACACGCAAGTCCCCAACAAATAGTTGAGCCCTTCATTAGTAGCTCAGATTAGTAATTGGCTTTACATTCCTATTGTGAGATGGTGGCTCTTATTGCTTTCAAATAATTAGCCTAAAAAGGATTTTAGAAATTTTCTGTATTTACCCTGAATATCTTGCATGTGTATTTCTGTAATACTTCAGCCAGCCCCCCAGCACACCATCATCCAATTTGGCTGGCCCAGTACAATTGAGATTGATGTTGTCTCTAGTGCTAAGTATAGTATTAGGGAGAATTAGCCTCTTTTCATTAGGAAAGAGATAAAGACCCTGTCACAGGGATTTATGATCACTGAGGAGATATAAGATTCAGCTTCCTGGTTTTTCCCCACACACACTGGATTTGGAGAGATGTGACAAAACAGGCTTTAGTCAAAGCACAACATCTGCACTAAAATGCCCAAGTTTTATCCAAAATTCTAGATAATAAGGCCAAAAAGCAGCTGCTAATGGTGAAAAAGATAGTACAGTACAAAGATCTGCATGCACACACAATCCAGCCCACTGTTCAAATTCCCATTGATAAAAGGCAGAAAGAGATCTGGGCTGGGGGTGCTAAAGAAACTTAAGTAATGTGGTATAACGAAAAGCCAGGTGGTTCTGCAATGTATCCCAGATCATCTCTGAAGAGTTCTTAAAATGACAGAAGCAGACTTTTGAAATATTGGTGAACTAACCCAACCCATTTGTTTGACATATTCATGCACTCAAAGAAGCAAACAAGGGAGACCACTAAGAACTCAGTCATCAAACGCCAGGTTACACCAGGTTCAGTATAGAAAAATAAGACCATTTAGAACTCGGAAACAAAACTCAGTTTCTCCAAAACTTTAAAAGAACTACTAGATTTCTGATGAAGAAAATATCCTTCACCACAAGAAGTCTGTAATAACAGATTTCAAAGTATATGCTTCAGTGGTTGAAAGGCAAATGGAAAGCAAATGCAGACAGTGGTGTACACGAGCAGCAAGCCAACGGCTCTGTGCATCATACCAGATTCTTCTTTATTTATAAATAGAGGAACAAACACAACCAGACCTGCATGCGGTAGGGAAGAAGGGCAAGTAGTGAGTAGGTGTGAGAAGTAAACACAAGAACTTATTATCTGTACGCAGGGAACAGAAAACCATGGGGAACAAAGAGCTTGCCGAGCTTCTGTGTTAGTATGACAGTAGGTGAAAGAAACTCTGGATTTGCGGGAGGGGTATGCAAAACCATTTACAAAGAGTTAAAAAGTATTTTAAGGCTACATTGGATAAAGAAACTCTTTATTGAGAAAGCAAGGAAAAAAAGGCACTCTGTAAGGACAGAGGCAGTTAAACACGTGGGCTGCTTGATTTACACAACTTTCGTACAGGTTGACAGAAGGATAAAATAAAATCCTACCCTGCACACAGAGAAAATTGGAGGCCGGGAAGGAGGAAGGGAGGGTTTGGGTTTGAAAGCATTAATGGGGAGCAAGATATGAAGGCAAATGGAGAAAACGAAACAAAATGCAATTCAAAAAGCATGCTTTGCAGCGTGCTTAAGAGACAGAACTTGGTCTGAAAAATTTACATTTATAAACTTTTTAACCTAGTATAAAGGACCCAATCTCAGCTTGGATCATCCAGCCATAGCTTCTGACAGGAGCTGGTGTTAGATCAGCAAGCATTTGTAGTACACACAGTGGCAACGAGCAGCTTACTAAATCCATTTCTTTGTCATATTAGAAACATGCATAGTTTTTGGGCAGGAGGGATGGTGTGACTCAGCGTTTGATGTTTTGGAGAGCGCAGCAATGCATTCTGGAATAAAAATGTGACAAAAGCAGAACCTCTCTCCAGAGTAACATAATGTTGGTTATAACAAAACAGTCTACAAGGCAAAACCTAACGAAGACTAAGACACAATCTTAAAATACTTGGACTTTTCTACATGATCGCAACTGCACTGAGGGAAGCATAAGGATGAGCTCAGCTAAATATTCTGAACCTGCCTTAACTATCTTCCACCTGATGAATACAGACTTCTCAACAGAACTCTTGCTTCAAGTACTTTTTTGGGGTCTTTTGCCTGTGGAGAAAAACTGGCTTTCACCTGCAGAATAAAGTTTCTCCAGGCTCTTGGTTCATCTCTTCCTTTGCTCTTCCCTGATCTCCTTTGGCTGTACTCAAAATATTTCATTAGTGTCTTGTTATCTGTAATGTTTATTCACATGTCTGAAACTGGCTTTGAGCTGTGTTTCCAAAGACTGCAGGAGCTGTAGCAGGGAAGTGGAGGAGCTGTAATAATCCACAGATCTTGAAGACGACCAGAAAACTGCTTCGCCAGCAAATTAGTTTTGCACAACCTCAGTAGAGACCATCAGGTAGAAGCAGGGAGAAACACAAGACATAAAAGGCTCACAAGTTCAGCCCTAGGATGCATTTAAAACAAGAACTCTTTTGGGGGATTACAAATAATTTTTACAACTAGAATATTATATTGTCATGTGAAAACGAAACCTAGTTGTTCATATAGCCCATAATCTATGACTATCAGACAAAGGAGTTATCCATCTATCTACAAAGGATGAATGAGGGAAGGCCATGAGCAACAGATCTGTGTTAAGAGTCTTACAAGGAGTCTGGGCTTCTGTAGACCATCACAAGCATTTCCAATGAGAAAGGCTCAGGTGCATTTTCACACTTGGGAATTTGATTAAAACAAGCAACAACTAGATTTAAACCTAGGAAAGCAGCTATTCAAAAAAAGCAACAATCTCTAAAATATCTTAGCAACAATTTTTAAGTTCTGCCTTATGTGCCATTACTTATTCACTTCCCCTTCTGGTCTACTTCTAGTGATGTGATTTTTTGTTATAATTGAGTAAATTTAAACTGTCTGGCAAATTTTCTTCCTTCCAGTCAGACAACTAAGAAAAGAAAGAGCCACGATACCAACCCACATACACGTATGTATGTGCTGTCTAGTCTACAAACTGTCTGAGAACAGTTCTCCTACCACTTGTGTTCTAATAGCTGACCAAGAAGAAACTCTAAGAATAGCTGTGTCTTTTAATCTAATCTGAGTGCTAACACATGCTTAACAAAGTTATTTATAATACCCTTTCATTTCCCAGGATAAATTACTTCTCTTGGGGGCTGTGGACTACTGATAACAGTAGGAGTCCTGACCAGCGGAATCTGTTTCCACCCCTAAAACTCATCAGCTGTACAATGCTGACCACGTCTCTCATCTGTGCATCTGCTTCAGCAGTTGCAAAACAGGAATAACTGCGTGCACCCCCGTATGTTTACAGAGACTTGTGAAAATCAATTACCATTTGAAGTGTTTCAGTACCACGGGATGAAAGTGGCTACCAAAGGAAAATTACATGGAATTAATTTACTGACAGATAATTAATACATTTACCTGTGTTGCCTCCCAGCCCCACTGCCTGTACTTGGGATCGTGGGTGAATCTCCACATATACCAGTAGGTCTCAATCACCTCTGGTCTTAGGATGTAATACTTCTCATTCTGCCGCACTGCCACCGCCTCTACACCACCATCAAATTTGAATGCTTCTGGACCCAACTTTAATGCTGCAGAGGAAAGGAAAAAGAAAAAAAAAAAAGAGAGAAAACAATATATATTTATTCCTTACCAATCTTTGCAGGAAGGGTGGCTAGGAGATGGCTGTATCCCAAGTATGTGAGAAAAGCAGAAACTAGCTTGTCTTTAAGCAGTCTCATAAATATTTCCTATTGTTGAGGCCTATAATTTTTCTTATGAATAATTTATCCAATTCCTGTGAGAAAACTACCTATCTTGACAGGAATACAGTAATCCTCTTGAAAACTAATGAAACGCTAAGAATATAAACACATTAACATGTTCAATTATAGGATAAAATTAAAGTGACCAACATCAGTCCTTTACAAGCAAAAGAAAAGAAGTAGGGTCAACAGATGTCTTGATGCTCCTTGATCCCACCCAGCACAGTGGCAAAAGATCTTAGAACAAAACCAGGTATCACCACCTCAAATAACCTGCATCTTTATCCAAACTCTCTTGGTTTAGGGAAGTGCTGTCACGCCACCGTAACTGATACGCTTTATAATGTGATCCTCAAGTATTACCACTAGGCAATGAAAACTTGGCCACACCCGAAAATAAATCTCTGAACTAAGACATTCACTATTTCAGCCCTTAAAGGAAGCTGTAATGGCCCTGTGCCAGCATCTGGAATACTATTCATATGAAAAGGAGGTACCGTAGAAAAACTGTCTATAATATGAAAATGCAATTACATGTATTTTTTTATTATACAGCTACACACTATTCCTCAAATTTGACATAAATAATGTACTCTTACCTACAGCTGCCCCCCACCCTTTGCTTTGGCAGAGAATTTTTAAGGCACTGAACTTCGAAGCTGCACTCGAGCTCTAAAAATTATCAAAGAGATTAATCACGTAATTCCTAAGGGCTAGAGGCTCAAATTAACCATGGTCTCATGAGTCTGAAAAGGGAACCTTAGAATACTACAATGAAAAATATGAACATGTCCCTGCGCGTGTCCCAGAAGAAAAACTCCAAAAAATGTTCCTTAATCTTTTTGTTTCAAGGGAGTATGGCTCTGGATGCAAACACAAAAAAGCACCACACTTTTGTTCAGCCACACACATGATAAGGAAAATGCCATCAAGAAATGTTTAGGATAGTTGTTTCAGTTAAAAAAAAACAAAACAATTTCTACTGCAAAATCAATGAGATTAGATACAGACTTCTACCTATCCAAAATTAAGAAGGATGGCCATACTGCACCAGATGAAAGTTCGTCTGGTCCAGTATCACATCTGCAACAGAGGTCAAAATCAGACAACTATGGGGAAGTGGAAGAATTGGCCAAGTATGTATGATACCTTTTTCCAGCTTCTCTACCAGTCTCCAATTTTTTTTTGAGCTCAAGGCTTCTCCCAAACTAGACATACTTTTTTATGTTGTCAGTAATTCTTAATAGATTTATTTCTCAAGTACTTATCTGGTGTTTCTTTAAACGTATGTGTGCCTTAAGCATCCAAAACAACCTCTGCTGAAGAGTTCCACATCTCTACTCTCTCTTCAGTGTAGAACCACTTTTTTTGTTCTTTCCATTTTCAGCTTGGTTCCTACAAGACTCATTCGATAGTCCCTAGGTCTTCTCTTGCTGAGGAGAGCGAACAACTGATTCCTAGTTACTCTCTCCAGCGTCCTGATGATTTTTGGATTTGTGTTTTATCCTACCTAAACCATCCCTTTTCCACGCTGAAGAACACTATCTGATTCAGTCATTCCTTGAATGGAAACTATTCCCTACCTTTAGTTTTCCTTTTAGCAACTCTGCAACTCTTTCAGTTCCACTATATCCTTTGTGAAATGCCAGGACCAGCCTGAATACAGCACTAAAAGTGTGGACAAGATTAATACGGTGACATAATGACATTTTCTATTTTGTTCTTTCTCACTTTGTTTTTCCTAACTGCTATTGAGCTGACATTTTCATAATCTCAAGAGCAATTTCCTGAGTTGTAATGGTCAGTTAAGAGCTCATAATTTTATATGTGAGGTTAGGAATATTTTTTCATAGGTGCCTCACTTTACATTTAACTACACTGAATTTAATTTAGTAATTTATTATGCAATTACTCAACCTCATAAGGTCCTTGTGCAATTTTTCAGCTTGCTTTCATCCTTGCTATCTGAGAAGCTTTTTAAAAAAAGTTATTATTAGCAGCACACTTGCCTTACTGTTTTGCCCTTTTCCTGATATATGTGTATGTATGTATAGATAAATTTAAGGTAGATGTATTTTATTTGTATATAGATATACACACATGTTAAAATATAAAATGTAAATACAATATACATTTATACATATAGATACACATATGTGCATAAATATATATCAAATATATCAGAGTACCACTGGGTAACCACCATTCGTCCACTGCAAGAGCTATTTAATTTATTTATTACACTACAAACATTTTTTTTTCTCCATGCAGGTACTTACTACTTATGCTGTAGCTCCCTAATATCCTTAAAAGGCCTTAGTAGAAAACTTTTGAAAAAGCCTTTTGGAAATCAAGTAAACCATGTCAGCTGTATTACTCTTATCCTATTACTCTTATCCACCAAAGAAGCTAGATTTCAGGCAGTTCTGGTGATGCATCACCTACAGAAACTGTGACAACTTCTCTTGCTTTGTAGCCTGCTGGTGCATTAAAACTTTAATAATTTACTCATATCTCACTTGTAACGTTGTTGGGTACTCCAAGAAATTATACCACCCAGAGGCTGGGTGATCCTTGCAGATTGTGACAACCTCACTGAATTTTTATCTGAAACCAAGGACGCAAAATTAATCACTTTAGTAGCTGACTAAAGTAAGTAGTAGTACCTTTGGGGGAAACATTCTAAGAAAAGAACCATCTAAGGCCATTTTACAATGCTAGGCCACACTTTAATGCAGTTATTTTAGCATTAATGGGGCTGATAGCCTGTATTTCTAGTCAGGCAGAGCAGATGAGAAACAATTTCATACCATAGTGCAAAATTGCAAAGCTAAACCAGTAGCATTTTAAAAAGAGATTTTAAATGTCTTAAAGATGACTTCAAAGAGAGCTGTATTTAGCACTGCTGAAAATAAGGGAAAATCCTCAAACTTCTGGATAAATATCTATATATCTGGTTTTAGAAATAATTTTGAAAACATTGATTAATTTTTTTGTGGGTTCCTTTAAGACTTCAGTCAATCTAGCAACAAATTTCCTGAAGGTAAGAAAGGATTCATAATTGTAATAATACTTTCTAGGTTCTAACTGTCATAAAATTTGAGGAAGAGACCCTCCAAGATACTTTTGTTCGAGACTCTCTGAACCATTTCATCAGTGTGCATTGTTATTTTACACTTCTCACAAAAACAAATAATTATTCTTATCATCTTTGCTTGTTTAGCTGAGTCTTGGGGCAGAGATAGCATCTACTCATACCCTGACAATGTCTCAGCTGAAATTTTAGTCATCTGGCTTATTCTGCATTGGAATTGTCACATGTAAAAGCAAGCAAATATTGTACCCAGATTCTGAGGACAGTTCCTGTCAGAAACCTTAAAGAAATGCAAAAAACTTTATCCTAAAATAATCTGCCTGTAGTCAGTCAATACTTTACATATTATCAGCTAATGTCTGGGAAAATTCTTATGTATAAGGAATAATATTTTACTAAAAATACCGTGTGCTGTAAATCAGCACATGCTGCCAACCTGTATCAGGAATAGTGTGACCAGCAGGACTAGGGGAGTGATCGTCCCCCTGTACTCAACGCCGGTGAGGCCCCACCTCGAGTGTCGCGTCTCCAGTTTTGGGCCCCTCACTACAAGAAAGACATTGAGGTGCTGGAGTGGGTCCAGAGAAGGGCAACGAAGCTGGTGAGGGGTCTGGAGCACAGGTCTTATGAGGAGCGGCTGAGGGAGCTGGGCTTGTTCAGCCTGGAGAAAACAAGGCTGAAGGGAGACCTTACCGCTCTCCACAACTACCTGGAAGGAGGCTGTAATGAGGTCAGGGTCAGTCTCTTCTCCCAAGTGATAGGATGAGAGGAAACAGCCTCAAGGTGTGCCAGAGGAGGTTTTGACTGGATATTAAGAAAAATTTCTTCACTAAAAGGGTGAAAGAAGTAGTGCGTTTCTTCTGTGAAATTCTGTTTTGATTTTGCTGAGACTGGTCCCTGAAATAGCTGAAATAGCTTTTTATTGTGTCATTCTCAGCCCTTATGGAAATTTAGGTTGCTTAATAAAGTAGTATTTTTACACTAATATATTGTAAAACCAGGCATATACTGCAGTTTATTATGAGCAACAGTGGGAAGACAGAGGAATGGACAGTTCTGGATGGTTTATATGAAGAAAAGAGCTCTCTATCCTTAGTGCCTTGCTCTCTCCTCTGGGGACACCAAATTGGGCAAGAGTTCTCCCAACTCTATAGAAGAGAGTGATCAGGCTCTCCCCTTTGCTGACTGAAACATAAACCTATCAGCTGTCCAATTATCTGGCTGCCCTCTGAAAGACAGTCTTTCTGCAAACAGCTAGTCCTGTTATTAAAGCATACAATTATTTCTCGAATATTGCTGTTAAAGCATAATTAAGAAGTTGCCATTTTGCACATAACGGATCTTTATTTTCTTTGAAAAATTAGTCCAGGCAAAAAAACCCAAACAAACAAATGAATTCACGTTACTTAGATTGCAAGACTGAACAAAAGAAAACTAGGACATCGCAAATTTATAGCTGTCTGTACAACTTTCAGTCTGTTTCCTTCATGTGTGTTCTTATACAGTCATTAAATATGTAATCAAAACTTTTATCCCCGTCTTTTGACTTATTTAGGGTACAGAATAAACATCTGAAGGAATAAAATTAGGACTGCTGCACAAACAACTGTAAATTCAGTATTGCTTATTTTTAAGTGTCAAACATTCAAATGTTTAATTTCAATGCTCAAATTTTCAGAATGCAATAATAGTTATTATGTCTTACCTTTTTCCTTAATCATCCTCTTTTTTTTTTTCTTTCCTTCTTTTTGTTTTTTAAATGTTGTTGCTACCCAGGAAAAGTATCACTCACGACTATCAAATCAAATTCTTTAAAATTACAGGCAACTATACAATACTATGTAATCCTGTGAATAAATACATTAATTCTTATCTTAAAACTGCTTTTGAGTTTTAGTTACTATTACTTTCACTAGGAAGTTATTTCAGAAGCTCACTTCTCTGACAGCTACACAAAACCATTTCCAGTTTCCAACCTACATTTATTCACCGTGTGCTTACAAATCTTGCTCTTGGTACAACTGTGTTGTTTATATCTTAAAATAACTCTATTTCTTTTCAGTGTTTACCCCTTGAGATGACAACAAAATTAATTCCCTTCTTTGGCATTATTTTACTAGTCTGAGCAGGCCAACCTCTCTTACTTTCCCACTGTAAGATACAAGCTCAGTTGCTCTAATCATTCTGTTGGTCCTTCTCTGCATTTACTCTGCTTGAAATTCAGATTTGCAAAGTGTATTCTGGATGACAAATTATACATGTCTTCTAAGGCAGCGTTAATGTTCTCTAATCTCTGCTGAAAATTCTTCACCTGATACAGACTAGGACCGCACTGGCATTTTTCAACTCCCCATTTAGAAGAAAGAGCTCTGGCCTTTTTTCTGGTGAATTTTTTACTTCTGACAATCCAGTCCTCAAGATCTCCCTGTTTACTGTTCTGAGACTCTTCTGTTTTAATTGTGTCTTATGACTTCATGGCCCCTGTAAGTGTAATCAGCACACTTCAACTTTATGCATCAACATCACTATTAAAGACGTAAAATAAACCTGGTCCAAAAGACTGAACTTGAGAAACTTCCTGTCCAACAGTGAAGTCTGATATTGCCTCCTCACTGTGCAGGTCTTTGGCCATCACACAGTTTGCATACAAATCTTCATCCTCTCTAGTTTAATTGTACTTACCCAGAATGTACTAGTACTAAAAACAGTGAAAGGGGCATTTACAAATTTTTCACTTTACATGTCTGTAAGAACAGTATATATGAAATGAAAAACTGCCCTATCTATCTGGGAGGACAGGAGTTCACACACACTCCTTCCTCCCTGCACCCATATAACCTATCTTAGCTGACTGATCCAAAAATAGGGATAAACATGCAGGAAGGAACCATATAAGCTCTGGTATTACATTTACTCACTATGACGTAGATCAGAAGTAAATACATGGATGTTAAAAAAATTACACTGGTATAAAACCAATGCACGTTAGATAAGGCATATAACCATAACAAATCTTAAAAATAATTATGACAATTTCTGTATTTTGACTACTGAAATGACTAGATTAGCAATGTATCTTACTTGTCCTGTCATATGACTCATGACACGTATGTGCAATTTCAGCTCCAAGCTGCAAATAATGTCCAGCTTTATCATCTCTGGAACCATCTGCTCCAAGGGCAAACATCCCCCCTGCAAAACAGGTCAAATGGCCCATCTTTCTTTCAAGGTGCCCATTCTTCCACTCCCCGATGAAGGTCAATCCTCCATTGGACTTTCTGATGAGATGTTTTTCTATGGCCTACAAGAAGATTAAAAGAACTTTCAAATACCATTTCACGTGCAAGTTTTACATACTAATCTTCTTCAAAGAATAAAATACTGTTTTCAAAACAAAAAGAATTTTCTTCTGCCAAATTCACTTCTGAGCATTACAGGAACGAGCAGCTATAAGAATATGCTTTCAATGCACACAAAAAGATACCCTAACTGCTAAATGATGCTAATGAGATCAGTCATAGGAAAATCACATTGCACTTTTAGCTGAGAATTCAACATATATTTTATGGCTCAAACAATGTTTGGCTACCTGTTAACTCTAAGAAGGATCTATTTGTTCTGCAGTACAGTCTGTGTGTACTCAGAAAATAGATCCATATTGGATACTTTTGGTCAGCAACATATGTAAAGACAGCACCCGTACTGCCAGTCAACCTTTAATAGAAAGTCACAGGAATGCTCCAGCCACCTTCTAGTTACTTCTCCATAGCAAAGGATGGGTGAGGGTTAGAGCAGTTGTTCACAAAAAACATTATTATTTTATAGGCGAGGTAACTGCTGCTTTTTGTTTGCACATTTGTACCAATATATCTTGTTGCTTGTGATTTATAAATGGTATTCTTCTAATAGTAGGAAGAATAGCTAACCTAACTTTCCAAAGTTTGCAAACTACACAGAACAGCACATTTACTTAATTCTCTTTCAGAGAGGTTCAGAATCACCACCAATCTACTGTAGTACTTACTATCTTTAGCATTAGACAGTTTTTCTTGTAACTAGAATCTTGTTACAGTTTGAGTTTTATAATTATAAAGACAATTATCTTCTTTACCATGGAGACATTGTGCCTATCTTCTTTTCAGAAATCTCTTCTGTATTTTCACATATAACCCTCTGATGGGTTTACAACTTCCTACGAAGTGCACGACCTGCGATTGGTCAGAGTACTGCAGGTCTGATCAGAATTGAAGGATTAAAGTGTCATTAAAAAGGTATTCACTACTCTCCTTGCCATCCACAAGATCTATTACAGAAGTGAATTACTTCATTACTCCATTACCTTTCCGGTACCTACAACAAATTACACCCCAAATGTCCATAATTGTATTTATGGCAGAGGATCCCATATATAACTAAAACTGTTATGGAAGCAGAGGTCACATCTGCTGCACGCAGTTGTCTCTCTGCTATCTAAACAGCGCAAACTATGCAGTTCACTACAATACAGATTCAAGCAATAAACACGTAATCAGCTTGCAATTTGTAATTCAGGTTTGAAAGTGGACACTGAAATAGCTTTTCCCTCCAAATAAAAAGTGAGACTGCCTTTTGTTTTCAACAAATGGACAAACAAAAAGTTTCAAGCTCTTCTGTGACTGCAGTAGGTATTTCAAGTTAACTTCCTCATTTTAAGCTTGATGCTTAAATGGTTAAGAGCAGCTGCACTGAACCCAGCAATATTTGATAACATGGAAGTCCTCCATTCAGGTACTGAAATAACATCTGACAGCCTTCCAAAGTTTTCTTCAACAAAAAGCTTTTCTAAAATCAAAATTATTGAAATTACAGTTAGACAAGGCAGTTTGTAGGATTAGGAGCCTCATGTGGGGAAGACAATAATATAAACAGTAATCTGAAATAGTTGTGTTTCTGAATATGTACGTGTTTCTGTATGGTTTTCTGAGATGCTGCAGTGCTCGCAGCAGCTTTTCTGGATGGTTATAGTCAGGTGAATCTACACCTCAGCCATGTAGTTAGTGAAGATCTGGCAGTCCCCATATAGCCAAGGTGGATGTACTAGCTAAAAGCCAGTGCAGTGGATTACAGGGAGAAGACTGCATTGATGTCAGCAGGGCTCTGCTCCTTACTCGCACTGTGGACTGAGCCGTCATCTGGATGGTGCAATTTCTCCACTGTCCTCTACTGAGACTGTGCGTTCTGAAGGGGATGAGAAAAAAGCGCTGGTCTGCATTCCTGTTGGGCTAGTTTCTTCACTAATACCACTGAAAGATCTGAAGTTTCTGCTTACAGCAGGATGCAGTGAGAAGAACGCTGAAATAACTGACAGAGCAGAAACTAGTAAGTCTCTGACAGCTGCCAGAGTGGTTGTCTAACCATCATGCAAATTGGCATTGAGGATTGGTATGATACCATGGCTTCTGCTGCTGGGGAGCCTGATGTGGTTAACCACACAAGCCTCATTTGTTCTGAAAGTATCTGTATAGGTAAGGTTAGATCTGCTGAAAATTCTGCAACTGAATACTAAGATCCATAGCACGAGCTCTGTTGATTCAATTATCCTAGACTGAGACAAAACTGACATTATTTCACTGAATTTCACTGAATTTTTAGAGTTGGAAGGGACCATAAAGATTCATAGATTCATAGATTGGTCCAGGCCAGAAGGGACCTCCAAAGGTCATCTAGTCCGACCTTCCCGCAGTCAGCAGGGACACCCCCAACTAGAACAGGTTGCCCAGGGCCTCGTCGAGCTTCACCTTGAATATCTCAAGGGAAGGGGCCTCAACCACCTCCCTGGGCAACCTGTTCCAGTGTTCCACCACCCTCATGGTAAAGAATTTTTTCCTAATATCCAATCTAAATCTCCCCTTCTCCAACTTAAAACCATTGCCCCTCGTCCTGTCACTGCAGGCCTTTGTAAACAGACCCTCCCCAGCCTTCCTGTAGGCCCCCCTCAGGTACTGGAAGGCCGCTATGAGGTCTCCCCGGAGCCTTCTTTTCTCCAGGCTGAACAACCCCAGCTCCCTCAGTCTGTCCTCATAGGAGAGGTGCTCCAGCCCCCTGATCATTTTGGTGGCCCTCCTCTGGACCCGCTCCATCAGGTCCATGTCCTTTCTATATTGAGGGCTCCAGACCTGCACACAGTACCCAAGGTGAGGTCTCACCAGAGCAGAGGAAAGTGGCAGAATCACCTCTCTGGATCTGCTGGCAACACTTCTTTTGATGCAGCCCAGGATGTGATTGGCCTTCTGGGCTGCGAGAGCACGTTGCCTGCTCATGTCCAGCTTCTCTTCAATCAGCACCCCCAAATCCCTTTCCTCAGGGCTGCTTTCTAATACCTCATCCCCCAGTCTGTATTTATACTGAGGATTGTTTCTTCCCAGGTGCAGAATCCTGCACTTGCTTTTGTTGAACCTCATGAGGTTCATCTGGGCCCACCTCTCCAGCCTGTCCAGATCCCTCTGAATGACATCCCACCCCTCTGGTGTATCGACAACACCACACAGCTTGGTGTCATCTGCAAACTTGCCGATGGTGCTCTCAATCCCTCTGTCTATGTCTTTGATAAAAATGTTAAACAGTACTGGTCCCAGGACGGACCCTTGAGGGACACCACTAGTCACTGTTCTCCATCTGGACTTAAAGCCATTGAGTACCACCCTCTGGGTGCGACCATTCAGCCAATTCCTTATCCACCGAACCGTCCACCCATCAAATCCATATCCCTCCAATTTGGCAAGCAGGATGTTGTGAGGAACTGTGTCAAAGGCCTTAAAGAAGTCCAGATAGATTACATCCATAGGTCGCCCCTTGTCTACTGACCTAGTCACTTCATCATAGAAGGCCACTAGGTTAGTCAGGCAGGACTTGCCCCTAGTAAAGCCATGTTGGCTGTCCTGAATCATCCCCCTGTCCTCCATGTGCCCAAGCATGGCGTCCGGAAGGATCTGCTCCATGATCTTCCCAGGCACAAAGGTGAGGCTGACAGGTCGGTAGTTCCCAGGGTCCTCCTTTCTTCCCTTTTTAAAAATGGGTGTGATGTTTCCTTTCTTCCAGTCTGCAGGGACTTCACCTGACTGCCATGACTTTTCGAATATCATGGAAAGTGGTTTTGCAACTTCATCAGCCAGTTCCTTCAGGACTCTGGGATGAATTTCATCAGGTCCCATGGACTTGTATATCTTTAGATTCCTTAGGTGATCACGTACCATGCCTTCAGTTATAGTGGGATGGACTTTGTCACCTGGATCCTCAACTTGTGGGCCATCAATACAAGAGCTAGGAGGAGAGGGGTTGCCAGTGAAGACTGAGGCAAAAAAATTATTGAGAACTTCCGCCTTCTCCTCCTCCGTTGATACAAGTTCCCTACTGCTGCTCATTAGGGGGGGTACATTTTCTTTAACCTTCCTTTTCTGGTTAATGTACCTGTAGAAGCCTTTCTTGTTTTTCTTTATGTCCCTTGCCAAGTCCGATTCTAGCCGTGCCTTGGCCTCCCTGACCTCATCCCTACACAGACGGGCAACATCCCTATACTCTTCCCAGGTTGCCTGTCCCTTCTTCCATTTCCTGTGTAGCCCCATCTTACCCCTTAGTTTGACCAGCAGGTCCCGGCTCAACCATGGTGGTTTCTTGCCTTCCTTACCCAATTTCCTACATGTTGGGATTGAGATCTTTTGTGCTCTATGGAGAGCATCCTTAAAGATCTGCCAGCTTTGTTCTGCTCCCTTGTCCCTAAGGGCAGTTTCCCATGGGGTCCTATTTACTAACTCCTTGAAGAGTTGGAAGTTCGCTTTCTTAAAATTTAGCGTCCTGATGGTGTTCCTCTTGGGCTTCAAACTTCTTAAGAGAGTGAACTGCACTAGAGCATGATCACTGCAGCCCAGACTGCCTTCAACTTTGATATCCCTAATGGCCTCACTTGCATTTGTGACCAACAAGTCCAACAATGCATCTCCTCGAGTAGGGCTGGTGATTTCTTGTCTCAAGAAGTTGTCGTCTAGGCACTCTAGAAGCTTCCTGG
This sequence comes from Numenius arquata, assembly GCF_964106895.1. Classification (NCBI taxonomy): domain Eukaryota; kingdom Metazoa; phylum Chordata; class Aves; order Charadriiformes; family Scolopacidae; genus Numenius; species Numenius arquata. The sequence goes on along the minus strand of NC_133576.1, from coordinate 10,912,330 downwards.
AGTGCCTGCAGCCAGCCGTGTTGCTTTTCCAACAGATGTCAGGGTGGTTAAAGTCACCCAGCAGGATGAGAGCCTGTGATCGTGATGCCTCTTCCAGCTGGAGTAAGAAGGCATCGTCGACAGGCTCTGCCTGGTCAGGGGGCCTGTAGTAGACTCCTACCACAAGGTTCCCTTTGTTGTCCCGATCTCTAAGATCATCTAGTCCAACTCCCCTGCTAAAGCAGGATTGCCCAGAGCATGTCAGAGCATGTTACTCAGGACTGCATCCAGGCGGGTCTTGAAAATCTCCAAAGAAGGGGACTCCACAACCTCCCTGGGCAGCCTGTTCCAGGGCTCTGTCACCCTCACCATAAAGAAGTTTCTTCTCATATTTGAGTGGAACCTCCTATGTTCCAGCTTGTGCCCGTTGCCCCTCGTCCTCTCACTGGCAACCACTGAAAAGAGTCTGGCTCCCTCCTCCTTCAACCCACCCTTTAGATACTTATAAGCATTGATAAGGTCTCCCCTCAGCCTTCTCTTCTCCAGGCTAAAGAGTCCCAGCTCTCTCAGCCTTTCTTCATAAGGGAGATGCTCCAATCCTTGAATCATCCTCGTTGCCCTTCGCTGGACTCTTTCCAGTAGTTCCCTATCCATCTTGAATTGGGGAGCCCAGAACTGGATGCAGTATTCCAGTTGTGGCCTCACCAGTGCAGAGTAGAGGGGGAGAATGACTTCCCTCAACCTACCGGCCACACTCTTCCCTATGCAGCCCAGGATTCCATTGGCCTTCCTGGCCACAAGAGCACACTGCTTGCTCATTTTGCTGTCTACCAGGACCCCCAGATCTTTCTCTTCAGAACTTGGCTCCAGCAGGTCCACACCTAACCTGTATTGGTGCCTAATTATTATGGTACCTAATTATTATGATTCATAATTTCATTTATTTATGATTATAGGATTTTTTTTTGACCATATGGTACATAAAAATTGAGGAGTCCTTTTTAGAGGAAAGCCACTTTTACTATGTGGAGCAAGAAGGCTTAAAAGTGTTTGGATTATTTATTTCCCGGAGGAAAACTTTCTTCTTTTTTTCCCAAATGTTCTGTGGAATTCCATTTTGAATTGTATCTTTTTGTAATTTCATAACTGTTGAGGAGTAAACGTTTCAGAAGCATTTCCAGGGGGAAAAAAATTGCTGTGGTTGGCATCAGGAGAGCCAGCAAAGGCCAAATTTATACACTTCTCCATGAGTTACTCCTTCACGCTGGACTTGCTTTCAGAGTTTGACTGAAGAACATCATCTAGATGCAATTTCACTGAATTTCACTGAATTTTTAGAGTTGGAAGGGACCATAAAGATCATCTAGTCCAACTGTATTCTCTGTTCACAATAGGGGCACATCTTCTGAACTTGAACATCACTGTCCTGTATAAGGAGTAGTTTTTGAAATCTGAAAATCAAGTTCTGTCAGCAACTTAATTATTAAGTTCCATCTTAACAGCTGCAAAGGAAGCATCCCCCAAAAGAAAATAAATGCAACCTTCTCAAAATACTTTATCATTCAGCAACCCACTGCTTGCTAACTATATAAGAAGGACAATTAATATTTACAGTAATTAACAAGGAACAGCTGGGCATTGAAATGAAGTGTCCTTTACAGTGGAAGACTACACTAATGTTATATAGCATGCAGAGGTCATGGATACAGAATTTGTTCATACTCTTGTCATGAAGTATGTGGTAACCTGGGTAAGGCTTCATATGCCACGGACTGGAAATCATGACAACTGAAGAACAGATGCTGTCATCTTTCTTTCTCTTAATACCTCCAAGAACGGGGATATCACTGCCTACTGCAAGACTTGAGAGTAAGGGCATGATTGTCTATCTTCCACTCTCCCCCCTGCAGCAAGCTAAGGGAGTGAATTGTGGCTGGACACATATCTTCTTTTAGACTGGTGGGGGCTGAGAACATTTCTAACTCTGTGCTGTGAGTGGGAAGAATGTATTTTACACCTTTCCCCTTCTGCTTGCATAAATGACACAAAGAGGTTTTGCTCCAAGTTTTGAAAAGCAAAGAGTAAGGTGTCAGCTATGGAGGAAGACCTATGTTATGGGCAACAACAAAAGAATGGTAAAGTTCTTAAAAATATCTTGAGATTTTAAATAAAAATTCAAAATGCAATTATGTATTACAAATCCTACTCATTAACTTTTTGCCCATGTTCTTCAATGTCAAGTAGGATCTGGGCTAAACACAAACCCTGAACCAGGAAGATGTTCCACAATGCATAAATCAGTACAGTTCATGCAGATTCAAATGTACACGGGTGAGGAAACCATCTGATGCTTACAGTGCAGGTCATATCACACATGAAGCGGAAGCAGCTCAGCTCTTTCTCCTTCCTATCCACAGTACGTTTTCATCTGGTCCCAAATTTGCTTTGCTGTGTCTCCATTCAGAGACAGAGATTTGCCCACACAAAATATTTGCAAGACTGGGCTTACAGTGAAGAGAATGAAAGGGAAAGTTTATTTCCTCTAATTTTAAAGTGCTCACAGTTTAGGAATCCAAGTATTTCAACAGTAACCACAATGGATGTTAACCATCAACTACTAAACCTTTTTAAACCCATGGGGCCCAATAAACTGTATTTTAGACTATTAAAAGTACTCAACTAACAGTTTGAACTACTAATGTTGACTTTAACAAACCCTGGAAAGTTAAGGAAGTTCAAAAGGACTGAGAAATAGCTGATGCTTTAACCGTATTTTAAAAGGTTATTAGAACAATCATATAAAATTAATTACGTGGTTTCAAAAGTAAATGTTTGACTGACAAGTGCATGCTGATATTATGAATATTAGGCATTTCAGGGATTTTCTTGGCATTGTACAAAATATTAGTCCTAAACAAATTCAAGACAGCACGTGTGGAGTGGATTAAAAGTTAGCTTGCTAGAACAGTTCAAACTGAAACAAAAAATTGTGAAGAATAATCCTCCCATGAAGATTCTGCAAAGAAACTTTCATTCAATGCTAGGCAGCATTTCTACCAATAATCTGCTAGAAATAAATGCTAAAAAAAAAATTTGCAGATGACACAAAAATTGATGGAGCTATAGATAGTGATAAAGGAAAAGCCAGTCCTGCAAAATCATTCAGAACAGGTGACAAAATGGGTTTTGCCTGAACAATTGTGTTTTAATAGAGTTAAGCGTAAGGTCTCACATCGAGGAATTTGGAATGTAAATCACAGTAGTAGGAAAGCAGTAAATCAAAAGGATTATAACCAACTTCAGAGTAAAACCAACTGGGAAGTGGATGACAGTGCGAGGCAAAGGTTAAGGGTGCAAACCCTGCTCTTGGCTAGATGAAGAGGAGACTACTGATAAGAAATCAGGCAATGACGTATTAGAAGAAACATTACATTCTTTTCTCCATACTGAAAACACTGGAAAACACTTAGAAAAAAGCTTAAGAAAGAATTCAAAGTCTGTTTTATATCGTGAGACTGAAGAAAAATCACGCATTTCTCCTTCAAGAGAAGTACCTTTGTTAGTAACCAGCTACATGATGCAAATAACCCTTTATAACAATGGGGGGAGGGAAAAAGTTCAAGTAGCTGAAAGCCAAATGTAACCAAATTCAGGTCAGGAATAAGACATATTACAGTTTCAAAGCAATTTCAGACTAGAACTTTCATTATGTATCTTTTTAAATGTGAATTTTGAGAACTCCAAGAACGGGCGCTTTGCTTTAGGAGACTGCACTAAAACTAAGCTTTAAAACCCTGTGTTGAAAGAAACACAGCATGCACAGAGCATGGAACAACTTAGGCACCAAGTGCCTAAGACTTGGACACAACAACACAGTCATTGCTGCTGTTGGTGCCACAGCTGACTTGACTAAAACCAGCTTGGTTGCTAGTCTCTATGGGTCTTAACTGTAGCACAGGCATGTTGGCATATATGGGCACAATTGAGCCTGATGAAAAAAAGATGCCTGTACATGGGGAAACTTAAAAAGTAAGACCTGGGCAGCATAAAGCTCAGAGCCACCACAAAAAGCCCCCCAACCCCAAATCCCACTGAACCACCCTGCAGTACTGCTCTGTTTGGGCAAGCACTACTTGATCTGTGAGAGGGAACAAGATCTTATCACAAAAGAACTACAGAGCAAGGAATAGGCATGAACTACATTTTACAAGATAAATATGGAATATAACATTTAAATGTTTTAGGAAATAACTTTAAGAATAAAACAATTCAGGACCTCATCTCCTAGAATGATTCCGAACACTGGATAAGAAAGACTTGGTAGTTCTGCACACATCTTAGGGGTTTTAGGTCTCTTTCTAATAAACTATAGCTTGGGCTTTTACATCATACCATTTTGGACAAGCTGATTATTTTTAGCACAATAATCTGCATCAGATGTATTCCACAATAATACTTTTTAAACTACTCAGACTGAAAGCTAGTATTATTCATCACTTGATTTCTTAAAACTTACATAATCAAAAGCAGGCCTGTGGTTTGGTTTCTTTTTTCTTTTTTTTTTTTTTTTTTATTAAAGATGGTTTTTAAGTTCCACTCTATTGGAAAACTCAATGAATTATAATCACCTCAATTGCATCGTCGTACATTTTCCTTGCTTCCGTGTCCGTCTTGTCTGACATAAGCCAGGCTTTCAATAAATATTCATAAAAACTGTCTCCCAGCCCGCCCACGGATGTGTGATCTGTAGGAGGAAAAGAGGAAAAAAAAAAAAAAAGTTGAAGTTGTTACATAATAGCACCTTAAATTTATTCAAAACATAAACTTAAGTTTTTAAGGTCTACCGTCATAGAATTATCAATATTTTAAGCCTGTTTAGCAGAACAAAGCTGCACTGTATCCCCTATCCCCTCCAAACTTAATTTCATAGGTGTGGAACCTGCTGTATGTGTTCACTGTTTGTTATTCCACATAGGCTATCCCTCATATCAAAAATGTAATTTAATCTCTTCCACAGAACCTAATTGTTCTGCTAGAGTTTGGGATTTTAAATTTTTTTTTTTATATATCTATAGAAAAGTATATATAAAAAAACCCGTAAGATCTCTGTATCTAGGATGCAACCAGGTCACGCATCTGGCTCCAAACTGCCATGAACTACACAGGATCCAATCAATGTAAGTAGTTACTTAACAGACTAATGAATTCCTCAAAGTAAATGTTCTTATTTAAATTCTTTCAGTCAAAAAGGAGGCAAATTGCCTTTGTCGTGTTACAACACAAGCCCCGCTCTGTTCCGCCGTGCCTGAGCAGCCATGCAGAGCCTGGCCATGTGCTGGCTACAGGGTAAGGCTGCTTGACTATTAGAATCCACAACCACATAAACTGGACCTTCTAACATGCAGATTTCTTTTTTGATGCCTTTTTCGCCTTGCAGAGGTTGCCTTTCACAAGCAGCGTCATTGCTGATAGACCACATGAGAACTACCTATATTTCTCTTCGGGTGAACTATCATACACCCCCGCAAAAAGCCTACTGGTCTGACTCAGTCTTGGAGCTCCTGTTGCAACCACGGTAAGAACTCCCCCAGTACACCCTTCATTCAAGAAGCAGTACAGTCTATGAGATTTAATAAGTGACTTGAAACACAACAGCACATAACTTTTTCTTTCCCAGTGTTACAGCCCCCAAAACGCTGGCACCAGAACAGTCTTATTCTGCTGCAGGTAGGTGAAGGAAATGTTTAAGATCAACTTTGTCACAATGCCAGAAATTCACTGCCCGAAGCACGGCTGTTATAGTCATGCAAGTTCCCTTTTACCGGGTGAAATAAAGAAAAGATATGATACTTTCTTTCCCAAAGTACCTCAAAAAAGCAGTATTATTCACAGTCTTTCTGGGGTAAAGGTGCAAAAGAGAGGCTGGAGCTCTCCTTCTGTTCCTTTTTCCTCCAAGCACCGTCCTGCCACAGCATGTCTGCTTGTCTCTGAAGATGTGACCAGGGGGTTAGAGCTGGTAGATGCTTCTATCCTAATTCTTCTAGCTGCCTCTTGACTCCTCTGCTACTTACCAATGGATTTCTAAACAAAGGAAGGAGCAAGTGGAAAGCCTGTAGCTTTCCGATTTTGTTTCAGGTTGTGAATTTAGAGCAAATTACTTCAAGCCCTTCTCTTATATCTCAGTATCTCCTAGACAGCCTTTTCACACCCAGTTACTCAAGGATTTAACCACAGTGAGTTTTCCTAAGTTTTCTAGCTCTGAGTTGTAAGAGGGCATGTGGGTCACGAGTCACTTCCTTCCACAAATGCAAGGGCTAGAAATTACTCCTTCAACGCACAACTACATTCTCAAGTAGACACAAGTACTAAGGGTCTGTGGTTTTCATAAAAAAAAAAAAATAAACAAACCATCCCAAGACTTCAAAGTTACAACAACTCATGTCAGCATTACTCAGGGGCTGTCTTCACAAGAGATACAGTTTAAAACTACTTCTGTTAAGCTGCTGCCTCCTCCCCAGCTGAGCTGTGTTACTTGGGTCAGCGCTGTTCCTCTGCTAGCTTTCTTTCACACAGTCCCCAACGAGGACTGGATTGCTGAGTTTCCCTCAGCAGCGTTCATCTCCTAGCAGATCCAGCTAGGTTCGGGGCAAGAAAGAGCAGGAAGATGAGTGGAAAATGTTTATTTCCTAAACAGAGGAATCCACCTTCCAGGTGAGTTTCCAAAGTCAATTATCAGAAACACACCCCGTTCCACATCTACTCCTTCAAGCAGTCATTGGAGAACTATCTTTCTCTCCTGCCAGCAGCTCTTCTCCTCCTCCACATTGCTTCTCATCTTAGATGAAAGTGCAGGGAACACAGGAACCAGTAGCATTGGGACACACAGGACTTGGCGCCATCCCCCAAGGCAGCCTTCATTGCACCTTCTTCATATGTTCAGAGAACAGAGCTGCACAAGATACAGATCCTCCTCCCACTCAGCAAGTAAGAAGCAAACATGGTAAGGCTAAGGGCTTCTGAGGGCCTCGCAGCTAGTAGCAGCAGTGTTTTCCTTATTCCCATTTTGCATACCTCACTCCAACTCTGAACTACTAGGAGTTTTCAAGGCTCCTCTCTCATTAAACACTGTGGTCCACCACTTCCCAGTGGATGCCCTTCACAGATGGACCAGAGGACGGACCTGTCCGAAAGGTCAAACTGGTTCTGTTCCTTCTTTTCAGCAGCAGGAAAAGGAGAGATGAAATATTTTTGGTGGTCACACATGATAAGACATCACGGACAGAGATGCTTCACACAGGAAGGAAGCAGTATTTCAAGGGAGCTGACTGCACTGAGATACAGCTGTCTTTACTTTCCTGACCCCTGCCCATCTGTAAAAAATACCAGAGAGAGGGTGGGAGTGAAAGGAGGTCATCACAGCAGCTGAGCTGAGGTTTAAGCACAGCAGGTTCTCCAACTTCTACAGCTGCACTAACTGCACACCCTGGCAAGATCTTCTTTAGACCTTCTGCTAGTATCAGAAGGTGTTGCTAAAGCAGAATTTGCTGCATTTTGTGTTAAGGACTATAACTAGAAATAGTTAGAAATAACTAGACTGAAAATTAAAACACTTCTTGTGACGCCTGCAGGACTTTTGACAACTCACTCTCACCTTTTGGAAATGCAAAAGAAATATTTTTCAAGATTCCTTAGCAAATATATAGCTTGTGAAAACTGCAGATTTGAGTCATCACACACCATTCTTCTCCTACAAACAAAGCTCCTGACACAAACTTATCATCAGAAGATTCACGGTGGTTATCACTCTCTCCTGCTACTTGAGCTACAGATCAGATGGATTCAGAGATTTAATTCAGCTCAACTCAAAATGTTTCGCTCATAAAAATGTTTTGCACGTAAAATATTTTGAAGTTTTTCAATCAGCTCTAACTTTGCATGTCAATCCAGAGTACCTAAAAGAACAACTCGTGATTTGAATAACTGAGTTTGCAATAGTGTCTGGGCACTGGGTACTCTTCAGTAGACAGCTGTGAAGGTAAGTATTGAGTTTAAAGTGTTTGTAAGTATTCTGCAAATCTAAAAATTGACTTAATTTTTCACATATTTGATCTACGGGAACTATTTAATTAGCTGTATGTCGTTTAAAGGTTTTTACTGTGAAGATGTATTTCACAGCAAAATCCTGAAGTAAAATTCTTTCCAGACAGAGACAAATATAGCAAAGAGAACAGAAGTATGAGGGCATATCAAATATGGCAGAAGGCACATATTCTGTTCATTGACATGCATACGTTTTCAGAACATTCATTTTTTCCAATTGAGACAAATTAAGATATTTTTCATTCCCCATTTTTTCAAATGTAGGCCCCAGATGATGGGGCAAACATGAAAGGATTACAGTCAAGCATTCCTTGGGAGTCTTATTTTAAATTAAAAGTCACGGTAGCTGCAGTTGCAAAGAATACCTTCAACTATTGCAACCAAAAGCAATTACAAAAAGCACTGCATTTTTTCTGGTTTGTCACACAGTTGGAAGCATGTTGTGTGCAAACCTATGCAGTCATTCTGTTTGTAGGCTTCCTCCTTGCCAGAAAGAGACAAATTCTTAATAGAAAGGCAAAGATATTTAGAGATGATAGCAACATTTTTTCTGAGATACTTCAAGAGATTTACATCTTGGTAAATACTGGCATTTTTCTTCTTAATAAGCAGCATGCAATTGGAAAAAAAACCCAATCCATTTCATAGCAATATTTTAATGAGTTTTTAATTTATTGATAAAAGAAGATCTATATTTAGCCAAATATTATGTCTCTGCTAATATTAAAAAAATCCCATCAACCTCTTTCCCACAGACTGAGTGGAGGACCTTCCTTTAAATTCTCACACCATCATTACCTAAAATTTCTAAAGCTAGTTTGACTCCAAATTAATTTATTCGTATCAACAATCCATTAGCTGCTGAAACAGCCTCCCCTGGCAAGAATCAGAACAATCATTTCACAGCAAACTGAAGGAACACATAGGAGGTCAGAAAGGAGCCCACATGCTATCTCTAACTGAAATGACAATGAATCTCAGCTTGAGATAAGAGGGAGAGCCTGTGGCGCTCGGGTGATTTGTTCTCTGCAAGTGAAATTGCTTCTTTACAAATCTGGGGAGACAAATAAACTTGTTTTTCCTCAGCTAGCTCTTCAGGGCGTAGGCAGCAGGGTTCCCCCTCCTCAATTACAGCCGAGGCACTGTGACGGATCTGACTGTTCGTCCTCTCCAGGACTAATGTTTTTGGGGATGGTAGTAGATAATACAGATACTAGGCATTCACATAGTTCATTCTCCATTCTCATACCCAGATCTACCTAACGGCTGTAAATAACTTCCTCCACAGCAAGCCAGTTTCTAAATGAACGGTAGTGGTTCCCAAGAATACGGTTATGGCAGCAGACTGCAAGTTACAAACATGTGCCACCCCTTATTTTTACAGGGAAAGTTTGGTTCAGTGAGCAAGAACATATTTTCCTCAACAACTGAAAGCCCCCTAAAGATAACATTAATAACAAAACCTGCTCTAATGAAGGCCTACCTGCTCTCTAGAGCGAACTTAAGATGCATAAATTATTTTTAAGCAGATGGCTTTAAGTAGTTAACAGAAACTTAATGAGGCAAATTAAAAACAGTTCATGATTTGCTAAACCCTCTCTGCTTTGTGCCTTAATTGTTCAATTGTCATTTCTTAGAAATGAGCAGCAATCAAGAAGCCAGGCGTTGTTTTAAAACCAGCAGATTATGCCAGAACCGATGCAGCAGACGCAGCACCTGAGGGTGAGGCTTGGTGTTCCCCATGAGCAGGTGGGCAGTGAGCCACTGCCCCTTCCTGACGCCAGGGCACATCCTCCCGTCCTTCCTTTGCGTCCGTCAAGCTTATGTGTCATTTACTGCACATGGAATGAAAAAGATGAAATAAACCGCAGACGTTCAGCACGCACAGGCTGCTGTGCTGAAGCGCAGTGCAGCGCGATAGCGTTCTAGCAGTACCTAAGCACAAGCAGGAGATGAGAATCAACTGTACCGATAGTGTTTTTCATTCACAAATTTGCAACTATAACACTGATTAAATATTTTGAAGTACAGACAGCTAGATAACAACCAAGCAAAGAATTTGGAGCCAGACTCTTTTCAGTGGTTCCCAGTGACAGGACGAGGGGTAACGGGCACAAGCTGGAACACAGGAAGTTCCATCCAAATATGAGGAAAAACTTCTTCACGGTGAGGGTGACAGAGCACTGGAACAGGCTGCCCAGGGAGGGTGTGGAGCCCCCCTCTCTGGAGATCTTCAAGACCCGCCTGGATGCAGTCCTGAGTAATGTGCTCTAGGCAATCCTGCTTTGGCAGGGGAGTTGGACTAGATGATCTCTAGAGGTCCCCTCCAACTCTGACGAATTCCGAGATTCCGTGATTAGAAATCTGGCAATATGTAAAAAAACCTCAAGTCTTAGAGCTGGAATTGTAAACTGTGACTCTGAAGTAAAGTAAAACTAACTTAAACCTGCCTACAGTGCTATATCCAATAGACTGGATACAGTAAGATGAACAAACTACTGATTCATTTCAACCAAAAGAAGAGTAGTACAGAACTACTTTGCAACAAAAGGACAATGTAGTAAAAGGGGAGACTGATTTTCCTTAAGGATCACAAACACTGTACCTTTGACAAAGTGCTGTTGTAGTATGCCAGGAATGGAGTTCAAGAGTGGAAAAGATAAGTGACTGGGAGGGAGTTGTGAAGTGATTAAGCCAATATTAAATTTCATTAAGAAATCCACACACCCCATCACCACTAGTTGTTCTGGATACCAACTGGACTTGCACTGCAGGAGCCCTCTTTCCCTGCATAGGAAACTTTTAAAGAATTGCTTTTCTGTTTGTCTTCAGAATAGCTCTGATTAATTTTCAGTTCAATCTTTACTTCATGTAGTTGGGCTTAGTGCCCCCCAGCTGCTCTAAATAGGTGCAAGCTCCCTTTCTAATCCTTTAATCCAGAAAGCTGAGGCCCTGGAAATTGCAGCTGCTGCAATTCACAGTGGAAATTCAACCTAAGGATGCCATAAGCCATACTGGATAGCTTAAAAGTGCAAACACTTGTAAATTAACTGCAGCAGAGCCAACCCTGATAAAAGGAGGTGGAGGTGCAATTTTTAGTCAGCTATGAATCATTTATCACTAAGGAACACGTTACCAGCATGCGAATTTTTCTGAAAACATGCAGGTTGTCACATAACAGAACTACGTACAAAAAACAGTTACGGTTGCAAAGCCAAGCATTTCGAAGTTAGGAGATAGCTGAACAGACATTGCTTTCCCATTCTACTGTCTGGTGCCGCAACAGATTCAAGCAACAAGGAAAAACTAGCTCAGCTCCTCCCAAGCTGGGGATGCGTAATCGCATCTGCTCAGCACACACAACATCAGAGAATACAGCAGCTAAATACTCCACATGCAGAAAGTAGACATGACTATTTTTCAAAGGCTTGAAAAAATATGGATGGTTTTCTCCTTAAGCAGTCTTGAAACAAATAATTCCCACAATATTTCATATCCAAACATAATGGTTCTTGAGCTTCTTAACTGTACGCTTAGAAAAAACGAAACTTAAACCTGGGTAGAATCACATTCTACCTCTAGCTTCATTTAGAAATGGCTGAGGCATTTTTGTCAAAGCTGTTTAAAAATAACCCAACAAAACAGCTTGAGGAAGACAGAATATTCCAGTTGGAAGAGTTGAATTTTGGCAGCTACAAGAAACTGAAAACACAATCACTTAATGGAAAGTGTTGAGCAATCTTAACTCTAAGTGCTACCACTTTCTTGTATAATAAAACTAAGCAAAATTACTTCCTAGAACTGCAGTGATTATCAAACTAAAGATTAAAATTCTCGTATTTGCACAATTCAAGTGTGTGCAAAGACAACAGAAATAATTTGAATGAGAACAGCAAGTACAACTAGCCCAAAATTTAGGTAACTCATGTTGTTAGAACCAAAATCCATCTTCAAATCGAATGTAGTTTATGATTCTGTAACATCAAAGAAGTATCCTAATTTGATATCTTACAACAGGCTCTCCTTTCACACCAGGAATTCACATCTGGAAGAAATATTTTCCTTTTTGTATTCAAACTTCCCTAAAACTTCAAAACATTCCAGCTATTATTTATAATTCTGGAAAGATTTAAGTCATCTCTCAAAAGACACATTCACGAATTAAAGATCCATCAGCTAAATACATCAAGTCCACGTGCAAAAATTAAAAACACATTAGACCATTACATTGGTGCTTTTACTGAAAAGTAAAGTTGCCTTTTATGACCTGAAGTTGTCTTTTCCAGATTATTACGCTCACCAGCAGAGCCACCCGAATGAAGCACATCTGCCTCTCTCCCAAGCTTGGAGTCAGTGCAAATCCCACCTGCACTAGAAGCTTTAAGTAAGCTGCTGGAATTTGCAGTGGATTGATGGGAAGTCAGGTACATGTTTACCTTTGATGACTTTTAACCTGACAAGGTAGCTGTGAAAAAACAGTTGAGAGGTGGTAACACCTTCTGCTACAACCAATACATAGATATGTGTCCACAATCCAGAGAGTCCCTTTTGAATAAGAGTTCCTACATAGAGGGATTGACAAGCTCTTAATGTCATTACAACCTTTAGTTTATTCACCTTAGTCTTCCTGTAAGATCTCAACTCTCTTATTACAGATTAAAAACAAGAAAATGGGACAGAGAAAGACTTTATTAGATTAAATCTAGCCCAACATCCATTTATGCAAAATTAGCTGGCAAAACCACTGTCAACAACTTCGCCCTCTCCCTTCAAGCTGTATCAAGGCCATAGCAGTTTAGATATGTATATATGCCATGTATATGTATATGTAACACATGAATGCTGACAGTCAAAAGAGATTCAAAGAAGCAATGAAAGGCACTCCCTGGTTTTTATGTTCTTATGGATTATACCACATGCAATATAAATCCAGGCTACTCTGCATGTTTCTATCTCTTATTTTTCTTCTTATGACATATGCCTGAAATTGTGCACACAGTGAGGTGAAGTTTTGGTCACTCTGTAGGTGCTAGGACATTGTGTTGATTGTAAGACTTACTCAGTCCATGCTCTATGACTGAGTTACCACACCCTACATTTAGGCTGCATTCAGCACCATCCCTCTCTTATTTTTGACAACATAGGCCAAAAAATGCTACAGTGTGATCTGCAATCAAAGATCAGCTCTGTCTTCACATAGATCTCCAAAAGAAGATGGTATTTTACCTTGCTGCTACAGGACAGTCCAGCTCCCACTGGAACTTCATGATTAAATCAACCCATCAGGAAAATATATTCAACATCTGCTGAACAAAACTATTGACCCTCTCCCCTCAATGTCACCAAACTGGAAATCTTTCTCATATGACCACCAACGGGTACATCTCCACACATAATTCAGAGTATGAAGTCTCACATACTGAAGACAGAATGGACATAAATAGGCTATTATATGTCACCTGAAATCTACTAGTGGTCTAAAGAATGTCGATATAAACAGCTTGGTGCACACCCTCCAACAAATGAGTGATACAGAAGGAATAAAATAAAAATAAGTAACTGTAATAAGGCTGTAAGAAGTTTGTAATTGGACTTTGATAGGCTTCCCTTTGATAGGAAATAAGTCAAGAACAGTTAAAAAATACAGTTTAGGTATATAGAGACCTTAGTGCAAAGATCAATTATTAAAGAAATAACAATGAGCTCAGACTTTAAAAGCTCACACAGCATGTGTCAAAGGATATCTTTTCAGTCCCCAATCATTTTAAGTTAGCTATCTTCAAAGCCAACAATTTAAACTCTCAGGAATATCAGATGGTACCCTAAGACATGTTGGACTCTGTTAATACAGATTAATTTACTGAATTTACAGTCAGGAAAATAAATGCTAAAACTGTTGTGGGACAGATTTCAAATTCTAGATATTGATGTACTCCCCACTAAGATCATGCCCTAAAAGTACAGTTTGGTGGTACAGCAAAATAGAATTTTCATCTCTTTCTACAACAATGCATGCAAGCGCTTTCAAAACCCTGTTACACCATATCCAAATCCTGTCTTTAGGAATTATTTATAGACACTCCCTTTCCAATGCATAATTCATATACATGTTGAACCTTCAATAACACCAGTGTCTTTAACACTTAACAAAGCTTTTGTTTGCTTTGCTTTTTCAGCATCTTGCTCAACAGACCAGCAAAACGTCTTAACCTTATAGACTTATAAAGGTGTATTTCCTGTAATGCACAGCTCTGCTGTATTTCATGAAAATGAAGTTTTAACAGATTAACTTGCTCTTCGTTTCTAATGAATATCAAATTTGAACACAGCCTTTTCTTGGAACACAGATAATTACATTTGTACACGGTTATAAAGCAAAAGGGCAAGGGGAATTCCCCATCAGAGATTACATAGATTATTTTATATTCAAAACACATGCATGCTCCTAAATACAGAACAAGACAGAATGTTTTGGAAAGAAAAATTAAGGGCATCTGCCAAGATAGCAAAGAAAATTAAACAGCAGAGAACCACCCCCAACCTCCTCCATCTGCAACTGATACACGCATGCCTACTGCTGGAAGTCTAGAAATCATGTTGTATTTTTATTTGTTCATAACGTACTCAACTGAAAGCAGATTTAAAATAAAAAAAAACCTCTACCACAATAAACGCTTGCATTAATCTCCAAACTAACCAGCACACAGATCGCATATCTGCAGTTCTGTAACTGACATTCCAACCACAAATCAAAAAAGAAATTTAGTTCCTAAATCAAATATATGTGCAAAGATGAAGTCAGGCTGGGAACTACTTCTACAATAGATAAAATTCATTATTTCAATCCTGCACCATTTCTATTTAAGAGAGAGAAAAATCTTTTCCTTATGCCAAAGGGGAAAAAAAATCACTCAAGAATTAAAACATTAGAAACTCTTATCCACAAGTCCAAATTGAAGGCAATTACCTGAAAAGTTTTGTAAAATACTTTTTGGAAAATACAGGCTTACTTGACACAATTCCCTTCACTTTCTTTTAGGTTATGGCTGTTTTGCCACAACCTGACATTACATTTCACAATCTGATTTTTCATGACTCCTGGCGTTTCTGGTTTCTTAGTGTTGTCTAGAGCATGTAGGGGTATTAACAGATATCATTTAAGAGACTACTTCTGCTAAACATGGCATCTAGTAAATAAACAATGTAGGGGGAGGGAGGGGATGCAAATTACCTTCATAGTTAACAGAGAACACTAGCAGCTTCAGCTGGCAAAGACAGGAATTTTCCCACACTAGTATCTTTCTCACTACCTATAACCAGACTATCAATCTGTTAATTTATGCTACATTTATATTTTAATCTGAAATATTTATCTGAAATATTTCTTTAATCTTTTGAAAGACCACTTCATTCTTCAGCATTATTCACTTCACCTTGCAACGCGCAAGGGTTTTAATCTCCCAGAGGTAGATGTAAAGACTGAGAGGAAGGGTTTCTTGCTTAATTTTAACAATGAAAGTCCCAATAATAGAAATCCAAATAGTGATTTATTTATCAATCGCTGCAGCACCTTTGGAAGTTTGCATTCAAGAGAGCCACTCTTCCTATATATTACATAGAGCTCACACTGCCAGGACAGTATCCTTCAGCTGACACGGTGATTATTCTCAGTATTAGCACTCTAACACATTGGGGTATGCAGAATTTGAGAACACCTTCAAGTTATCTGGTTAAGGACTATTCAGTAGAAAAGAAATAACAAATGATAAGGAAATCGGTAAATTAAACACACGGACATTAATGAACTGGTGGTAACAGACAATAACACAGACCAGAACTCTTCAGTTACTGATTGATGGGCCATTACTACTTGGGCACCTGAACTCTGTCACTGATAAGAAGAGTTGTCATGAGCATTACGAAGTATTTGAGGGAACTTGCAGGTCTGTGCAAATTGTATTTATGGAAGAGCAGAAAAGGCCTGGCCTGTGGCTTCACATAAAACTTACTATGGGCTATTTAGGGGAAGGGCAAAAGGGAAGGATCAGCGTGGATTGAGGAGGAACGAGCAAGGGAAAAATGGAGAGGAGATGGGTTAAAAGGGCCTGGTTGCATGTAAACAGGCTGCCGATCAACAAGATTGTCTGAGTCCCACACCCTACCAGCAAAGTCTGCCTTACCTTCACATTAAATCCTGTATTTGTTTGCATGTAATCCCACTCACTATCCTATGTGTGTAAACAAGGTGTAAACATCAGCAGCTGGAGGAGGGGCCACAGGTCAAAGAACCTGCAGGTCTAGGTGCCAGAACCTAGAGAGACTGGCATGCAAGAGAGGTCTGGGTGCCAGTAACTGGAGGGACTGGGGATGCATGTTGCAAGGTCAGAGTGCCAGCAGTTGGAGAGAGGGGCTGCAGGTCACAGGGCCCTAGGTCTGCGTGTCAGCAACCGGAAAGACCCACGTGTGCTTGTGTGTATGTAGAATTCATTAGCGAACTTCAAGCTGGATGGGCTGGTGAGAAGGAGGAGACCTGCATCTGAAAAGACCCAAGCTCTGAGCTGATGGCTGCATAAGGGGTCCAGGGTTCAAGAGCAGGTATTAGGCAGACTGGGAGCCTTTGCTAATATTTGAAGGATCCATGAGGGTGAGGGTGCTTGTGAAGAGCGTGCGAGTGCATGCATCTATTTGACAGTGAACATCAGGAGGGGGAGCAAGACCTGGCTACCTGTACATATGTTTTATGTAAGTTGTGCCAGCAAAGGCTGTCGGTGGCAGTCTGTGTGGGCATCCGCATTAGTGTCCTTTTAGTGTATGTATACACCTCTCTAGGATATGTCCTCAGCCCCACTACTGCCCAAACCTGCAAATGGGAACAGCAGCAACTACACCCATCAGACTGGAGACACCTGTACCTGGCTGGGCTTTAATAGCTGGGAAGGAGGATTTCCCAGGTCTCGGAATCTGCTGGATGCAGTGGCTTTTTTAACATCTTTAACAAAGTGCCTTACAAACATTTAGATCAAATTTATTTTCAATGTTCCTTTAGATAATGACAAACAAATATAGACAGATGGTATTATGTATTTAATGCAATGTCATATCACAAATGAAAATAGATAGGGTGTATTACTCATGGTTTATCTATTACCTGCAAGAGTTTAAATGAAGCAGTTCAGTTAATTACCTAGCTCAGCCCAAGAGCATTAGACTAAAACCAGCTGTACAGGCAAGCATAAAAATTTAGGAGTATTCACCCAATATTTGCTCTGATTTAATGACAGTAATTTAAAATTGTTTTTATTGCTTTTCCTACCTGTGAAAATTGCACCATTTTAACGGATGTGTAATCAAATTAAATCCACAGAAGCCTTCTCTAAATAGTATTTTATAATTAAAAGTGCTTGGTTTGGTTTAATTTAAGCATTTAGTGTTGAAAGACCACCTGAAGAAACTTGAAATATGCACACCCACAAAGAAATTTGCTTTGGTTTATTGAAAGGCTAGTCTACAGCACAAAAAACTGGGAAAAAAAGGATATAAATTTCTCCCGTTCAGCCACCTTGGTTGCACCTCTACTTACTCTGTAGTAACAGGTGTAGGGAACCGCAAGAAAGTGAGAACATCACCTTAAGGTGCTAAGGCAGTGTGTGTAACGAGGCAGGCTAAATACCTGCCTGAGTTCTTTTATTTGCCTTTAGAGGATAGTCCTCACTTCGTACAAAACAGACAGCATTTAAATTTAGGGCATTAAATAAACATATGTGAACGATGTCACATTGCTGGTGAGTCCTTGCAAAGGTGCTGACAGACTAACCCTCATCGGGCTTTTACCTTAGTCCACTTGCAAATCTGACTAAAGAGGCTTGCTTTTGGTAAGGAGACACAAACAAAGCACTGTAGAACAGACCGCAGTCTGAATGTTCATCACATCAGCATTAAGTGATGGTAATTGCAGTATCTGCTATTACATTCCTAATAGTAATGCTCAGCTCATGCACCATAAATTCACATAGTAGCTTACTTTACAGTAACTTGTTAATGTGCTCACATATCACTAAGGTGTAATAAACACAGAAGGCTAGCATAGAACAGATATCTCTGCTTATTTTCTTGCATATAGAAGCCATATATAGACTAAAACACAATTTCAGTTAAACTGACACAACTTTCTTATGTACTAACCCAGGTAATTTCATAGGTAACCCAATTGCAGGAAGCGAGATGTGAAACCAGAGCGATTTGAGTTCCCCTTCAGTAACATTATTACTTGCAAGAGATGTTGGAACCAGATGAAATGCAGTAATTTGCTCTCGGTATTGAAAAGTAGAAAGGAAGAACGCGCAATTTACAGAAATGTGCAGCATGTCCTGACTTGGCAACAACATGCAGATTGGCATCTTCTTTGTTACTGCTTTCTACTTGGTATTCTCACCTAATCTGTTTGCAAATGCAAATTACAATTGAATTTTCTTACCATGCTTTCATTTTTTAAAAAATAATTTTTCTTCAGTGCAAATTAACTTCCATAATTCTGAAATCTCTTGCTTTTAATCAAAATTCACAGAATCACAGAATCTTCTTGATTGGAAGGGACCTTTGAGATCATCGAGTCCGACCACAAAAAAAACAAACACAAAAAACAAAACAAAAAACAAAAACCACACAAAACAAACACCCACAACCACCTACAACCCCACCCACAAACAGACACAAACCAACAATCTCGGGCGCTAGAGCATGCCCTGAAGTGCCATGTCTACATGTTTCTTAAGTACCTCCAGGGATGGCGACTCCACCACCTCCCTGGGCAGGCTGTTCCAGTGCCTGACCACTCTCTCAGTAAAGCAATTCTTCCTAATACCTAATCTAAACCTCCCCTGCCCCAACTTCAGACCATTTCCTCTGCTCCTGTCATTATTCACTTGGGAGAAGAGGCCAACACCCACCTCTCTACAACCTCCTTTCAGGTAGCTGTAGAGGGCAATGAGGTCCCCCCCTCAGCCTCCTCCAAACTAAACAGACCCAGTTCCCTCAGCCTCTCCTCATATGACTTGACATCTCTCCTAAGAGAGCCACCAGTCTTCCAGTCATTACATCTCTTAGCAGGCTTCTCTAGAAAGCACAGTTACTGTTTTTGAAAACAATCTAAATTTAAAGTTCTGATGCGAACACCAAACCAACTACTCACCAAGTGAAATGAAAAGCTAATAAAGTTAACTGTAGGTTCATGTAAGAGGTCAGAATATGGTGCTTGCCAGCTATTTTCCTTTCAGTCTTAGAGAAACTGAAACCCCAAGGCAGAGGTATTGTAAATCACTTGTTCCTACTGGACCATCACCTTAGTCCATAAATAAAAATTGAATCTGTCAAGATTCGTATGGGCATTATAGCTCTGCCTTCTAGCAAAAGCCTCAGTGAGATGACAAATCCTCAGCTCAACCCATTAAAAAGCTGTCTGTCATTCCACTCAAGCTGTAATAATACCTACACATTACAAGCTTAAACACAAATATTTAGCCTACAGATGACATCATTTTCCTCCTCCTGGGTATAACAAACTCAGTTCTTGCTACACAGCAGTATGGGCCCAGTCATGTACAGCTGCATTATGAAGCATTTCCACTGGAAAGCATAAAGATTTAGCGGTGACTAGTAAGCCATTCACCCGGCAGTTTTTAGGACTGGGTTTTATGGCATTTGAATGGAAAAAGATCAATGGGATGGAACAGTAGTCCCTGTGCAGCCCTGCCTGCTGCGGCTCCTGACCCTGGTTGCTGCTGCTTCATGAGGCAGGAAGAAAAAAAAAGAAAGTAATCTGTCACCAGAACACTTCAAGTACTATGTCAAATGCATGGACATTTATATTCATAAAAGTGTAAACAATACAAAGACTCGGCTATAGATTATATTTATGTGATGCTACATGACTACTCATCTCTCCATCTTGTTAATAACCTGAAAGGTACGGTCACATCCTTCTTGATGAAACCATAATTACCAATTGCCTGGTAAGTTACTTTATTGATATTCTTAACAGAAACATTGTCTTGTTTGAATGAAACCACTCTTTGTAAGCACCAGCAGAACAATGAGCGAAAAGCACGGTCTGTATGTCCCGGGGCACTGTCCCCGGAACATCATTTCCTAGCAGTGAAATTGCAGAACGTGCTGTTGATATCAAGACCCAAAGGCCTGTACTCCGATAAATCAAACCACAGCAGAAATGACTCATCAGCAGAAGACCCTGCATCCTAACATCAGAAGAGTGGCAACAAGATTGCAGCATATCACATACCCCACTCTCCTTTCTCCAACCCAAGACGCAAACCGATGATGGGCATATATTTTAAACATATATTAAAATGAGGAAAAACAGACAAGACACAGCAACATGGCCTAAGATCTATGCAGGTTTAAGATAGAAATATTCTGAGGCATAGAAAAACTCTGGAACAATTGCTGATCTAGGATCAGCCTAAAAGATCTGCCCCAAAACTAGATCATTTTAGTCACTCCTTAGATACGTGAAGAGGACTGGATAGCCAGTGTCCCCTTTTCCATACAACTTGGATATATTTTGGTACCTGTGAGTATAAATGAATTAAACTTACGAGAAAATGAGAGTAGGTAAAAATCACCTGGCCTGATGACTGTAAACAAATAAGTATCACCTTCCACTTCCATAAGACGTAGCACTGAATTTTATTACTCTAATTTTCCAACACCAGCAGATGAGATACAAACTTCATACTTGTGAGTTATATCCAGTCCATACAAAGTTCTGACGGACAACCTGACATTTAGATTGTGCAAAATCTGAGATTCAAAAAAAAAGTAAGAAAGGCAATATGCTGTGAGACCTTACACGTGCTAAGAAGTTAACTTATATGGCAGCATAAATTACTGAACAGATCTCTGGAGCTAAGAGAAAAAAGGAAGGAAAGATTTCTAAATGGAGTATTTCAAAGGCACCTGTAATACTTGGGATTGCAAGTCAAAGTAGATGCGATACTTGTGGATTTCTTTTTTTTTTTTTTGGTTAAAATACAAAATGAGAACATGCCTAGGTTCCTTGTGCAAATACCTCTAACAAGGTATCAAAATACTGTATCAAGTATCAAAATACAAGGTATCAAGAATTTCCCACAAAATTCTTGTTGCAAGTAGAGATATATCCAGCTCACAGTCCTGTGGGGCCACACCAAAGCCACAGAAAATGTTTAAGACTTCTCTATTCCTCCACAAATCTGTCTTGCAGTAGGAATTGTCTTTAAATATTTAAGTTATCAACCGGTTAGAACAAAATTAAACAGAAAAACCAACACAGAAGTGTATTTTTTTTATTCTATTCAAATCATACAACTTTTTTCTTTTAAAAAAATGAATTAACAGGTAAAAAAACCCCTGTAACTGCTAAGAAAACGTGACCTAAATGGATTCTTCCATTACATATTTTTTTAATACTCTAATTATCTAATCAACTGGTAGTAATAATATTAATTAGTTTGACTGCTATTTGCACATCAATGATATTTTTATTACTTTGAATAAGGCATCCAGCACTAGAATATACACACCGCTAGAACGATGGGTATAAAAATAGAAAATAAAGCCACCATTAGAATGATGCTATATTGCAGCTAACGCCCACATTTCTTCAACAGTGTACTTATGTATGTATTTTTGTATATTTATTTTACCTATTTCCCACCCTTCATGATTTAGTTGGAACGCTGCACAGAAAACCTAACTAGACCTGAGCTGAAAAAAGTCTGAGGAGAAAAAAATGTTAAAAGGAAGCAAAAAATAGAAAACCCAAAAAGGTCAGATTCAAGAGTTACAGGTATCTAGGCAAATAGAGTTCTGAAATAATTCTCAGAAACTATCTGGAGAAAGTACTTTGTACAAGATAAGATGCATCAAACTAAAGGTCACGGCAAAGACGAAAAGGGCAGCTTTCCCAGAAGCTGAAAGAAGAAAAGTTATGCTTTGGTACTCTTTCCATTGTCTCAGTTTTTTTCAGCACTAAAGTATATAACAAGCCAAACACAATGCTCTTTGAAATTACCTTCCAAGGAGGACATAAAAGCCTTACCTTAATACCAACAATGCCCTTAATACCAACAATGCGACTCAAGTCAGTAACGGTATTGTGGACTCTGACATGAGTGAACCGAGATGTAGTGTGTGAAGGCATCACCCTTACTTAACTGACTTCTGTTATGCAGGATACAATCTCCGCAGAAAAATCAGAAGAAAAATTCCTGTCTAAGCCTCAGCTTTTCCAGATCATAAATCCAGTGTTTCAGTGCCTGTGTACCTTTACTGTAACTTCTTAAATTTCTGCAAACAGATTCACTGAAGAGTGATCTATCAGGGATACAACAAAGACAGTCTGTCATCGTTCCATCCTGGTTTGTGGCAGGAAAAACAGAATTAGGGATTCTTGCTCTCTTGTCCCCACAAAACTTTTCAAGATATGCTTACAAACGCTTGTTGCATTGGAGATATCTTGGAAACTCTACCAGAATATCTGTATTTGCACTTGGAATCTTATTTGCTCAAAACATCAAACAAAACAACCATCAAATTCCAGGAAATAAGTTTGTGGCTAATAAGCAGCACGGAAATATTAAAGGCTCTATAAAGTTGCATTTACTTTTATCCTAAGAACTTAAATCTCAGCCTGTAATCCCTAACTTTAGTCCCAAATGTATTATCTTTCAAAATTCATTTAAATAGTATGTTTGAACTCCATCAAACTTCTGCACAGTTAAAATTTTCACTGTATGTTTATTCTCAGTGACCAGGATTCTTCCCAAGAGCTGCTAATTCTGAGCATTACTTTTACAAGTGACAAAAAGCCCCTAAAGAATCATGGTGATATGCCACATTTGACAACTACTGATAAAAGTAGCAGGAGCAATTGGTTAGGAATACAAAGAAAGCAATAGAAAAAAATAGTTCAGAACAACAATATGAAATTGTCTTTTGAATAAACAACAGGTGAATATTTGTATTTGCTCACTTTCTTTTTTTCTGAATGCATCGTTAAACCTAAATTTGTCTCAACTGTGAGACATGTGTCTGTCTCAGGAGGTGTCACTATTCACTCCAAGATATTAGACTCTAGGGAGAATTTTGGCCTGAAGGATCAGATTAGCCAACTCTGTTTACAGTCACTGCAATGACAGCTGCATTCATTTCCCTCATATACCAGTCTTAAAGTCAGAAGCAAATTCTCACTTTGCAAGCCAGAACATGTTCTGTTGGATATTTACAGCCAACTGTTGAAATCCCCAAAACCTGTCAATGATGTCAAACAGGACAGAAATAGATAATCTCGCTTGTTTTTCCTAAAGAAACTTGCATTCATAAAAGAAACAGGAACAGAAACCTTGAAGAAAAAGAATTCTCTTACTGCACTCGCTACAATAGCACTCAACTTTTCTTGGAAGAACCACTTGAAGAAAAGGAATCATGTTTGCATCTTACTTCATGTTTTAATCTCTCAAAATGTTTTATCTCTCCACTTACATTGTCAGCAGCAAAAACTTTTTTTTTTTCCATTCCAAAGCCTTTATTTATTTATTTTTAAATGAGAGACGCATTGATAACAGCAGGATCTATTGGGAGGTTCATCATGGCATTTCAAATGCCACAAAGTAGAAGAATGATGTTTGTAAATGTCAGTCCCTAATACCAGCTCAAATTTAACTACCACAAACATGCATTACTTACACATTACCTTACAGTAATCCACTAACCAGATGATCTGCAGAACAAAACCAGGAACAAAATCAAAATGAGGAAACTATTTTCAGCCTCATTCTTTATTACTGAAGATTTTATTGACTGATAGAAGTACGGATAGGAATCAGATTTAGGAAGATGCTGCTTTTAGAAAGTACCATAAAAATGGAGCTGTGTGACTTCAGAGAGCGACAGGCAAAAAATTGGTTTCAGGGGATCTCAAGTCTAAGTAATCCTTCTACATTGCATGTTTTCAAGCAATGCTGTTCATCTTCTGCAGAATAATTTTTCTGACCTCCAACTCAGCAACAAAATAGACGTAGAGCTTTAATTAGGAGTTAATAAAATAAAAATACTTACGCTGACCCCACCGGCCTGTTCTTGGATTCAAATAATTTGGATAAAGTCCATTAGGACGATCCATTTTTTGAAGTAACTTCCGAATGTGCATGACCTAAATTAAATCAAGAATCAGGATCACCACTAACAACGTTCATTTAATCTTTTTTTTTTTTTTTAAATAGTAAATTTTCTTAGTCTGAACCCAGAAGCTTTCTTGAGGGCTTCCTACAAATTAGGACATTTTTGTCTTAAAGGACTGCTCACACAAATATGTTTAAAAATTATGACTTTTAAACGTATGCTGAAACAAATAAGAAAACTTGTGTTGTTGTAAATTTCTACTTGAAAAAGTCACCTATTTGGTGACAGAAATACAAGTATTAAAAAATTTACCTGCTACCAAGAATGCAATATAGAATGCAATATAGAATGCAATATACAAAGTACTTCCCCTTTTATGCAATCTATGATGAAATAGTATAAAAGATACTTGTATAATTAAAAACTGAATTTGAGACTCACCTTGTTGTAGTATACGGGGTCCCCTGTCAAATAGCTGAGGTGGACAAATTCCATATGCAGAGTACCAAACTCAGCGAGGATGCTGCTGCCAGCAGAAGCCCAGCCCCAGTTTCGACCCACACCACTGAATCCCATCAAGTATGTATAAAAAGGGGAGAAAACAACAAGAAATTCAAAATTATTGTGCACAGCACTAGTAACAACCATCACATGAAATTAAACAAGTAACAGCAAAATATTAACCCATACTTAAGATTACAGGAGTTGTGGTTTGATTAATCAGTTGGTTCACTGGTTGGGTCTTTTTGGAAAAAAGATACTCTATGCTCATCAACAAAAAGTCCTGTGATTACAATACATAATATCTTGATGTCCCAGAAATATCATGACTTAACACTGGCCCAATCTCGACTGTTGTTTATTCATTGTATGTTCCCAAGAACAAGAATCAAAAGCAATCATCAGACGAGATGCATATACTTCTCAAGGTGGCAGCATTCGCTTCCTTGTTCTGCCAAACATCTGCCACGTTCCCTTTACTTGCGTGTGATGTGTTTCAAGTCAATATTAGACACTCCAGCACGATGGGATTGGGCCCTATCTGCATCTACATAGGAAAACCCTATGTTTACTGTAGGCAGAATATGATGAGTTCCTCAGGCTCACAAAGAATCGACAGAAAATATTATATAACTTGTATCTTTTGTACTTTAAGAGATACCATCTTGCTAAGTCATAACTCCTGAACAACCTCTGGTTTAATCTAATTTGGGAGCTTTCACCTTTCAGGATCAGGTCTTTTAATTTCTGAAGTTAACTTCATTTTCCCGGAGATCACTTCTAATTCCTCTCATAAAAGATTTCAGTTATCAGTAAGACTACAATCAGTCTTCTTACTTATTTTTTAAATTATAAATTAGAAAGAGAAAATGTAAAGGAAAAACATTGGTAACAGAGCAGTATTTGTAGCTCTGACTTAAGACAGAACAACACCTTTTAAAAGACAGTAACCACTGTTTCCAGAGTGTAGAGAGACAGAATCATAGCTTGTCTCAGGGTTATTTTGGTATCACTCTCATAGAAAGACAAATTAAGTGTTAAATTATGAATACAAAAGCTAATAAAACACAAGTCGAAAAATTTTCCAAATATTTCTTTCAGGTCTTGTCTTTTACTGCATGTCAGCCTCATGGTAAGTGTTCTTCTACATGCCTGCTACGGTCACCACCCCCTGGCATGCCAGCCACTATTTTCTGTCACCGCTGTGATGCTGGCATGTTCTCTACATTATCAAGAGGCTTACACAGCAAATGCATAAACAATACCAGCACACAGGAAATTTCTGGCACTCCAATCCTTTCCCCTCCGCCTACTGCAAATCCTCCTCCCCGGTCCTGCCTTCCTGACTGTGCTCTGACGCCCAACCTACGTGTTTTACTGATAAGTATCCATACATCTACTGTTTACAGTTTCTTAAACCTCGCCATCTATGTCACTCTAGCCAGTGAACCAGACGCCTGTGCTGCCCAAGAAGTACACACAATCTGGACATGCATCTCAATTCAGCTACTATTTAAGAACATAATAAAAATTTTAAAAATGGCTTGCGTCAAAAACATTCTCTCAAACTCCGAGGGAAATCCCAGCATTGAACAAGCAATACAAGATAAATTAGACACGGCAATTCTCTTCCACGAGGCAATGCAGACAATCTAATTTAGTGTCTGACCTGAATATCTAAAGTAGCCTCTCCACCTCCATGGACTTCAGCACACTAGCCTTTATATCTAAGCTGAACTGTAAAATGAATTAAAATCTTCAGAGTCCCATAATTTTCTCAAACAATGTGAGTCTTCTAAAGGTAACAATCAGCTCACACAGCACATAAACCCCAGTACATTCAACCATGGCCTGCAAACAATTTTGGTTTTTAATGGGTCTTTAATGACTAAAGAACCAATAATTAAGCTCTAGGGTAACACATGGCATAATACAGTGGGTATGTTCCAATGTCACGTTGAATCAGAAGAAAAAAAATCATGGTCACAATTTATTGCAGTTAATGAGGTAGAATGCTCTGAACTCTATTAAAATTATTTTAAAGTGCCAGGAATGCCAATTTGTCTGCACCTTCTACAGTTCCACTATTAAAAATACCTGACATACATTATTACTAATTTTAAGTTGGAAGGAGGGGGAGTAACACACTTCCCCACAAAAAATAACTCATTACCTTTTCAGATTCACCATTGCCCATGGTATACCCGTAGGTGTGTTGAAGGCTGGAAGAAGTTTTCCTGCCAGTTGCACAGCTTTGATCTTGAAAACCTAAGATAGTAGGATCAATTGCAAATAGTTACAAAGACTGATTTATCTCCAAGAATTATAAAGACTGAAATTTCCTTGCCCCACCCACCTCTTTGTATTAGAAAAGCTTTACATTGTAAAAAAATATATTAAATTATCATTTATTTTTTACTTGTTCACTTTATAAATTTCATTAAGATTTGAACATGAAAAGAAAACTTGTAATTTTCATTTCTTTCCTTCCATGCTCTCCAGCAGTAGTGCTTAGGTTCCTATTAAAGAAGAATATCAATTCTCCTCCCACCTCCCTCCACCAATATTAGGAATTTCAAGTGCTTTCTAAAGAAGACTTTAAAGCATACTTTATATTTTGAAAAAGCTGAAAACCAAGAGACAACTCCCCCACACAAGTATTTTAACTTTTACAAACTTCCAATATCTTTTTAATAATATATGTTTATTGTGCACATAGAGTTCCTATTCTTTTATGAACATTTTCTACGCAAAACTATATATACAGTTTCCTGTAGCTTTTCCTTCATTGATAATGCATAAGAAAAGTAATTATAGGCTTAATCTTCCCTCTCAAGTCTGATTACTCATAGAAATTACTGACAGGACAAAACCTCTTTCATTTCTACTGTTGTTCCTACTTACTTTTGGAATATAAATATGTTCAGAGCCCAATGTTTAGTAGTTAAATGACCAACTGGGAAAAAATTCCTTCTAAGCCTACAGAAACCATCTTTTCCAAGAAGGCATATTTTGCAGATCCCTGTGTCATAAAACTGTTTTTACCAGCTAGTTGCTGGAATACATTTTAATTAACCCATTGTCAGTATTCACTACATGTCTGCAAAAGTATCTTCTTAATTTGGAGATAACATTGTTCATCAGTTTGAAGCACTGCACAAAAAAGAGCTACCATGCCCCAAAATAACGTATGCAACATGGACATACTATACAAACATTATCAACTACCTGACCAATACTCTGTAAGTGAGAAGAATAAGAGTTTTAAGAAGGACTACAAGACAGCTCTGTTGGCTTATACAAAAAGGATTTCTCCCTTTTGTGAAGTTTGTGGGAGGAAAATGGAAGAGATGCTCACTGGAGAAGCAAACTGAAAAGCAGCTGAAAAATCAGCAATAAAGAACATCCTTATTTTTCACATGAAGGTGGGAAAAGATCGATATCTTAATATTTGAGGAGATGACTAGTGAGACATGAAATAAACCCGAAAAGAATATTAAAGATGACATCTAATTGTATTTGATGCAGTGGAGTATGGAGAGATTAAGGTGGATCTGAAAGCAATGAGCCAGGAAAAAGAACTTTTACAGAGGTACTCTAAATGAATTTTAAGATGGGATATGTCTAAACTGAAAAAGAGGATACGTCAGAATATGATTTGATAGAATTGTGAAGTAACAGAAGCAATATGGCTTGAATGATTTTTAGCAAAGGTACTGACAAGATACAGTCTTTGAGAAAATGTGCAGAAAATTAGCAGTAAAATTCAGATAACACTCTGACCTTGAATAAAGGGTCAAGTCAGAACAGGAAGGCATAGTATAAGTAAGAGGTATAACACAGGTGGAGTCTATGGTAACTGGGGAAAAAGAAACTCTGAAGAGAACTAAAAGCTCTACCTTGGCCCAGTTACATATACACTACCTGATTTGCATCTATAAATAAATGTCAAAAATTCATGCTGAAATTTTAGATTTTAAAGTAGTCGATGGGTCAAGACCAGACAGAACTATCTATAGGGAGTCATCTAATGGGAGTTCCTCTACAGCGCAGACAAGCTTCAACACCTAATCCAGAACAGAATGATGGCATCCAGTTAAACGGTACATAGTTGGGAAAGACATTTATAGCATGAATTTGTTTAGATTCAGCTTTTGGATCCTGCACCCTCTGAAAGAGCTATGCATTATCATCTCATTCATTAATAAAAGATATTGAAACATTAGAGTAAGAATATTCAATGGGAGAACATCCCTAGAAACATTCTCACTAGAAGAATATTCTTAATGGCTAACTACTTACATACCACTATCCAGCTTTTAATCAATTTGAAATGTACTACGATGATTTGGGGAACAAACTATACTGTTTGGATGCAGTTCTTAGTAAGAGTGTATAAAGATTAAGCTGATCTAAACGTGCACAAATCTAAACAAGGGCAGTTAAAGCAAGGCGATCACCGTGCCAGCCATTTCAGCATGCGGGCAAAGCAGAGCATCAGGGCAGGAGCAGTAACTGCTGGATCAGACCAGCATGTTTGCAGTACCTGTCACCTCTGTTGGGTCGAGAACTCTACATACCACCGATTCAGCATCAGAAGGTAAAACTCTATTTAACCCTCTCATCCAAGACCGAATCCAAGGAAACGCTTAAAAAGTTGGCTGAAGACATGCCTTTACTTTCCAGTACTGCCATCTCAGTCCCATCTCACTGCTGCTTCTGGATAACAAAACCACCCAGCGCTTGATACAGCGTTTAGCGATGCAGACTGGAGTGAGAACTGACAGACAACTGCATAGGTTTTTATCAAAGTGATCAGAAGAGCATTTTTGGAGAGACGTAGGGAAAAGAAAGAAATGTAGCAAGCAGTGGTGAATGAGATGCCTTTCATAGGAGCCTGCAGATGTGACCAGGGTGCTCTGCTGAGCTCATTGAAGTGATTTCTTTTACTAAGTTTCAGACTTACCATAAGAGTAACAGTAAATGCATCAGCCTCTAGCTTTTAAATAACGTGCTGGCATCAGACAACAACGTTATTTATTATAGAGTAAGTATTTAGATTTTTTTTTAGATAGGTTGAACTGATAGATTCTATTTCAACCTTGGCAGTTCCCTGTTGACAGTCGACACATTTCAAGAAACACACAGGCAAGAACAGAGAAGAACAAAAAAATGAATGGATGCCTTGAAAATAAAGCTCATTAGGAGACAGTACAACAGTTAGGGTTATTTAGTCCAGAGAAAAGATGTTCAAGAGAGACAAGATAATGACTTTTCAGTATATAAAAGGGAAAGTAAATAATAATTTTTTTCTGTGGACAAGAAGAATGCAAATTAACACCAAAATGGAGCAAGGGAAAGTTCGTTTGTTATTAGGAAAAAGCTGGTGATAACTAATAATGAAACATGACTGTGACTGCTGCAGAGTCATCACTGCATGACATCTGCAACTATGAAGACTGACATGATTTGACTCTGCCAGGGAACAGGAGAATAACTGAGAATTATGCAGCTTCCTTACCACTCCTTCCAGCCATATTGCCAATTAATCAAACGGCTTGCACACATTCCATACATGTAAGAGGAAAGTTTTTTGTCTCAGGGCCTCGTACCTACTCTGTAGACCCACACAGCACCTTTGCAACTGGTGCATAAATCATGGAGACCATTCACCCCCAAGTTTCTTTGCTAGCAAAAGTTCCAAAGTATAGGACCCTATAACAGAGGGGGAGTCACAGAAACCACAAAGACAACAGCTCTCAAAGAAGGGCTGTTCCTGCAGGATAACTGTCATTGTTTAACCCCAGCTAGCAGTTAGGACCATGCAGCCACTTGCTCACTCCCCCCGGCTGGGATGTGGGAGAGAATCAGAAGAGTAAAAGCGAAGAAAAACTTGTAGGTTGAGATAAAGACAGTTTAATAAGTAAAGCAAAAGCCACGTATGCAAGTAAAGTGAAACAAGGAATTCGTTCACCACTTCCCATTGGCAGACAGGCGTTCAGCCATCTCCAGGAAAGCAGGGCTCCATCACACATAATGGTTACTCGGCAAGACAAATGCCATTACTCCGAACATCCCCCCCCTTCCTTCTTCTTCTCCCAGCTTTATATACTGAGCAAGTTGCCACATGGCATGGAATATCCCTTTGGCCAGTTAAGATCAGCTGTCCTGGCCGTGTCTCTGCCCAACTTCTTGTGCACTCCCAGCCTACTTGCTGGTGGGGTGGTGTGAGGAGCAGAAAAGGCCCTGAGAGCCTGGCAACATCCAAACCCACCAGTATGCTATCAACACCATTTCTCATCCCAAATCCAAAATATAGCACCGCACCACACCATCTGCTAGCAAAAAGGGTTAACTCCATCCCAGCTGAAACAATGACAATAACTCAATCTTTTCTCAAATGTGCATTCACGCTTGCATCAATTACAGAATTTAGCATGTAGTGGCCTGGAGACGTGAAGGTAACTGATCAGAGTCTTCTTAAAGTAAAGACCCCGTAACAGCTCTAGCAAGACCCCCTGTTTTGAAGACACACAAATACTGTTCTACGTAAACATGTGTATTAATCCCAGGATAGCTGTTCTGTCCACCCGCAAAATATGGACATTTTTTCAGAAAAGTTTCGGAAACTGCCATAGACTTGGAGAATTATTTCCACTTTACACGGCAAAAACCTAATACATTAAATCCACCAGTTTATATGGCCTTTAGTGGGCTAATGCTTCTTTCTGCAAATGCTGTAAAGCAATGGAAGGATTTTTTTTCCCCTCTATTAAATACAAATCAAGCTGTTTACAGCTAGAAGGAGAGAGAGTGAAAACTAGCAGAAAAAAGCAAAACCTAAACCCCAAATCAGATAAGTGGATCCCTCATTAAGATAAAAATCAATCAGTATCTACAAACTAGTGTGTACAGCAGACCAGCTGTGAGGGCCTGAATCATTTTCATCCATTGAATTGATGCTTAACATATCGAACCTGCCACCCACCCCACAAAATGAAAGCTTGCTCCTGAGCCTGTAAGGTCAACATATTCAGCAGAAAAGGCCTTAAAGATTTAGAGATGATTCTTCAAAAGCCTTATTGATGCACCCAGTGACTGCCAAGATGCATGCATACAACTCTTAGAAGACTATATTATGCTAATACTGTTGTGAGGTGTTTCCTTCCAGCACTATAGCCTCAAATGGCTTCTGTTCCTAACTCTGAGGGGGATTATTAGATGTTTTATACAAATAAAGCATCTCTTTCATTTATGCACATAGATCAGTCTTTAAGTCATTCTTCTTAAACAGTAATAAATGCCAGACTTCTACTTAATCTGATAGTTATTAACTAGTGAGTATCCATGGTCATGCAACGTGGCTGGTTCTGTAGGTTTGATAACCTTTGATCCTCGAAAAAACATCAGACAAAGAAGATATACTGCACAAGTTCATAAAAACGTATTACTCTCAACGTCAGTACTACTATTACTACCAAATCCTCCACACGTTTCCTTTGAGCACTAAGCATGAAGGTGATGAGGCAGACTTAATTACTAAATGCAGATTAAAAAAACCCAGAGCATGTGACAGCAATACAAGACTCAGACCCTTCAGGAAAATACTTAGCATTTTTTGGCCCAGTCTAGAATAGTTACCTTTCTGCCTTCAGAGTTCAATGTGCAGTAGTGAACTCTTTGCCACCTTTTTGTGGCTAACCACCCATTTAAAGCTCAACTTGTCAGCTGGGACTTTCTGCATGAGCAGAGATAGAAGCTTGTAGTGTGATTTACCGCTGAAAATCAAGATAAGCAGCATTGTCACCAAAAAAAAAAAAAAAAAAAAAAGAAAAAAAGGATAACTAGCTTAACAAGCATTGCTGTTTTGTTGCCTATGTATATATATAATTTACTGCATAGGAAGAAGATGTCTGTATGCCAGATAAACAACTCTCAAGTTCCAACACACTTTCCTACTTCAAGATTAGGAACTCCTGGGTTTTACAGTGTTCCTAGGGCATTCTCCATTGCAAGTGGGGGCCATCCTGCTACCAAGAAATGAAGAAATGAGTCCCTCTTTACATACTTGCTTCTAACAGATTCCACAGATTTAATTACAGAGGCATCTTGTGAGATGAGGGAGATGCAATAAGATTCTGGTAAAATTTCAGCTATCATAGCATGAACTGAGAGTGGGAGAAGACTTCAGCTATATTTTAAAGATGTCTGTGAGTGATGATTGAAGAGGTATGTCACATCTAGATTTTGTCCTGGAGAATGTAAATCCATGTTCATGTGAGATTTAGCAAGGCAGCTTCAAACTACAACCCCTATAGTGGTGAAACGATGTATAATTACATAAATCCAACAGCACCTCTTCAGCACTATAGGTCTATTGAGTCAGAGCAGATGTCCAATGAAAGAATATTTGCAGATACAGTAAAGACAGTGCCATAGCTAAGGTATTTGTGATGTCTTTGGTGAACTTTAATGATTACCAAAGTACTTGATGAACAACACTTAGCATTTCTAAAAAACTGAACATCTTTAAGCAAGAGAAGACTTATCATAGAATTGCTTGGGTGGGAAGGGAGCTTCAAGATCATCTATTTCCCACTCTCCTGTCATGCACAGGGACACCTCCTACTAGACAGGTTGCTCAAAGCCCCATCCAACCTGGCCTTGAACACTTCCAGGCAAGAGGCATCCACAACTTCTCTGAGCAACCTGTTCCAGTGTCTCAACACTCTCACCTTCCTAATATCTAATCTAAATATCCCCTCTTTCAAGTTTAAAACCGTTATCCCTCGTCCTATCGCTACACTCGCTGATAAGAGTCCCTCCCCATCTCTCCTGTAGGCCCCCTTTAGGTACTGAAAGGCTGCTTTAAAGTCTCCCCAGAGCCTTCTCTTCTCCAGGCTGAACAACCACAACTCTCAGCTTGGCTGCATAGGGAGATGTGCTCCAGCCCTCTGATCATCCTCATGGCCTACAAAGCTTGGTGACATGGTTTAGTGATGGTTTTTTATCAGGGTTAGGTTGATGGTCGGACTACATGATCTTAAAGGTCCCTTCTAACCTAAACAATACCATGATTCTATGGACCATATCTGGACCTGTTTCAACAGGTCCATGTCCTTCCTGCAAAGGGATGCTCTGTGAATTTATATCTTCTCTATGGCAGAAAAAAAAATGAAGTGAAAAATCTAAATCCATCTCAGCAGTCTAAGATCAGGGGCAAAAAAAACAGGAGACAACCCAAAGCTGGACTATGGTGCCAATTTAAAATGGTTATGGAGTCAGTTGGCTGTGCTTTCTTTACTTCCTCCTTTCAGATATTTGTGCACGTTGATGAGATTCCCCCAACTTTTCTCTTCTCCAGGCTGAACAGTCTCAGCTCTTTAAGCCTTTCCTCAGATGAGAGATGCTCCCTTAACCATCCCTGTGGCCCTTTGCAGGACTCTCTCCAGTATGTCCATGTCTCTTGTACTGGGGAGCCCAGAACTGGACACAGCACCCCATGCACGGCCACATGAGGACTCAATAAAAGGGAAGGGTCACCTCCCTCATCCTGCTGACAACATTCCACCTAAAGCAGCCCAGGATACCATTCAGTTCCTTTGCAGCAAGGGTACATTACTGGCTCATGGTCAATTTGGTGTCCACCACTTTTCTGCAAAGCTGCTTTCCAGTTGGTTGGCCTCCAGCATATATTGGTGCATGGGGTTGCTCCTCCCCATGCACAGGACTTTGCACTTGCCCTCATTGAACTGCATAAGGTTCCTGTCAGTCCATTTCTCCAGCCTACTGAGGTCCCGCTGGGTAGGAGCACCATGCTCTGGAGTATCAACCACTCTCCCCACCCCCCCATTTTGTGTCATCAGCAAACTCGCTGAGGGTATACTCTGTTCCATCATCCAGATCATTAATGAAGATATTGAACAGGATTGACTCCTGGGGTACACCCTAGTTACTGGCCTCCCACTACATTTTGCACCATTGATCATCATCACCCTCTGGGCCCAGCCATCCAGCCAGTTTCCAATCCACCTCGCTATCTGCTCATCCAGCCCATTCTTTGTGAGGATCTTATGGGAGACAGTGCCAAAAGCCTTACCAAAGTCTAGCTAGACAGTATCCACTGCCCTCTCTTCATCTCCCAAGCCAGTCATTTCATCATAGGTTATCAGTGTTGGTTGAGCATGACTTGCCCTTTGTGAATCCATGCTGGCTCCTCCCAGCAACCTTGCCATTCATAGGCCAGAGAATAGTTTCCAGGATTAGTTGCTCCATCACATTCCCAGGGATTCAGGTAAGGCTGACTGGCCTGTAGTTCCCTGGGTCCTCCTTCTTGCCCTTTTTGAAGGTAAGAGTGATCTAAGGGTGGTACCATTCATCTCATGGTGTCCAACAATACTCATTTAAACTGTAACCTTTTAGGCTACTCCACTTCTGTAAGGCATGCAGCTCTTACAGAAGATTTACACAGGCAGAGAGAAAGAAACTGGGCTTAATTCCTTAATTCTAACAGTCTCCAAAATTTTAAAACGCTGACAAATTCACCCTGAGGGAAGTGTAGGACCAGTTACTTCTGTTCATGCAACTATTGCTGGAGAACCCTCCTGTGCTATGAGAATTCTGGTCTCTCAAGAACAACAGGATAAAGTAGATAGTCCTTCATCCATAAGCATTACAAAATTGGCTGATTTACTCATTTCATGGCCCAATAAATGCTTCAAAAAAAAAAAAAAAAATCCCACCACCAAAACCACAAACCCCATACCAAAACAAAACAAAAAAAACCACCTCTAAGCAATTCAGCAAACTCAGAAAATCAATGTTTATGAACATTTATGACTTCTGCCTCCTGCACCCATTCTGATGCAGGCCTCTCTCTTCCCTTTAAAGATTTCTAAAGTGTTTTTTTGCACTAAAAGAAAAATGCCTTTGTAGAGAGATTTTCTGAAACTCCCTTAGTTTTCAAAACATGCAGACTAGGCTGACATTTTCTTTGGCCAGTAACACTGCACATGAGACTTCTACAAATACTCTTATAAAAGAAAAATCAAACTGTATACCTCACTGAAAGATACGTCTTTGTTGACAATCTGAAAGAATGGTAGGAAGGCAAGAAAGGCTGTCCAGTTTCAGATGATGCACGAAATTAGGTGATATAGCAGTTGCCTCTGATCTAAATATCATGGCTACACAAGTCTAGCTATCCTTAGTATCTCTGTCTAGAGATTCAGAGATTCAGCTTGTAAAAAAATTTTAATGCAGTGTATCAGAATGATCCTGACTTCAAGGAAAAAGCTGTAACTGCACTCTGCATTCTACTTCTGAAACAAAAAGCTCAGTAAAGTCCACAGGGCTGCACAGGTCCATTAACATACTCAGGTCTCCAGATCTCCTCTTTCCTTGAGCCTCTGGACTGTTCTGAGATAAAAATAAAAGTGAGTTTTTTTTCGAATACCGAATATAGGGACAGATAAAGCACTGGCAAAAGAGATGGCAAGAAATTAGCCCATCATAACAACTGATCTGGATGGACTGGACAACCTAAGAAAACTACCCTAGTGGAAGTTCCTAAGTTAAGAGTTTTACTGAAAAGCATTACAATCCCTATCTGATCATACTGTTCAACTACAGTCTCCAGTCTACAAATGAGTAGAAAAATAAACACAGAAAAATACTTATCTGCATTTAACTGATGCAGTTTAAAACAGATATTATCTGGTTGACTACAACTTTCCCTATTTACATTTTATAAATTACCAATTGTATGTTCAAATGCTGCTTCTTAGATATAGGATAATAAATACTATGGTGGTTTTCTACCATCCGCAAGGAAAGATTTGCCAGCAGAATTCTTAAGTGATACTATCTTTATCTGTTACTAAAGTTTTCCAAAGCTGCTTTCCTGGACAACAGACGTGAGGAATCTAGTTACTGTTGACTGAGGTATCTTAGGATCTAATGAAATATTCATTGGTTTCACACTATTGGTATTTTTGAAAAATCCACATGAGAAAGTTTGTGCATATATTAGCTTATTAGAAATATTTAAATTTTTTGCTGTAGAAGATCTAAACATAGTAATTTGGCATACACTGGACAACCAGCTAATCACATTTAAACTACCTGGCACTGGCTAATAATACCCCAATTAAACTGCATAATTTCCATTCACTTCAATAGTCATATCAGCTTCCTTGGCATGGGTTTCATGCACATCTGAGTAGAAAAGTTACACATTCTCCATTTTTAAAGGGCCTTCAAATCTGAGGCACTTTACACCAGTCAGCCAACATCACAGATCACTTACAATTCAGAATAAATGCAATGAAAATCTGGCATATAAATGCCTCCTTGATCTGATCATTCCAGGAAGATAAAATGCACTGTTTCTCATCCTAACTGAGCCAAAACCCATGACAGTTTTGAGTTAATTTTCTCTTCTATTATTATTAGAAAGTTGCTTTCAGTCCAGATAATTTTTGTGCTTTATCTTTCCTTCTTTTCATATCTCCGATTCTACACTGTAGGTTTCCCTGCACAAGCAGTATTAACCTGCCAGATTAGCTACCTTTGTAAATAAACTGTCACAGGACTAGATGTAACAATCTTGAATTTGCACAACATACTAATCACACTCGTGCCTAAGCATGCTCCAAGGATGTAAGTGGGATTTTAAAAGACTCTGCTTTCATGTGACGACTTCTTTCTGCAGGAGCTACTGCAGCACAGGGATCAAGATGTGAGAGCACAGACAATGTCTGGCATCCGGCTTAAATGTTCTCCCACTAGTTGCTGGCAGCAAGGAAGACTGATTTAAAGAGTGTGGAAAAAGGGAATGGAGAAAGATGAATCTGAATGGCCATCATGAAACCAGATTAAAGCGCCACTGAGCATATGGAGCTTTGCCAGAAAAAGACAGGGCTTCCAGTCCCCCACCTCATACAAGGTAAAGTGCCAAGGAGAAGTTGTTAAATGAAGAGAACACCAATAGGAGCTGAAGGGAAGAAACAAACAGCATCAGGAGGAGGAAGGACAGGAAATGAATGGAAAGCTAAACAAGACAAGACATAACCAGGGACCACGGAGGGAGTACCAAGAGTGTAGTTGTAAGGAACAGGAGTATGAGGAACATCTTGGGGAGTCCGACAAGGGAAGAACTCTTTCTCATCTCCAGAACATATTCTTCAGTCCTAGAATTGACCCTAATACATCAGCCTCTTAACATGCCTTTGTAGTCAAACACACTCAGGCAAAGCAAATAGTAAAAAAAATACTTTATTTTATTAATCAGTGATCCTTGGCATTTTGCCAGTACCAGTTGTTCTACTGAGTTGAGTAACAGACTGCATTATGTCGCTGAAGGTCCCAACCCAACTGATGATCCAGTCTTCTGTGGTTTTTACAAGGAAAAATGTGTATTAGGAACCCTACGAAATGGTACTGAAGTCAAGTAATTAAGCTGTTTGTGCCATACTTACAAGTCTTAGGAGAATCCTTTTCAAGCAATAAGAATTACCTACCCTCTCTGATTATTAATCTCTCTTGACACTGGCTTTTTTTGGAAATGCCTGCTCTTAATGCATTCTCCACTCATGTCAAATATCTCCTTAATTTCCCATGTATTTTTCTCTGCCATGTCATCTTTTTTGTCCTTCAGCTCTGTGCTTACACTGTATCAATTTCTACTTTCTTTCTCAGTTATTCCTCTGTCTCGTGTTTCTCTTGAATGTGCTGCCAAGTTTTCCATTTTAAATTAATCTTGATTTCCCCCTTTAGACTTTGCCAGAAATTACTCAGTCCCCTTTAGAGTGTATTTGCCCTTACAAAAAAGTTAAAC
The DNA here is from genome assembly GCF_964106895.1 of Numenius arquata. Taxonomy (NCBI): domain Eukaryota; kingdom Metazoa; phylum Chordata; class Aves; order Charadriiformes; family Scolopacidae; genus Numenius; species Numenius arquata. The sequence goes on along the minus strand of NC_133576.1, from coordinate 10,873,737 downwards.
AGAGACGAATTTACATACTGTTTCACATTATGTGCACTCATTATACACACAGCCTCCTTCCTCCTGTTGGTATGATGTAACAGATTACAATGCAAAAATAGAAAAAATAGAAAAAATAATTTTAAAAAATCACAGATCTTTTACATCTTCAAAAACATATGCTGTACACAATGTCAGATGCAAAGTATGTTTTGTTTCATTGTACCCGATGAAAGCGAGTAATGTTTTGTGTTTTTTTTTTTTTTTTTTAAATGGATGAACTGGCTTGTTTTCACAGATTTACAGACATATTTAGCTTATCTACACTTAATATATATTAGGACCAAGTTCTGACAGAAAGTGACTTGGCAAACAAAAGCTATGAGCAATAAATTAGTAAGCACCAAATCTTCATAGTTGCATAAATTCTGCAAGGCACTTGAAAAACCAGACATTTACTTTGAAAAATGGTAAGATAAATACCCTAAACTCCTGCAGCATAATTTATAGATCCTAGGGCCAGAAATAAAACAAAATTTCCTCCTTTTATGCCATGCAAACAAAAAAATCTAAAAGGCTTAGGCAACAATTTGGTCTTCTGTATAAAATAAAGCATAATTACCAAGCCACCTTTGTGTTTCTGTTAATAAGTAGTATTTAAGTGAAACATTTCTTCCAGATACATATCTGGATTGAGTCACATACAACATACTGACTATTCATGTGTCCAGCAGCATAACTATCAGTTCTCTGTCTTTTTGTGATTCTTCTACATTTCTGCTGTTTTTATCCATACTTTTAAGAACATGATAACCAAGACGTTTACAGCATGCCAACAGTGACCCTTTATTAATGACTTCAACAGAAAGAAATTCCTCCCCATATTCAAAACTCTTATTTATAAATCCAAATGCTCATAGGTCTTTTGCCATAGGATTTCATACCAAAAGTTCAAGCTGAGCTGCCTGCCTTTTGTTCCACATACTCTTGAAGCCACAGCTACTCAAAACATATTCCCTTGTTCCATTCCCATGTTGGTCTGGCCAACATGGGTTGTTGGCTTTTTCTTGTAACTTACAGCCTGCACCTTTGGCAACATTAAAATGGACTTCATTTATACAGGCCACGTTGACCAATTGATTAAATTTCCCCAGAGTTTCCTAGTCACTTGTCATTTCAACATGAGCAAATCTAGAGTCAGCTATAAATTTTTACAAAAATACTTATATTGTCAAATCCCTACTATACTGATGATCTCTTACTTTTCATTAACTGAATTAATTTCTGGGATGGGGAGGAGGAGTGAAATCAGACTAACTGGCTCACAGATACCTAGGTCACCTTAAACGACCTTTTCTAGTGTAGACATAGTTGTGTTCTTTTGGTTTAGGCACTTATCTCCAATTTTATATTTTTAATTTAAAAATTAGTGTTAATAGGCTAGACAGCTCCTTGGTCATTTCTTCAAAGATTTGTCAGCTGATTATCCAATTCACAAATGTTAATACAGTACTACTGCAGACATCTTAGCATCCTCTTGATTCCTGACAGACTAGAAGATTTCACCATCTTTATCATGGGATAGATGAACATATCATTAGAGGGAACATGACTTTTGCTAGTATTCTTGCAGCATTCATTACATTTATTTAATTTTTCTTTCACAGTACCTGTTCTTGTCTAAACAGCTTGTAATATTCAAACTCCTTTTTAAGAGCATAATAGCACCGAATGAAAACAAGCTCTAAAAGGCAAAACCAGCCAAAGATGCCTGGTTTTAAAGTGCTATCATGGATAGAGTTCTTTTTTTATTTTGTTTTAAAATAAAATAAAAAAATCCTACTGGAAGAACTGTGTTTTCATTTGACGAAAAAAGAATGCCATACTTCCTCTCTGGATCAGATCAAGCATGAAAACCCTCAGTGCAGACACTAATGTAGGAGGAAAGAACATAGGAAAACTCAGTGGGTAGAAATTAGTACGTTACTGTGTCAACAGTAATAGCAATAAATGAATGTCTGGAAAAATAACAAGTAAGATACTGTGCTTGCTGTCATTGCTGCCCATCAGCATCAGTATGACTGTTAGACTACTCAAGAGGGAGCCAAAAACTAATAGACATGGCATGGAAGTGGTTACAAATGGTCTATTCTTAGCCCTCTACACAAACATGACCAAAGAGTGAGTTTTAAGAGTGGCTATTACTACATAGGTATTGTACTTTCCGTTGCTAAAACAGCTAGTCCTTTATTCCCACCAGTTAAAAACACGTTATACCAAAAGGCAAACATTCCCCATCTGGCCTAGAGGAAACAAAATTGCAATGGAGTCTGTTTTCCCCCCCTTTCTTCCTCCTGGGGTGCTGTGGGGTACAAAGATGCAGCAATAAATTGGGCTGTCATTTGCCACTCAAGAAAACATTTAGTACAAGCTCAGTAAAACTGAAACTGCAGAAGAATTACAACCTGCACTGCAGCAAGCAGTGGCAATGCCCAATACATGACAGCACTTTAAAACTCAAGAAAAAAAAAAAAAACAAAAAACATTTCAGGCTGTGTCCTGTTAAGGGACCAGTGAGCTGTCATGACCACTTATGAATAAGCAGCTCATCTCCTGGCAACAAACTGAAATCTCATCTTTATTGGATAGGACCTACACAATGCTGCTATCTCTTCCAAGATTTTAAAGCCTTGAAAACTTAATTTAGATAAGCCCCTTTGTAGGTACAGCCAAGACTTCTGCAAAACCAGTTCACAAAATATGTTGTCTTGCTTACTGAAGACCTATATTTTATACACTTAGGTCAGTTATTGGGGATATCCATAGGCATATATAACATAGTCTTGTTAAGGAGTCTTCCTGAACAGAAGAGATGCTGCTTGTCAGTTTCCTGGAAAGGATTAGTTTGATTATTTGTTAATAGAGTATCAAGTACTTAACACCCCTCACTATTTTAAATGACAGATTTCAGGCTGGATTTATCCATGCGAATTATATTATTATCTTGCCCAGAAAGATATGTCATTTTGATGGTATTTATAAAGATGAGAAAGACAATCATGTAAAGGAACTGCTTTTTATCTAAGGCTGGCAAAGGTAAACACTGAATCATTAGTCTTTTTTTTATATTGCAAATACCATAAATAGCTTTGTTCAACAAAAATAAAACAATAAGCTATCCTTTTTATTAATAAATCAGCAGCAGACAAGAACACTTTGTCATAATGGTGTGTCCTCCTGCCACTATCACACAACAGTGAATAATATTCACTTTGTTTTCCTTACTTAATGTTGTTTCTCAAGCACAGCCATGTACCCCACACAACAACTGACCCTCTATCCATCTCTGGGCTTCTATCATTCCACCCATTATTGCTAGAAGGAATATTTTATTTGCTACTACCAGTCACACTGGGAGTTTCAATGATTTGTGAAGCTGTACTTCATGAAAAAAAGCAAGCAGTCAACGGGTGCCTTGTGCGCTCTCTCCACAGACAAATGCTCTTCACACCAGATAAGATGCTTAGTTACTCTAAAGGCAAGACGGGGTTACTCCTGCACACCTAACAAATCTCTTTATGGACTGCTAGCAAATGAGCTCTACACAAAGCATTAAAGTGTCACTTACTAATCCTAATTCTCAGTCACTTGGCTTTCTTTATAACCCAGAACATACTCAAGAACTGGGTCCTGCAAAATGCTCCATGAATCTTCACCTGCTTTTATGAGCTCAAAGAAGTTCACATAGCCAGTATGAAGAACTGCAGCTTGTTTCTGTTGACATTCTTGGTCTATGATGTCTTCCTTGTACTTATCACTTCTTCACTAACCAGGTGTGGGGACAGCATAATAGAAAATTTAGCCCAGCACACCATGAGAAAATCCCATTTATGTTGAAGATTCCGGTGTGGTACCCTCCATCAGATTCTGACAGACCTTTTACTGTCCTAGGCCCTGAGGACACTGTAATTCCTGGTCTCCTGATTGTCAAACCTGGGAGAGTAGGCTTTCATGCGCACTCGTTATGCATCTATTTTGTAACTTCTACTGCAGCTTATAGCTGCGATCTGTTGGCAAGCTTTGTTGTTTCAGCATTAGCGCAGAAAGATCAGCCAGCTCTTTTCTACTCGATGCCATTCATCCTTACTGCTTGCCTGGTTGTTGGTTTTTTGCGCCAGGAGTTGAAAATGTTTTGGACAAGCAGTGATTTTATAGAGCAGCCCTCCTGTCTTCCCTCAGAAATCAGCATCAGCTACCCTGATGCCCAAAACCACCCACATCTATAAATGTGACTGAAAGAAGATAAAGAACATATAATCGAACACATACGCAATAAAGACCAATTAAATAATTGGTGTTGACAAAAAGAATTTACCAGTACCAACATACATAGCAAAGAGAAAACCACATGTTAACCAGAGAAAAAGCAAGCACCAAACATGACTGATCTTGAACAAAATCTTAAAATCAGAGAACTGGATAGACACCCTGCGAGATGAAAGAATTCCAGAGCCCCATCCTGAGAAACCAGCTATACAAAATGGCCGATTTCCAGGAAACTGAGGAACCTCCCTGGAGAGAGACTTTAAAAGACTGTATGAACAGACAGCTCCAATCTAATAATAAAAGAGTAACTTGGAATAGAATCCTTTTTTTGTGAAATACAAGTGCTTTATCTTGTTTTGATCTCTGTGTATACATGATACTCTTTCATTAAGCATTTCTATTCTGATACTATTACATACAAGAGTGATATTTTACTTTATTAATGTTCGATAAGAAGTTAAAGATAACCATAAAGAACGCAAAACATTCTTATACAGTAAGTCTGGGGAATTAACTTGCATAAACATAAAGGAACCTACTGTTCTAGGGAAAATGCTAAATAATGCCTTAATAGGCATCATTGAAAACTGTAAGAAACAGGGATTCATAACTAAAAACAAAATTTACATTTGCGCCAGGATGATGCAGGAGAGAAAAATCTCTTGATGCAGCCCACACAAAAAAAAATTGTTGCTTTTGTTTTTGGGCATTTTTTCAGTTTGGGTTTTTCTGTTGTTTTTGTTTGGGCTTTTGGGGTTTTGTTTGTTTGTTGGGTTTTATTAAATTCATGTAAGGCTGATTTTCATCCCAACTTACCATACTCAATGTTTACTCCAAAGAAGGCATATGGAACATTTCATTTCTACTTATTTTTGTTATATTACCAACTGCATCACAGTGTCCCCCCCAAGCATAATGAACACCATGTCTAGTTCCTACAGAAATTAAAGGATTGTTGCAGGGATTACTGAGAAACAGTCTGGTTCAATTTAGGTAAGAAGTCATTATATATTTTATCATCAGTATGTTAATTTGGCCTGTTAAATCCATTCGACAGATGGAAAAGGGGAAGCACAGTGGTGCCTGTGACCTCAGAAGGTGGAAAACTTGTAGTTCGCGCACCTTAACTACAAGATCATGCTTCCTTTTTGATCAAAATGCCAGAAATTTTATCCATTCTATCATAACCTGGGGTGAAGAAAAGAAGTGCCTAATTCTCACAGTATGGCTCCCAGCCACTTTCTACTAAGCAACTCTCCTAAACCCTGTACCTCCAAAAATATTTAATTAGTGGTTCCTGATTGAGTGCAGGCACAATGCATTTTCCAGTTCCTATTTAGAGATTTAGGTACTTAGAGATTATGCCTATAAATGTACAGCTTAATAAGGAATAACAAGGAGTGAACGCTTTGTATTGGTTGCTCCGTGGAAGCTGGGAAGAAACCTCCGGCATACAGCAAAATACAGGAGAGCCTGCCCAGACATACTGTGCCCCCAGGAGATCCCATGCCTTTTTTTTTTTTTCCTGCTTTTTATCAAGTCTCTTTTTCTTTGGTTTGACAGTATAATTTCAACAAAAACCAGGAAAACAGTATACCCTATTTGTACTGGGGTCCCCAGTATAAAACAGAAATGGACCTGTTGGAGCGGGTCCAGAAGAGGGCCACAAAAATGATCAGAAGGCTGCAAAGGCTGAGAGAGTTGGGGTTGTTCAGCCTGGAGAAGAGAAGGCTCTGGGGAAACCTTATAGTGCCCTTATACAGAGGGCTTATAAGAAAGATGGAGACAGACTTTTTATCACGGTCTGTAGTGACAAGAGAAGGGGCAACGGTTTTGAAACTGACTGAAAGAGGGTAGGTTTAGACTGGATATAAGGGAGAAATTTTTTATTAAGAGGGTGGTGAGACACTGGGGCAGGTTGACCAGAGATGTTGTGGATGCCCCATCCCTGGAAGTGTTCAAAGTCAGGTTGGATGGGGCTTTGGGCAATCTGATCTATTGAAAGATGTCCCTGCCCACGGCAGGGGGGTTGGAACTAGATGATCTTTAAAGGTCCCTTCCAACCCAAACCATTCTATGATTCTATATTCCACTATTTTAGCATATATTCATTATATATTTCACCAATGTACTTTAGAAAAAAGCCACAGGCTCAAAGCTTCAAAGAAAACCCCAAGAATCTCAAAAGCAATGACAGGTTGGGACCTCATTCCTGCATAAGAGCTGAGACAAAGAAGGCACACTCTTAGATCTGATAATATACACCTAGTCAGACACCAGATGGCCTGTCCACAATCAGCCAGAAAAAACTTATTGTGCAGAGGATTTAAACAAGGGCCTCCCAGATTGCAGACCTACTACCCCTGCCACCAGATAAACTTCAGTGTTGTTCCAAGTTGAGAAGACCAAAACAGAAAGCATGGCTAGATTTTCTACTGTATCAAGTTTCACAGGCATATCTTAATTTTCCTCTATTCAAAAGACATTTTGACATGGAAAAATGAAGAAAGATGGTGATTTTCCCCAAATCAGAACTGTTAGAGAAACAATTTTGTCCCTCTACATCAACAGAAAGGTATAGGGAGGCAAGACAACCACAACATTTGGCCAGAGGGACATGAAAGACATCCTCCTCAAACTTCACGTGCTCATCATGCAAGGAAGTCCAGCAGAAATTCCCACATAAAAAAGGTTGAGCTATTCAAAAACTCACAAGTGTCATGTTTCACAAAGAAAGGCTTGTGACTCAACACTGGACAGGAAAAGCCTATAGCATTTTAAGCCAAGTTGTCAGTTGCTAAAAACAGCAGCTTTTTTTTTTCAGTTGTAAAGGAGATATCTTACTCCCCCATCCACACCAACGAGCAAAAGGGAATTGTCACTGAGAAAAGGGACAGCAATACACACAATCTTAATATGAAAAGTTTAAAATTTTATCATCAACTATAAGCAGCATCACTAAAACCATGACCACAGTTGATGTTCCTTCTAAGCAATACCAGTAACATGACAGCTAAAATGGAGACCACAGTCATGCCACTAGTTATGCTAAATAATTTTTTTAAATTACTATGTTTATTATAAAAACAGTGAACAGGACAATTTTATCTAAATTAACAGCCATACTTACTTGAAAACTATGATCAATATATAGCATTATGACTCATAATGAGATAAAATCCTATTAAGCACAATTACTCTCTCCATACAAAAGGGCAAAAGCATATAGATAAACCATGCTGACTATCAAATTCTCCAAATGCGGCCAGTTAAAAGTGACCAAACTTCCACAGCTGATGTTGAGTCTTGGGTACCTTCTATTACAGTTGTCACTAGAGCATCTTTAACAGCACTAAGTGATAGGAGTCAAAACGAAGTAAGAATGGTTTTTATAACTTTCACCAAACAGCAGTAACTTGTGTTGCTGACCTAAGCAGAATTTATATAAAAGGGAAAAACCAGAATTAATTCCAAGCAGCCCCGTTCCTTGTATTGGACCTATTTTTCAATACATCAAATAAGACATGCAAAACTATGGAAATTAGTATGATAACCTTCTAAACCAGTATTTAGCAACAGTCTCACAGAAGTGGAGGCTTGGAGGAAGGGAGATAGGGAATGGAATATCAAAGAAGGTGCAGGAAAGCAATATAAGCAAGTAAATGATAGCTTGAATAACAAAGCAAGGATACCTACCAGTAGACAGACTCCCTTAGAGGCATAAACCCATGTGCACATTCACTACCTGATCAGGCAAAACATCCGAACACTCGGGATCAGCCTTGCCTGTCTAAGCAGTGGCTAACAAGTGTCTCCTCACATGTCTGAATGCAGTGAAAAAAAAAAGGAAATTAAGCATGCCCCAATCCTGAGCCAAGTAATACCTTCCCTTCTTGGGAACAGAAGAGATTGGAAATCATCTCAAAACAAACCTGTTTCCAATTCCAAGGAGTTCTCATAAGAGTCAGGGGTGTTTCTCCTGGGCTCAATAACTGAAAAGCCTCAAGTTCCCTTGCTTGTCTTATCCGCACTGACAAATTGCAGAGAAACCAACCTGGCAAATGAAGTAGTCTCTCAGGTAGCAGAAGCAGTCCTAACTGTTGCAGTATTTTGAAAGAAATGCAGTCTGAATGCTTTTAGGCATTCTTCTTTTGGAAAATAAAGATAATACATATGAACATGTAACAGGAATAATCATCTGCCACAAGTTACAAAGTGTTTAAAATCCATTGGAGAGTCCAATGCCACAAAAATATTTTTAAAAACAAAAGAGTCAGCCCAGTGGCCAAAATTCAGGAAACACAGAGGGTAAAAAGCTTTCTAAGAAGCAAAGAAATAAAATGTGTTGATGAAAACTTTTTAAGCAAAGGAGCTTATTCTGACTCTACCAAACTGTTAGAAGCAATTGAAAGGAAAAGGAATACTCAGCTTTACAAATGCAGGCAAAGCGTGTGTTTTGGCAGTGTTCGGTTGCATCCATCTGCATACTGAGGCAAAAAAGATCCTGTAAGGTACTTGTGCACAGGTGTGGTATTGATCTATACAAACAATCCAGCTACTGATGAGCGATCATTGCTCTTTCTCTGAGGTTTTTCATATTCACAATAGATGACTCCTCGGAGCATGCTCCAGTTTAAATTATCCAGAGAAAGGCTCAACATTCCTAGCTGAAAAGATGATGTGGGACTGCTCTACTCAATGCTTGAAGGCTTCAGTGATCACATAGTACTTAATGTGATCTGAGCTCCAAGCAACAGAACTACAGATTTCTGGAAAGGAAGCATCCTTCAACATGCTGCTGAGGTCACTTGCACTACAGCAGGAACTACCATGACGACTACTAATGGTTCCAGCTTAGCTACTGCAGCTGCTCCTCGGCACAACACAAAAAGCACATGCGGCTCAGACTGCTCTCCATGAAACTCCTTTTCTGCAGAAATAAAAACATAAGCAGTTTTCCTTGCTTATGTTTGACAGCACAAGAAAGCTTCTGTTCTGGGGACCTTCAAAAGAGAACTGGTAGGTTAATAATGCTGAGCTAGATGAAATTCAGAAGCTGCCTCAAATTAGTATTTGGGCTCATCATTCAGTGATTTTTATGCCATTTTTTGTTACACAAAAGTGTAAACTAACAGGGCTTGAATTTTAGCACTACTCTAAGACAAGTGATAGCTGCTACAAAGGCTGTCGTCCTGAAGAGGTAACCACGGCACAAGATCACTCCCTGAGGGTAAAATCCTTGCTGAGCTGTGAGGAAACACTGATGGAAGACCTAAGCCTGACAGATTCTGGAGGCAGAAAAAGGCTCACTGCCACAAAAGCAAGCTCAGCTCTTCAATTGCTCCAAAGGAAAGTGAGGGGCAAAATTCTGCGATTCTCCTTTCCTTTGGCCTCCTATAACAGACCACATAAATCAGCACAGCAGGAAGGGCTGCTTGCAGCTGAACCCTCCACAGACGGGGGGCTTGAAGAGTGTGGACAGTAAAGAAGGTGAAGCAGTAGTACTTGATGAAAAATAAAACTAGCAATTTCTTTCAAGATACACACTAAACCTGTGCTTTGCCACTAAGCTCTTCTTCAAAAGAGAAGACACATCTAAAAGAGAAAATTCACAGATCCCAGGATGATGTCAAAGACCTAAAGAGCCAAAAAATACAGGGTTTCTCCTGGTTAATTTTAGGGCTGAGGGCTTAAAATCCCCGATAGCTCATTGATCCGTATGTGGTGCTCCCCTAAACAGAGGAAGAAGATATATATGAACACCTATCAAACCTTAAGCCATGAAATATGTCTGGAAGTCTAATGTTTTAGGCAGCGGACTACAGAAGGGCCATTTAAAAAAAAAAAAAAAAAGGATAAAAGCAAACAAATCAAAGACACAGGCAACAGATCAAAAGACAGCTAGCTGGTAAGACATGAAAAGAGCTATGACTTAATCTGTAGGTTGGGTCAGGCTCCAGTCTTGTTAAATTATGTGAAGTAAGAGGTCACAGAAATGTTACTGCTAGACAAAAGAAGTCCATGCTTGTAAGTCTTTGGGTATATGCATCCTTTCAATCTAAGTCTCCGATTTTCTTTTTTTAATAGAAGTTTCAGAAGTGGGATGAAATTGGCTTGATACTTCCCAGTTTGTAACTGAGAAAATAGTAAGAAGATTGCATAGTGCTTTTGCAAAGCAAACCTACAGCCTTGTAGGACAAGTGACAAAACCATTATTTCTGCCTTCATGGAGTTACAGCATATAAAAGCAAGTTATTGTTGGCATGAGAAGCTAGTGACTTGACATTTCAGGCTGATGTTTACTTGAATGGGTATCTATTGGAAATATCTTGATAAAAGCAGCACTTCAAAGCTCTAACAAAGGGTCCTAAATTGACTGAGACCTGCACAGAAACAAGCTTTAAAGACTGCACACTCTAAGAATTTGGTTACTTTGTACAACTTAGTTTGTAAACTACTGAGAAACCAAGTTTCTAGAAAATTCTTCATGTGCAACATTTGCCAGAATACATTAAATTTCACAGCCACCTTCCAATCTCCTTACCTCTTGTCCTGAAAGGTAGTATGCTGCTAGAAGACCACCAATGAAGCGAATATTGACCTCAAAAACAGACACTTCAGAATTCTAGAACAGGAAGAAAAGAGTAAATAATTAACCAACTCTGTGATCAAAGAAGAAAAAAATCATCCAAGCAGGGGCAAGTACATATTCTAAACCCATATGCATGCAAGGGTTTGTACTCCTTCAGTATCTAGATCCATACTGAAATTCCTGTGCACATCCTCAAGACACCAAGTGATAATTCAGTTACAGCTTCAACTGATTTTTAAAAATCAAATTAGCTTTTCTCCTACTGTCTATTCATATTACCACCACAAAGTGCAATTAAAGTTCTTTGTGGATGGTGGGAATGAAGGCAAGGACTGTACATTTCCATGATTTGGCATTTTTTCCTCTTACATTTAAGTATAACTCCGAATATCCTGGGTTTACAGGATAAGGTGGAATAATAATTAGAGAATTTCTGTAATATGCTTTCTTAACCTGAATTCCAATGTGCAATCTCAAATTCAGAGCTCCACTTTAACACAGTCTCTGTCTACCAATAGCCTTTATGTATTTAATGTTATGGCAACAAGTACTACAAGACCACTGAGAAACCCAAGACAATAAACCATTTTAATGCCTTCCCCCACCTTAATATCCTCGGCCTAAATTCCCCAGTACGTTTTGACTCATTTAAGCCACCAAAAAATTAAGCTGAACTAGCTAGTTTTAGCATCTTTCTGCCTCCCTTTGTGCCCCATTCACTCCCTTGCCTGCATGCACCCCATAAGCTTCTATCCATTCAATGCATTAGACACAGAAAAGTAGTTTTACTAAAAGATTTCGAGATAAGGCAGCCTTTCCTTTTATCCAGAAAAGTCAGTAGAAAGTACACAATACAAGTTGACCCACTAATTAGTGCACAGTTGAAATTATATTTATAGGTATATCTTTCCTTTCATACTATTTCTATGGCACCTGCGGTTCTACCACGCATTTTGCTTGTATCCAAAATAAATGCATTTTGCACGTATTAGTTATTTCAGAAAGATTATATGAATACTTTAAAGATTTCCGCAAATAGCACTGACGACTAAAAGGGTAAAGTTTGAGATACTCCCAATTACAGGTTTTTAGTACAAGATGTATTTTTATTCACATACAGGTGATATGAGAAAGATAACACCACCACAGTGTACGATTCCACTCAATTCCTATGAGTAATGAATCACACACGCAATGGCTCAGTGTAGAGTGAAACCAAGGACTTCTATTTCCCAGTAAAAGAATCCAAGAGGAACATATTTATGTATTTATTTATAAACTTCAAACTATATAAGGAAATCACTCAAGTTGGTAGATTGAAGAAAACTCATTAACGTTCAGAAGTGTTTTTTGATACACAGGAAGCTGTAATTGAACCTCAGTGGGTCACGTAGACGTCTTCCACCCAAATCCTAGATTAAATCTGCAAATTTGTATTGAGATTGCCTCAGGTCAGACAAAAGTTATGGAAGTAATTTAGTTCACCCTCATGATGGTACCGCTATGACTATACTGCCTCTGATATATTTAGGGTCTTTAGTTTTAGATTGAATAATTATCTTGCACTTACTGTAAAAAGCAGAGAGTAGAATTTCTTTAATGTTTGCCAGTATAAAACAAGAGGAAAAAACCTCAAACAAATAACTTCTGAAATGTAGGATATAATATATATAATACACATTATATATAATATAAAAACAACAGTAAGCATCTGCTGAATTCTGACTGTATAATTACATTTGATTTTTGTGCATTACTGAATGAAGAATTTTTTTTTTGAACCACAGGGGCAAGTCCAAGGATTGAAATACAAATTCTGTCACAGTCTGTGACAGAGTCCCAAAATTAGTAATAAGAAGACTAATCAAGAAGGATAAAATAGAGCCATTTCTTCCATTTAATGCTTCTGAACTCTGAGCACACAAAGAAGGCCTAGATGTCATACTGTATAGGAAGCTGGGACATTCTTCTGATAGATTTAGAACCTGTTGGCAAACTAAGATGATTCAAGTGGCATTCTTTGTGTTAAAACATCTTAAGGACATGGGAGAAGAAATTGTATTGTTAAGTAATTTATACACCATGGTTTTGGGGGAAAAATTGTCTTTCACAGCTCAGTTATTTCCAGCTACTATTAGACAGTAAAGCTTCATTTTTCTGCATTCATTCATTTCTAAGACCCTGTTGGGTCTCACTGACCACTTTCCCTTTCTTCCATTATCCAATTATAATTTTTACTTTGAAAACACAATATATAGATGTATCTTTACTTGCAATTAAAGTGTGAAGGTGTTGGAGTGGGTTTTTTTTCGAAATACATAACGTTACAGACACAGAGAAGTTCACTGAAGCTTACATCTGAACTTCTGAAAATTTGAATCATAAGCTTTTTAAGTTCCACCTGAAAGACCACTTCTGTCTCACCCCAAGAGGAACACTGTGAAAAGGACTAGAGAAACATTAGGGCAAGCTCTACTCACCACACTGAAATCAAGATTTTTGTCAATCCACTCTTGTCCTTCTCTGAATTCATCATGAAGCCCCATGATATAAAGCGTATCCAATGCATCTACTATGGTAGCACCCATTTGTGAGTTTCCTACACACAAAAAGAAGGATTTCTATTACAGGTGATTATTTCATTACTTTTCTTAAACATCACAAGCATGAGAAAATAACCCAAGCAGTAGCAAAGCAAAGTTACTACAAAGATGACAGTACAAAGAATAATCAAAATGAGCGAGGAATTAGCAGCCACATAAAAGGATGACACTTCTCTTTCAAACCATCAGTCCTCTGGTACAGTTTGGCTTCTGGGGAGAAAAAAAACCTAAAGATAGATAAAAAAAAAACCAAACCCTTCTCATCTGCTTTCCTAACCTGAACATAAGCAACTGTACTTTGACACAAAAAAGGACAGAACGAGGTTCAGCTTCAAAAAGCTATTAGGAATTCTGGGACAGAAGTGTTAAAAAAAGCATATGCAAGATAAAGCAATCGGTACTTGGAGCAATGTCTTGCATTTCCCAGCATATATTGCTGAAACGTTCAAAGTTCTGCATTTATGGAAGCTTCCTAGTCATTGAAAGCATGGACTGATGAAGAGGGATGCCCTGGCTCGGCTTGAGTAATAAAGCCCCAGCCCCAAGATGTTCACGTCTCTGCCTGCAGGGACCCACACTATGAGGTGCTAATGGATTCCTAAATTGTCACCATTTAAAGTGGAGCATTTAGAGCCAAATAAAAATCAATGGTGCTTTACCCTAAAATGCCATTCACTTGAAAGAGCAGCAATTTAGAGTTGATTGATGAGTGACTCATCGGTTTGTACAGGAAGACAGGTTGAAGAGGTGGCGAGCCACTGACCACGTCAACCATGTTAGCCTTGACCTCCTTAGGCCATCCCAACCTAAGCTGTTGCCCTCATTAGGGAGAGGTCTTTCTTTCTAGAGGAAATCAAGAATTACCATGGGTTTATTTATTTTCATTAAGTGTATAAAACTTAGTACGCACTAAGAAAGTAGCTGAATATCACTGTTCATACCAGTATTCTATAAAACAGTACATAGCTATGTGATTAGCAATTTAATGGCAATAGTCTCCTAACAAGTTAAGCCAATTTCATTTTTTTTAAACGTGCTTTTTATCCTTAATGGAATTTCTACAGTGCAGTATTCCTGCTTGGTTGTTTTTATTCATTCATTTCTGATTTCTACATGTTTAGAGATATTTTTTCCCCTCAAGCATAACAATAACTGAATGAAGCCATCACCACCATTGTTTTTCTTTTACACACCTAAATAGCTGATACTTACATGCAAGCTTAATTGCATTTTCAGAGATTTCCTTCCCCAAATAATAAAAATTAAACAAAACAGTCTCTGACAAAGTAATCACCAACTAATTTCTTTAAAAATAGCTGTGCATCTGTTTTAATTAATTTAAACTCGATACGGAAAGCCTTTAGTCAGTGACATTATATTCATATTCAAGTACAAATGGGGACACACTACCTTTCTTAAGATTAATTAAAAGATATATCCTTTGACAAATTGGCCACCAAGCATACCTATAACTCTCAGGAAATGAATTCATCATGGTGTGTAAGTAGTAGAAGGTTTTAACACCTTCAGCCAAGTGACAAATTCCATTGCTTGTGCTGAAGGGAGGTCCCTTTGAGCAGACCTACAGCGCTGGCTTAACTTGGCACCTTTTCATATGCATAAGGTGACAGTTATCTAACTTATCACTTCAAAATTATGCAAACAAGACCACGACACAAGAACTAATTTCACTATTAGCTGGTAAGGTATTTCTGACAAAATTGGAATGTGTTATACTGCTGTGGCACTCAAAGTAATTTGTTCCTTTATTTAAACCACATTGATACCATTTAAAAATACACAATGTGTTTGAATAAACAGAGATACGTAGCCTTAGGAAATCCTGAAAGCTTCTCTTGTGATAGTTTTAAAAAATAAAAACCTTCTAACAAACACAGCAATAACCACATCAGTAAGCTCTCATATCCTATAATTGGCATGGGGTGAGGAGAATAAATTGTATGGGGATGGATCGGTGTGTCATCGTTGTCCCCCAACCCAGAAGAAAATTCAGACACCACTGTACTATTATCCAGTTTTCTAGATCTCAGAAGTACATTCAAGTGTCCACAGAGGGAGGAGAAGATGAGGGGGGTGAGACAGCAATATGCTCGACACAAGTATATCTACTTTCCAGCCCTGTAGAAAATCTTCAAAAATACTAATTTAAACCTTTTTCATAGAGTTTTCTGCCCAGAATCATGAGAGGAGGACCATGGAAATGCAAAAGCCATCTCACCAATCCATCCAGACAGGGACTGAGAGTGGCAAGGCCAGAACTGCTGGAACAGAGCTCTCCCCAGAATCAACCAAGTGTCTGTGGTTTTCTAACGCATCCCTAGTGATTGAACAATACAACTTCATCAAGCAGAGACAAGAAATTTGCTTTCATCCTCACAGCGTTAAAAGTGAGCCCTCAAGCCCAAATATAGGACTCTTGCCTAAACCAGTAGATTTCAATAGGGATTGACCGACAAGCTGTTTCACACAAGACCCTCCAGCATTGTTTGCAGCCACAGAAATAAGTGCAGTCCAATAGTGCAAACCAGAATTGCTCAGCATTTTTTGAATCAATTAAAGGTTTGTGCTCTAAGCTTCTGTCTGGGCCACACTCCAATAGTTTGTACAAGCTCTCCCTCCTGCTGCCTTTTTGCCCCTTTCTCTTGTCTTTTACATCTACCTTTCCTAGACCCACAAGCGTCCAATTAAACATTACTGAGCAAAGCCCCTTCGGCTCACACACTCCTCCTCCATGAGCAGGGACGCACGTCCGCTTCCGAGATGCAGATCAGTATGGTTACAGTTTCTAGACTCCATGTGAGAGCTCAAGTATTTCTCATCACAGTTTCCTAAGGATAGCATTTACATCCTAACCTATAATAACGTATTCATTTTTCTTCTTTCTTAAGAATAAGTAGGGTATTTCAACCAAATTTGGTTTATTTTTCCTCTTTTTTCTTAAATATATGGTAACTAACCCTAACTGCACACCAGCGCTTCTTTCTTGAGGAAGACTCAGAAGAGCAACCTTTGTTTTTTAAACCTTTTTGGCTGAACACATTTCCAAAAGGTCAAGAGATGACAGTCAATATTTTGCAACAGATTGTCCACCCAGTCTTTTTCCTTTAGTGTCAATCAGGCAGCACAAAGCAAGCTGATTTCCTCCTCCTGTCTATTGAGGGGGAAGAGTCCAAAATGCAGAGCTCATATCCAGAAGTCTTGTGCCTACAAGAATAGAGGGCAGAGGTGGACACAGGGCAACACAGAGGACAATAGACATAGCATAACACCTTGGCTGCCCCACGTTGCAAGATAGTTACAACTTAAAACCATTCATGGGCTACACTAGGTGGGTTAGAGATTAAAATTAATTAATTGCTCTCAGCTTTTTTCCTAGAGGATTATGTGGAGGGTATGTTGGGATTGTTCAACCTGGAGAACAGAAGTCTCTGGAAAGACCTTCTAGGAGCCTTCTGGTACCTGAAGAGGGCCTACAAGAAAGCTGGAGAGGGACTTTTTACAACAGCATGTAATGATAGTGTTACCTGAAACAAAAGCTCTCGAAACCAGAAGCAGTTTAGAGAGGAGATATTGCTTTATTCGACATCAGATGCTAGGTGGAAATCCACAAATCTAACACACCTTACCGGGGACATTCATCCATTATTTATACACAGAAGATTCTCATTATTTCATCTACCTAATACTTAACTCCACCTAGGCTTACATATTCATTAGGATAACCAAATAGCCCTTTTGCACATGCATATTAAATTTTGCAGCATCTGCAAAACCCTTCTGCGCAGGTGTGAGCTCCTCGGTGGTCGTTTGTGTAAGGATACCCTTCCTCACATTATCCTTTTAAGGTATTGAGTCATCTCAGGACAGTAAAAGTTTACTGTAAGTTTGCCAGCTTCTTGAGGATGATAAGGATGTCCTTTGAAGTAGCCACAGCTCTGTCCTAATTGGTATTAAGAGTAAATACTTTGACATATAAGAGAACCGTGGAGTGATTAACTACTTGGTATCCCATCCTTACCACTATCAACTCAGTGACGAACTTTTCTTACACAGTAAGCTCAGTAATGAACTCATTTTAGTTAGCATATAGTTATAAACAAAGCAGAAGCCTGCCTTTGGTAACAACTGAATGAGGGGTAATGGCTTCAAAGTAGAAGAGGGCTGATTTAGATTAGATAGCAGGAAGAAATTTTTCACTCTGCGGGCAGTGAGGCACCAGAACAGGTTGCCCAGGGACGCTGTGGATGCCCCATCCCTGGAATTGTTCAAGGCCAGTCTGGATGGGGCTTTGAGCAACCTGGTCTAGTGGGAAGTGTCCCTGCCCATGGCAGGGTGTTGGAACTAGATGATCTTTAAAGGTCCCTTCCAACCCAAACCATTCTATGAACACAGACTGCAATGGATAGGTAGCTGTACTTCCCTCTCCTGATGCTGATACAAACCACTCAGTCTAAAGTCACAAAGAGAAATAATTTTCCATTCATAAGAGTGTGTTTTTTTCCTTTCATAGCCATGCTAAGATCCATAAATTTTGCCTTGAATGACAAGAGGATAGTCTTCCCAGACTTAAACTGCAGAAGGTGTCATTTGAAAAGTAATAAAGTAAGTCTAAATAATGAGATAATAGTTTAGAGGAGTATACACTGCTTACTACCACCTCAACCAGTCTGATCTATTATTGCTCAGGATACAGAGAGAGCAGATGTCTCATTGTGGTGAAAAAGGCTATAAAACAATTAAATTATAATAGAAAATAACACTTCTCCCAGCTGAAGGCACTCCTCCCAGGGTCTGCCTCTGTTCAATACAAAGGCTCAGTTGGTCATGTTGCATAAGATAATAACTGATTCCAAAAGGGCTCAGTTTTAGAAATGTCAGATTAGGAAGTTTCCTTTCCATGTAATTATAGTTCTAGTTGACTAAGCTCCAAATTTAATGAAGTTTGGCTAATGAATGCAATGCTCATTTTTCTAAATAAAGCAGAATATCCATCATGAGCTAATGAAGAAATTTAGCAGTGAAATAGCTCAACTATTAACAAAAATGTGCAGTCTCCTTAAGCAAGAGTATTATTCCAAAAGACGGCAAAGTAATAAGTCAGATTTATATTTAAGTAGGCTTTACTTTCCTGAGATTAGACAAACAATTCCTTCACTTGATGGCACATAAATCTGCAGTCTGAAATATCTAGCAACTCGTATGACTAAGTGTAAACAGAAGGGCCATTTAAAGAAAAATGGTCTTCCTACCTAAAATTCTTTCAGTATGCCAAAGTGCTCAATGGAGAACTGGTTTATTTATACCATTTTGAAGTCTCACAAGAGACTATCAAAGCACAGGGAGACAGATCATTGTCATGTGTTCCATAACAAAAGGAATATGAAGAAAATAAACAGCCCATTTTCATTATACCACAAGTACAGAGATTTAGAGAGTCTGATACCAGCTTCAGGGTTGCTTAGTGTATTTATTATGTGGAAGCAGAAAAGACTACAAGCAGTGACGCATTAGAGAAAATACACGAGCTAGCACAAATAAATCACGATCAGAGAAGACTCTGAAAATTTGAGACAGTCACATTATGTAAATAAGGAACAAGATGACAAATTAAAACTCTATGCCAGCAAACTTAAGTCATACACTCCAAGTTGAAAAGTAATCATCAAATAGGTGCTTCACAGAAATTTTGATTATTTGGCGTGTCACCTATACCTGCTCCTTTCTTCAACAGGTATATACCACACACAAATCTCATTTCTTCTGAAAAACACTTCCATTGGGGCTTTCATTAGCCCAAGTTGGGGGCTCAGCATGTGTACCAGGTCTGGCTGAGATGGAGTTAAATTTCTTCACAGCAGCCTGTATGGTGCTACATTCTGGATTTGTGACTAAAATAGTGTTGGTAACACACCAGAGTTTTGGCTATTCCAGAGCAGTGCTTTTACAGCATCAAGGCTCTCTTTTTTTTCCCTCTCCACAGTGAATAAGCCAGGGGTGGACAAGAGGCTGGGAGGGGACACAGCCATGACAGCTGACCCAGACTGACCAAAAGGATAGTCCGTACCATATAACATCACACTCAAGGATAAAAGCTGAGTGTGTGGGGCGTTAGTCTGGCAGGTAGCCATCCCCTGGGGACCAGCAGCTGGGCTTCAGTCTGCTTGTGGGAGGTGGCAAGTGATTGTCTTTGCATTACTTCCCCCCACCCCCCACCCCTTTCCTTCACTTATCTTTATCTCAACCCATGGGTTTTCCTGCTTTTGCTCTTCCTATTCGCTTCTTTCCTTTTCACCCTCTGTGTTCTATCACTTTTGTGTTACAAGTGTGTTAGTGTATTACCACACACTTGGCATCTATCCAGAGACCAGTTACAGGAGTAACCTGAAGGAAGTACAGTCTATTCAAATGGAGCATCAAGATGCACACTAGGTCAGAGCAGGGCTGCAACGAAGTCAAGGAAACCAGCCTAAGTGGAAAAATTACCCTAAGGCCATTCTGCCTCCAAGGAAAGTGATATACAATAGGCACATGGAACTATTCTTACCCTTCTGCATTACGCAGTGACTGAAAAGGACATAATTTATTATGAAGCAGAAAAGATAGCTGATCAAAGACCCAGAAGTGGGATGCTCATCAGTTCCTTTACAATCAAGGTAGGGTTTTAATATTTCCTGAACTAGAGAAAAAAACATAAAGGAATCTAATACAGACTCATTCTTGTTTCCATGAACTGCCTGTAGATACCACCACCATCTATGCTTTGATGAAAGCTAAAGGAATTGGCAAGACTGCTTGAGGAAAAACAAGCGGTTGGGTATGGTGGAAGTATTTGGGCTATTATAGAAGACAACTGCCTCTATATCACACAAATAGCAAGTATCTCTATGTCAAGACATCCCTGCTATGGAAGTAAGTTATTTTATACTCCAGAAACCCAACTTCTCTTCTTAAGCATTAGAAAGCTGGAATCTTTAGTTATATGCAGAGACTAGAGATCTGGATGAAATGAAATTAAATACCTTTCACTCTCAAAATAGTATAGCCATAGCAGGATGATCCTACTGATGGACAAAACCGTAAGATTCAAACCTTGAGTGCCAAAAAAAAGTATTAGTCTCATAGCCACCCATATCCAGTTCTTGGTTTTTTTCAGAGCCCTAGACAGACATCATCTGCTAGAAGCAGAACTTACTCGTACTGGTACAGAATGTCTTTGATTAGTGGTGTGCTTAATAGGGGGTGGGAGGAGGAGCAACTTGCAAAAGGGACATAAGAGGACCAAAGTCTCAAGGGGATAATTTTACTTAATTCTTAAGTTAAATTTCTGCTCTGGCCAGTGAACTGAACTTCAGAGCGGTCCGGCACTACTCTTGAGTACCCCGACAACTGGGGTGTGCCCAAGCATAGAACAGATCCTTCCTATTCCATCACAGTGATTCCAGAAACAAAAGATGTAAAGCCTCCTCAAGGAAGTATATCCTGGCACACCTTGAACCTAAAAGATTAGTTATTTTTCACATAGGCAGGTGTTTTAAACCCTAGCAACAGAGCAAAAATGCTTTCTTGATAAACTCAGCCTGACATTAAACAAAGAGTTATTATGGTCTAAAAAAAAAATAAATATATATATTCTTGTTATTGATATTCCTGCCTGCCCAGCTTCAGAGCAGCTGAAAAATGCAGACTGGGCAAGACTGTACTGATGTAGGGAAAGTACAGCAATTTCTACTCCAAAAAAATTCAAAGAATTCAAGTTTTCAGACTAGCAACAGGATTTCTTAATGTGTTAGACAATTAAAAGTGTGGTAGAAAAAATATGTAACATGAAAATTAAAAGCAAACAATTATCGACCCAGTTTTTTGTATCTCTAATGAGGCTCTGACAATAAAGCTGCCACTAGTGAAGCATACCACTTGTAAAATATCTTAATGACTCACAAGGAACAAGATAACGCTTAAGAAAATGAATTAAACTTTTGAACAACAGAGTTTAATTCCACCATGAAAACAAGTGCCTCAAAATTAGTCAATGAAACCATGCATTTCATACAAAACTGCAACATATGACTTCAGCTCAGCCATAAAATGCAATGAATAAGCCTTTAAGTATCCATGAAGAAACCAATTGCCTTTAACATTTTAGGCTAATTATGAAAGCAGAACAAAAAACTAAGCATGTTGATTGCTTAGTTCTGTTAAATTGCTGATAATAGACAACAAGAAAAGGAGTTCCTAATCTTTTGTACCAGACAGTGAAGTATTTTAGCATACAAATAACATTAAATAATCAATTGTAATACCTTAATTTTATAAAGGAAGTAATGGGAGTGAAGCACTGAAGTGTATGCTAGTCTTTGAATCGATTAAAAAGTGGACCTGCAAGTAGATGTTATTAAATCAACAGACTTCTGCTTAAATAGCTACTTCCTTAAGATCCAAATTTAAAAACTTCGTCTAAGAATTTATACTACACTAAACCTTCCTCTTCTCCGCTCTTCACTTGATTGCTTCACTTTGCTCTCCAACTAAATCCTACACAGCCCTTCAGCTTAATTCAAAATTCACACAAGCAAGAGTCGAATGCAGTCCCTCTAGTACAAAGCCTACAATGTCCTCAAAACTAAATTTGAAAAGAGCTTAGCATATTAATACCAGACTGTTTCGATTTTCTACGTTTCCTTCCAGTCCTCCCCTCCTTTTTTGTTATTTTGTTTTTAAGTACAAACACAAAACTGAATTACTGTAGATGGCAGGGGGAAAGAGCAGACTGTGTGCAGACCATAATTAAGATTAATACTGGAATTATTATCTGAGTTAGTGGAAGCTTAAGACCTAGTGATAACTGAAAGACCCTAATGTCAGGAGAAAAAGATTAGGATGAGCTTCAGAGCAGGAAAGGACAGAGGGAGAGAAGATGGCACTAAATTGAGTACAAAGAAGGGGACAGAAGTGTATCAGATGGGAGGCAAGAATAGTGGGTGAGAAGTGAATGGTGATGGCAATCAGCTACACACATGAAGCAGTCAATCAAAACTAACGAAAAATACAGACCTGGAGCAACTCCATTTTGAAAAGTCAGGAAGTGGAAGATTGAAGGGAAGAGCACCTGTGAGCAACAGCTCAGAATGCAGAGCCGATGGACAGGCTTCAGTTAAACCCAGCAGCAAGAAAAGCAAGATTAATACTTGACAGTAAAGAAGAGAGTAAGATGTTATCTGGGATTTGAGTATGGTCGTGTGACCTGAGTGCAGAAATCTCATGCGTGAAGCAAGCTAAGTACTGATCTTCCAAGATGGCGAAGATACAATTATCTGCAAGAAATTGTAAGTTAAACTTCTTTCTTTGCCATCTAGGCAGTTGGAAAAGAATCCCCCAAAAATGTACCTCTAACTGCTATCATGTCACATAAGCTTTTCCATCTTTAGATAATCAAAAGCTTGGGCTGCTTCCACACATTTTGGTCCAAACTACGTTCTAAATTGTCTTTAAGACAGCTGAAGAGGAGCTAATTTCAGTTTGGTAGCCATAAAACTTCATCAGCATGGTACAAAACTGGAGTGAACAATATCCAATAGAAGACAAAGTGCATTAGGCACACGCACGGTGCTGCACTCGCGTGGCTGAACTGCTTCTGAATTACAGCTGCCTCGTACATCTGCTGGCTTCAGACAACAAAATGTACTTGCTTCTGCCTCCCATTTCGTACACAGGTCCATGTTGTCGTCCTTACCATATTTAGTTTTTGAGCTCAGTATACTAATCCTTGTTTAGTTGTCATGCTCATTTACTTAATATTTTAACACACTCCAAAATATACTGCATAGCCTTAATTTCATTTCCTTATTACACCTTCCGTTATTAATTCTAAATGTTAGGAAACAAATTTAAATTCAGGAATAGCATTCCTAAAATCTAAATAATTTCCAAAGCAAAACAAGCATAAATCCAAAGATTCCCAATAAGAAACAAATAATGGTTTTTTCCTCAGAGCAAACCATCTGGTTGGTAAGAGAAAACCAGAATATGATGCTGTTAGAGAGAATAAAAATTCTCAATTTGAGCCTGAGCCCTGAACTCTAATATGACTTAATCTCTTCATTACCATTAGATGTAGATATTTAACTCACTATTCTATAAGGCAGGTTACAGAAATAAGGTGTGTTTATGTAATTCCACTTTGCAGCTCTGTATCTCTTTTTTTTTTTTTTAAAGGTAGAATTTTCAATCTTCTGAATAACGCCATAGGATTTAACAACATCAGTTCAGAAACATGTAAAAAAGCCACTGAGAACAACTGCCCTAAATGTGTTGTACGTGAGCTAATACAAACTGGGTGAGAAGAATTCACTGGGAATACTGTATTATTAAAAAGGAGAAGAGATGACAACAGCTGCTCATGGTGAATCTTCCCGATAGGCATAGACACACTTGTGACAGTTGGATGAAATAGCTGTAACATTCAAAAATATTCTTAGCTAACCACAGTTGTCTTTATCTGTGGCACCAGTACTGTAAAATAGTTAAGAGAGAACGTACAGCCAGATTGCTTCCTGCCTGCACACATTTGCAAGTTTTAGAGAACAACCATACTCTGAATAAACACCACATCTATTGCAGTGAAGCAAAATAGTGTTTACAAAATTCCATTTGCCAATTAGGGCATCAGAGCCCAGCTTTAAATTAGATGAACTAAGGAAAAGTCAGAGATTTTCTAAGGGGAAGTCTTATCTTAACATCAATGTTACAGTCTTTAAGCTTAAAGTGAACTTCCATATGGACAGAGAATATATACAGAAGGTATGGCAGAACATCTCTTAACAAATGCTTAAGTTTTCTTAAACTAGCTTGCCACAGGATAAGAGAAAGTTGTTCTGACACAGATGAATACTTGTTTAAAAGACAGGAAATGGGATAAGCAGAAACAACCGATTGTCACTGTGAGGGGAACCGTCAGTGGGATCCTACAGGGAAGAATGCTTGGACACATGCTTAGTTATAAAATCATTTGGAAATATTTATAGATCATCATCATAGACAGGTTTGGGTTGGAAGGGACCTTCAAGATTATCTAATTCCCACTCCCCTGCCATGGGCAGGGACACCTCCCACTAGACCAGGTTGCTCAAAGCCCCATTCAGCCTGGCCTTGAACACTTCCCAGGGAAGGAGACATCCACACAGGGGCATTCATACTTATAAATCATTTAGAAATACTGGATTAAGATTTGAAAAGGAATGCTACTGCAGAAAATCCATCCTATGGTGAGTTTCTAGACTCCATAAGGAGCCTAAAAGATGCAAAATACAATTACTAGGAAATGAACAGTGAACAAAATGGAAAACAGAACAAAGTTTTAGTCATCCTCTCTCAAAAAAACCCCAAAAAACTTTAAAAGAAACTAAGAAAGGAGATAATGTATAGGGTATGAAAAAACAGACGTATGAGAAATGACTTAACAGACCAAGACTCTCCATGAAAGACAGGCACAAACCTAAGGGCATATACGGTTCTACAAACTCATGAACGGCAAGGAAAAGATGAATAAAGGGTTGGTGTTTTCAATACCAAAACTAATCACCTGGGACAGTGAGCAGACTTCAAAAACCACAAAGTTTTCTAAAGAATATGGAACCAAACTGTGGAATCACTCATAATGAGTGCTGCTCAACCATAATAAGTGGATGCTCTTAAGTTTGCATAACTCAAAATCATGGAAAAATAAACTACAAGTGATTAAATAAAACTTGCTGCCCCTGACTGCAGAAGCACTAACACTGCACAAACTTTTATAAGCCTGGAGAGTACTCTGAGAAACACTCACTCACTACAGGCTTTTCCTGCTCTTAAATTTCTTCCCTAGGTACCTGCTGTGAGCAATTTTTGGAGGATGAGTAATGATCATGTTTGATCTTTCATCTGACCTGAAGAAACTCTTCTTGCGTTACCAGAACACTCTTCTAATTCCAAATTTGGCCAGCAACTCTTGGGAGTTTACTTTCTTAAAATTTTATCTTTCCAAAATCTGTGTTACTGACAAAAAAAAAATATTCATTCAATATACATATAATATTCAACATTGTCGCAGTGTAGTCACTCATTACTGATTTTGCAGAGGACACAGCTGCATAGGCCTGTCCTAAGGCCAGCTTCATTTACTTTAAAATTGAATAGAACCTGAAATAAAGATTGGTCTGAAATTTGCATCATGAAATTACCTCTTTCCTTAGTGTGAATGGATTTTCTTTCCCCTTTCATTTGCCACAGAAAAAAAGGCAATGATGGGCAGATCACTTGTGCACGTACAGTTAAGATAAAAACTACTACTCATCAAGTATTTTTTTTCTTTATCCTCCACATGGATTCAGAGGCTGAAAACATGCACAGAAAAAGGATGTTGAGCAGAAGTTGTTTCTGCTGTCTGTCTCTTCATTAGGATTTTACAATGAGAAGACACCAGAAGTTTTTAGCCATATTTTCAAAAGGTCAACCCTCAGTCTTTACTTTAGGGGGTATCATCTAGGTTCTTCCCAGTGAAAGGGTTCGTCTCCATAATGTTTATAAGATTACTTGTTATTTGGCAGCTAAAAAAAAAAAAAAAGAATATAGAAAAACAAAAGGCCCATGAAAGCTGACACCCCTGACACTCAATTATGTGAACTTCAAAAGTAAACAACAACTAATCAGATGACAGCAGATAATACTGTCAGAGCGACTCAGGGAGCTCAATAACTGCTACAATGACAGATGACAAAAACGTCTAATCGATTAATAATTATTTCCCAGGGTAATTAAAAAAAAATAATCTGTAAAAGCCTTTTCTTGTAGTGCTTACAAAAAATATTCCACTTCTTTTTTTCTAGACCACAAAGAAATCGCATTACTCTCCCAAGCTACACTGTACTTGCCAAAGGTATTGGAAAACCAGACTCCTTTGCCTGACTCAGCTCCTTCCCACAACAGCCTCATGCCCTTGCAGTCTGACAAATGCGTTTTCTCTGCGGGGTTGAGGAGCATCGCTGCTCCTGCGCTCCAGCACAGTGGAGAAATGCACTGTCAGATCTCCATTGCTTAGCAACACAGAGATCTGCAGCAAATAGCTTCCCACGCTGCGGCAGTGGGCAGTTGGCAGCTGGCTCAGCAACTTTCTCACAGACCAGAGGAGTTTATGGGTGATGCTGGTAGCAGAAGGCTGAGACAGGTTGTGCAGCAAGCTAGCCAACAGGACACACTCAACAAGGTGGTAGAAACCAAATAGCCCATTGTGGCAAGTTAAAATTCAGCTCACTGAAGTGTCCCAACTGCATCTTTGAATTGTTCCCTTGGACACGTCTTGCTTGTTAACCAACATACACCTCAAAATTTCTTTCTTCTGTATGTATGAAGCAACAGTATATTACTTATATGACACTGAAAGCGCCAGACAAAAATCCCTCATAGAAGAGACAACAGCTGTATTTGGTCATGTATTAGGGAAGAGATATGGCCCTGCATTGCAGCCTTGAGGCTCTACTATGTAATAAACACAACCACAATGTGACTTCATTGACAATTTTCTCTTCTTCCCAGCATACAACATCCCAAGACAGAGCCTGCAGACATCACAGATTAAAACTGACCATTTGCATGGCATGTGAGATAAGAGAACAGAAGAGGCATGAAAGCACTACAGATGCACGAGAAAGTTCCAGTGTGACAAAATACAAAGTAATAGTTTCATTACACCTTTGTGCGCAAGAATGGGCATGCCTGTATGCAAGCACCTACAACTTTAAAATTCCACATCATTATGCCTTAGGAAAGGTCTTTTCACACCCTTGAAAACATACCTAGACATATATCTTTTTATGTATGTATACATTATTAGATCATCTTCACATAATGCAACTCATCCCTAGACAGAATACATCCAAACGCAAGGTTTAAAAATAAACTGTTAGTAGTATGGTATGTTTACAATTTTGCAAGTTTTCATATCATTATTTTATTGTGTACTTACTGTCTGACAAACTGCACATCTTCATTTTATTCTTAGTTAACATTACCAAAAAAATCCCAAACACACCACAGATTTCAGAACTCTCGTTTCAGAAAGCATCAGGTAAGATGACAAAAGCTGTAAGATGACAGCTTTTGACAGGTAAGATGACAGATTTCTAGCTTTGCTGAGGACTATGTTCTGAGTTGCACAAGGATTGTGGTCTTTTTTCTTTTTCCTTAAAGTCATTCCAGTTCTCAAATAAATGTTGTTTTAGAAAAATAAAGAGCGAAGACTGATAGAAACCCACTAGTACAAACTACTCAATTTATCTCACAATGAAATGTCCTCAAAGCTTGTGCTATGGTAATTAGTTTATAAGATATTGAAGTAAAAGATGCCACAAATACGCATAGTTTAAAACTCTGAAGCATATCTGGACTGAGTAGTTTTAATGGTGTTTCCATAAGACATTCACCTAGGGGTCACCAAACAAATTCAGGGACAAATTATCTTTAAAGAGCATGTTTCAGATGGTTACTCTGATCCTCAAAAGCGAAGCAAATCAGATTTCATTACAGCAAGAGACTCCGACAATACCATCAACTACTCTGGTTTTAGCTAAACCCAGAAAACCTTCTGAAGTAAGGCTCAGTGTTCGTCATGCTTGCTCATTATCTTACATGCATCATTTTCCATCAGCCTTTTCTCTTCACCTTTTGTGTTCTAATGAGAACTTGACCCAGATCCCATACAACCCCACCTCTGCAATAATGCCCTGCGGCTGTCATCAAATTATTCCAGCAGTTTAAGCAGCCCAACAAAGTAGTTAGCTTTCTTTAGCTTAGCTGCTACAACCACCAGCTGAGCTGCAAATAAAAATCTGAACTGGGAAGACAAATTACACCTCTCTGCTATACTTTCTCCTTGACTTTTATACTTTATCTTACAGGGTAGGAATAAATAACAAATCTTGAGATTACCAGACCCTTCAAAAACAGCCAACTTTCATAAAAATAGGAGTAAGTTATCACCCTTTTTCACCAACATAGAATCTATAATGGTTTCATGTCATCAAATGTAAATATCTTTAAAAGCCCACCAATTCCCAGTCATACTTTGCCAAAACAGCACCACACTACTAATGCTGTGCCACAGCTGTTGAAGAGGTACTATTCAAAATTTTAACTACTGACTGACTACACAGTTTGATAGGCAACACTTTGGCAGGTTCTGCTTTAGAATTTAGTCATGAGGTCAAACCTCTCAAAAAGACTGGCAAGGGCTTGTAGTTGCAGGTGAACTAAAGCAACCCCAGCAGGTTTGGTTATAAAAGTCAAACTAATAACTGGGGCAGCCCACAAACGTTCTTGCTGGCATGCTTCAGTGAGGTACAGAGCATCTTGCTTTAAAGTTTATCACTTTTCCTTATTTTTTTAATGACTTAAAACTAGGAGTTATGAGAAGAGAGCAGGCCACCTCCTCTCCCCTTCTCTGACCCCAGCCTGAACCCTGTTAGATCTTGCAATGCTGGGAACACCAATGTTCCTCTTGGCATAGATATAGAAATACACTGCTTCGGATGGGAAGGGGAGTCCAACAGGGAAGATTAATACCTTATTTACCTTCTAAATTGAATCACGTTTACCTCACTTGAGTGTTATCAGTAAACCCGATTTCCCAGAGATTCAAGCAAAAGGGTTGCAGTGTCAACCAGCGATAGATACCATCTCCTTGCTGAATCTCACAGACACGCTGTGAATTGAAATGGAAGTACAGCAGACTGCAGTAATGGCAGAAAATAGTTTGGGTCAAATCATCTTTGAGATGAATAATAAAACCAGGTTTTTCTGAGCAGCTTTTTATTAAAAATAGCATCAGATTTCAAAAAGAATTACGTAATGCTTCTATAAAGGCAAATACCACTGGGAATGGACTCATTATGGGTAATAGAGATTGGTAAAGTACTAACAATAATAATACAGCCTAGACAGCCCTTACTACAAGGACCATTCTTTTTTTTCCCCCTTCCCATCAACCACTCACCAAATCAACAATAGCCGATTCCATTTTAGACTTGGTATATACTGAAAACTATATATTTCAGAAAAGTTCATCATATGAAATAGCATCGAACAGAGCAATCATAAAATGATACAGCTAAATATTAAATGGCACTAGTAGCATCTGGATTTTAAAATGACAAACACTTAGGGAATCAGCTGCTAGAGGTGGCTGAAATAAGAGGATCAGAAACTTGAATGTGGAGAAAGCCTGCAATTTCTTTCAAACAACAATGCCAAAACTCCAAAGAATAAGCATTCCAAGGAGAATAAAAAGTAGTCGTCCTCCAGACCCATTAGGAGACGTCTTAGAAGTAAGCAAAGGAGGAACGCAAAGAAAATAAAAGGCTAGAACATAACTAAAATTCAAAAATGCTTCAAAATATTGTGTCAGTCACATCGAAAACAAACACTCACTTCATAGAGAGTCTGGGTTACAAACCAAGGCTAGTCTAAAATTATACTTGGCAAGTTAAGCAACAAAATTGCACATAAATTCACAAGCAAAGACTACACAATCATACAGGTGAACATTTTCACAAATATTTTCATTGTCAGACCCAACTTCATCAGCTGGAAAAAATATAGGAAAGCCATGAATTAGAAATAACATACAACTAAATGACAGTAAGAGATTCTTCAGTAGAGATTTTTCTTGTAAAAATTAAAGCAATGTCAATGTACAAGGTAGCAAAGAGAAATTATCTAAGAATACTACACAATACTCTCTGGGAACTTAAGAAATGTCCTTCTGTTGGCCACAGCAGAAGCCTGTTGCTCCGGTCTTCTCTTCAGCTTCACACTCTTTTCCTTGCACTATGCTCAGTGCTGGCTGCATCTTAGACTCTTGCATTTCACTCTTTAAACTCCTCAACCAGTCCAGATACTTTTTTTCTCCTGAGCATGCTAACTTGTTCATCTTCTCCTCTCCTCAGACAACTCCACCCGACCCAGTCATTTTCTTTATAAAGGAATATAAAGTAGTAAAACAACTATCAGCCTTCACACCATATCGAAGTGCAAGGAACCAGGTTCCAGTGCCTTACCAAAAGCCATCAACGTCAGGTCCAAAGGGGCTTGCCTGCAGTAAAGGTGAACAGTCCTTATTGCAGACAGGGCTTGTACAGAAGTTGAAATTATTCTCCTATGGATTTAAATAGGCTTCTATGCACTACAGGTTTGGGGAGAGGGGGGTTATTTGTGTGCATTTTTTTTTGTTTTGTTTTGTTTGTTTTTTAAAGTATTGCAGAAAATTTTACTCAGAGGCCCTCCTTTCATTGCTGGGAGCAGGGGAAAGGAGCAGTGTGCCTGGTTAAAGTTCTCTTGCCTTCTCCATGTCCAGCACTTTATTTAAGGTTGAAGTTTATCGTGCAAACAGATTTGATAAAAACCAGTTTGGATATAAAGAAAATAACCTGTTTATTTGGTAAGATATAAGAATGGTTTCAAGACAAAATTTAAGGAGATCAAGGGAAGGGACAGAGGAAAAAAAAATCCCTTTAAGCATTATACAATACTTTTGAAACAAGTCCTTTGACTCTTCTTTTGGAATGAGTTTCCTCGGGGAGTTTACTTTTCCCCTATGAATGACAGCAAAAAGCTAATCAAATTTTGATTTAAGTCAAAATAATTCATTCTAGGTTCAGGCACTAAACACAGAAAACCAATTACACAATCCTAATCTGCATTTCTATCATCCACAAGAAAGAAATTCAAGGTTTATAGCCAGATAAATAAAACAAGTATCACGTACAATGAGAACCGGCCTCACACAGAGTCATTAGCCAATTGCCTCACAATAAAAGCCAACAAAATCTTGATTTCAAGCAAAGTATTATAACCAATACTAGCATACTTGAGGTATACACAGTATATACACACTCATTCTTTATGCAAAAAGTGGTTATGATAAATTTATACCTTTCTCAGATACTGGAGAGTAGATGAACACAGCATGAAATCCTGAACGTAATTCAAAAAACCCTATCCTGTACGTGTTTCAAAATAAATGCATGAACTTCATGGCTCAGTCATCTTGGATGCTGTGCATTCTGGACCAATCCAGGCTTAACCTTAATCACTAACATGAAGGTTATGCGTTTTGCTATACCACAGGATTAATCTAGAGAACCTTCAGAGCTCAGTCTTTCCTGGTTGGTGTACCAATGAAATGCTTGCCACTTTCAGAACACTATTCTACTTGCTCTATCCCAGTGCATTTACACCAAAAAAGCAGTACTGCTGCAGTTGACATTTTGAGGAAGAAAAGCCATCTAGTCTGATCACACGTAGACAACACAAGGCTATTCAATTTCTTGATCTTTACCTTCATGTTCCGTACTATTCTAAATGCCATTTGTAACACTCATTCATACTCATATTTTCCCAAATATTTTCACTCCATCCCTTGAATTTCTTCAAAACTTGCCCCTACCCTCAAACTCCTGTATTTTGAATTGGTTTTTTTTTCTTTCATTCCAGTCTACAGGTTCAGGACACAAGTCACACATCAAGTAACAGTGTCACTTTTGCTTTATCTAGATTTTTTTTTAAAAGCTACTTTAAATTTCATCTTGGTACTAGCAGTTTTTCGGGATCTTGTACGTGCATTTTGTCTTGTATCACATTTTCACAGAATTAAATACAAAGATCTAGACAAGATGAGCTTGTTCCTTTTAAAAACGAATTTATATTCATTCCATCCCAAAAATATCATCAATGCACTGTAAATCTTATTTTTCTATATATACACGCACACAAAGTAACAGTGCACATAGACATAGTTTAGCTTTTGCAACAATAACATATTACTCTCCCAAAAAGATAGTTTAGTAAAGTAATTCATTGAAGTACCATTGAAATAATCAATACATTTCTGTCATCCACACTTCAGAAGATTTATATTAAAACAGAATTTGCTAGGAAGCTTGGGCATACTTTCAAGGAAGACAGCATGGATAGAAATATTAAAAAAAAAAAAGAAACAAGACCAGAAAATATAGCCTACCAAATATGTTGGTGGAATGTCCTTTCCGGGCAATTGGTTTGAGCTCATTATGTCCCCATCCATATTGCCTATAATTGTCCCAGGCATGCTTCATCATCTAAGAGATGGAAAAAATAGGATTCGATTACATTATAAAACTACTTTGTACGAATACAATATTTTACTCCTTGAGACTTCATCTTTCACAGTCATTCCAGCATACTTATAATTACTTTGCCACTGTCTCTGTTACAGAAATCAGATTGTGCAGCATGAATAAATTTGGAAACAACTTCAAGTCTATTTCACTTGAGCTACAGAGCCTAATGCTCTGCATTAGGTGGTTTTCTTGTTTTATCTTTTTTTCTTTAAATATATGCACAGACATTTAAGAAAGTTAAGCATAAGAAATGCATTTAAGCATAAGGAATTGGTGCAAAATACTGGCTAATGTCTAAGACACTACCCAAGAGAAAAAAATAAAACTCTACTGGTATCTGAAGCATAAGAGGGATTTATTTACACTGCTACATCCAAGTATGACTAAACAATTTTGCAAAAGGGATAATAAATTTTTTATTAGCATCACTTACTTGACCAAGATATACTGTCATACAGCCTCTACCAAAAGAAATGCCAAATGCTTTGCTCTTTAGAAAGTATAAAGAACAAAGCAGTATAAAATTATTAGTATTTGCTCCGCAAAACATTCTCAACTTTTTAATGTTTCTACCGCCTACTGTAGCAAACTACATCTAAAAAACAAAAGGTCTTGCTGACCCACAAGTATTAGTTTGCATCAGCCACTAAGCACTGATTTTATGGATTTGCTAAATTGCTTAAAATCCCTACTTGTTTGCATACAGTAGAAATTCAACAGCGACCAAACTGCAAAGCAAATGCAGTTTAAAATCAAATATTATTAGTTACCTAAACAGATTGAATCAAAACAAATAACAGTAAGGAGTTGGAATCCAAAAGACATTGCCCGATACACAACAACAGTTAGGAACAAATCTGTTCTAAAACAACAGCCATGCAGCTGTATCCACAACAATATACCTATTTTATTTTCCTATTATGTCTTAGAAAGTGGTATTAAAATACTGTTAATATAAACAACCCCCGCCCTTGAAAATTTATAGGACTTAAATCATGACATCCACAAGTTTCAGAAATGCTCTCTATGAGGAGAAACTATCCTAGTGTAGCTAACAGACTAATACTAATTCTTTAAGAAACTGATTATATCAGGGCAAATAAGGTTTTTGCTATGATTTACAAGACTGTAGCTTTGTTATTTTAAAGAGATAGTCACCATACTCAGAAAACAGGAGTAAACAAGCAGATGTTGCCTTAAAACTAAGGCGCAGCCAGTTGCCATACCAGCTCTACTTGACATAGAAGCAGCTCTCTTGAGTTTAGGATTTAGTGGAACTCACATCCAGTAATCCCAAATCTTTCAAACTACATCTAAACTGCCTGCTGAGACATGCAAAATAAAGTCTCTGCCTCCCTAGGACCATCAAGAGACCCCTGTTCAACCTACATGGCTGTAATTCCTTTGAACATAACTCCCTCCAAATTTCCCATGGCTCAGTTAACTCATTCCCGGACAATAAATTCGAACAACAGCAAAGGTATTTGCCCAGCCCCAGAAGCTGGGAAGCATTCCTGTCTTAAACTAACATCAACCCTGTTATGTCCCTCTCAAGATGCCAGAGGTCCCACTCCTACTGCTTGTCATTCAAAGTCAGCTCACACATGGCTTTTGGTATTTGCACTAAGATTTTGACACCCGATTAGGAAATAAAATGGTATAGTTTCTTTTAGTGTCATCAACCTGTAACTAAGAAAAAGAGGATGCAAATACTATACTAAAAGAGAGAAAAGCTATTTCATTAGCATTCACAAATTCCTTAGTGTTTACAAAGCACTTATCAAATTGACCAGTTAATAGCTATTAGAACCTCAAGGTGACTTAGGTAAAGTGATCATCTCTTGACAGGTAAGAAAACTGCAGCATGACAAACACAATAAAAGCCTGATCACAGGCAGTATAGAATTGCTTCTGAGACCTCTTATATTACCCAGAATCAACCTACGAATCTTTATATAAAATAGTTCATTAACTTAAGATGACAGAATCGAGAACCACAGCATCATTCACACAGGAAGGGACCTCAGGATGTCCCTATTTCAAACTCCGGCTCAAAGTAGGATCAGTGATGGGACCAGACTGGGCTACTTAAGGTTTTATGCAGTCAGGGTGGATTTAAGGCTTTCTCCAGTCAGAATGGGGCAGTCAAGGCCTCCACAAAGTGTCCTGCTTTAACTCACAGCTTGTCAGTCCACCTTTAACACCTAAAAACTCTACCTGGCAAAACACAGACCTATAGCTTCAGAAGACACTACAGGATGAAACTAAAGAATTGCTGACTAGTGAGCTCTATGTGAGTTTGATAATAAATGAATGTCTAAACAACAAGGTGACCATGACATGGCAGATCTAACCAACTTGCTTCCACGTAAGGGAGACTGGGCTTTGAATTCAAATATATAAAATCATATAATCATTTAGTTTGCAAAAGACCTTTAAGATCATCAAGTCCAACCATAAACCTAGCACTGCCAAGTCCACCACTAAACCATGTCCCCAAGTGTCACATCTACACGTAAATGGATGCATCAATTAAATATTTCATGAAGGAGAATCAAATGACCATTGCCATTTTAGCTGTGTAAAAATCTCAAAGTGTAGGCAATGCCACTATAGATCAAAACTAGCTAATCCCAAAAGAAGAACAACTTGTTTCCTCACAGCAGAATGTTAATTGTGGAGTATTTCACTATCCCAATTTGCTATGCTTCTTGGGGGAAGGTACAGATTTTGTTACAGACTATTTAGTTCTGAGGAAACCCCAAAAAATTACAGAAATTAAAGGGCTAAACCAGAATACATCACAACATAAAATGCTCCTATATCCATAAGATCATAAGATAGAAACTGTAAAGGAATCAAAAAAAAAGTTTCACCAGATTCATGAATTAATACAGAAGTAACTTAAGAAAACACTACTGAGACTAGAAACTGTCAAACACAACAGACTAAGACACAGCTGACTGCATCATCTAAGGTTCTGAGATAGGAAACCATATTTTGAGGAGACTAAGCTACTTTCGTAAACACGAACATGTCTGTCCTGTCCCCTCTGCCTCCCCCAGTGTACGAAGACTATGGTGTTGTAACTCCCTGAAAATGTTTTGACTTTATTACGCTAACTAGTCAACTGATTATTTCCAGATGAACACTGCACATTACTCTCACACACAGCTCATTACTCTCCTCTACCACAAAGTGAGCAGACTTTACGATATCATGATAGCAGATAACTGCACATTACATGCAAGTGAGAAACCCCACAGCTCTTGTATACAATATTAAGTTTTGTAAGGAAATATGCCAAGAGATCTTATAACAACATGGAGATTTGTGTTACTGTCAGAACTGGTAGCATGATATACTATAGAAACAACATCTATACTATTGGGATCAGTTGTGCACTCAGAAGCTTTTGAGAGACAGGAGAAGACGGATGCCTCCACCAGCTGAAAATTTAGCAGAGGATGTCACTTTAGCTCAGGAAGTACAAGCAATGTGAACCCCTGATCTGAAAAACAATATTTTCTCTACAGGTATGCCACCTAGTATTTGCATAGTAAAAGTTGGAAATGCTGAAGAATAGCTGCAGGTATAGATAAGCTTTTATTAAAAAGAGAAAAAAAAAACCCAGAAACTTGTCTTTCAGAGGAAAGGGAAGTTTCAGACACTGGCTGGAACATCAGCACTAATGATTATAGAAAGCAAGCAAAAACACTTGCAAAAAAACCAACCCAACCCTTAAAGAACCCATAACAGAAACATCTTAAGCTCAGGTAGAGTGAAAATAACAAGCTGGTCCAGGCATGGATCAATAATTGGAAAAAAAAAAAAGAAAAGGTGAGGGGTAGATTTCTATAGCTGAAATTTCCATACCTGATAGCAGTTTGCCAAAGTAAATGCTTGGAGCTTGATGGCATATCATATAAATATCTTGCAGTCTGTCCACCAGAGGACAAATGGGTTTAGTGATGGCCTTTTGAGTGACTCTATTAATGCCAGATTTTGCTTTTGAAGGCAAAATCATTCATAGAGGTCCACTGAATACCAGTCTCGAACATGTTTATTATGGGATGCAACAGATAAAACAGCCAGCAAGATGCTGTTGTATATACAGCTTGCTAGTTCTACAAAAAGATGAATTTGGACTTTGCTGCAAGACAGCCAGAATGCCAAGAAGCAGGACATATCTAAATTAAATTGCTTTTGTAGGTACACTGTTATTTAGATGCTTTTACCGACTTTAGAGTATGTTCATGGGCTCTGATCCTCTGCAGTCACTGGGAAATCAGGTTTTTATAAAGACAGAGTGTTACAAAGGGCAGATGCTTAGCAAACAGAAAATAAAGAGTCCTAAGGAATAAGCAAAAGAAACAAATGACTAGCAAATTGCAATATTTATTGGTTGTGCGCAGAAATGAAAAACCTGTCCTCTACTTGCCATTCATCAGGAACGTGCATTACAGAGAGCAGGTTTTGCTTTCAAAGGAACCTATTCTGGTTAAGGGTACAATCTCAAGAGATTTATACAAACCACCTTCAAATTCTGTTTTAAAAATAACCAAGGACTTGCTAGACAAGATTACTGCTCAACTGGCAGATTAAAAATTAATATCCACTTTCCTACTGTCTGCAGAGAATACTTTTTGCAGGTTAAATTAAAGAATGATCTTTTGCTTGTATAGATACTCAGATTTTTGAAGAAACTTAGAAAACTCATATAGATTATTTGATTCTTCTGGGAGCTACAAATCTCTACCTAAAGAGAAATTATTTCACACGCCAGTCTATGCCTCTATCATGTATTTCTGAACAGTGCCACTGAAAAAGTTTGTTTAGAACATGTTCCTAACACACACAGAAAGCTGGGGTTTCTTCTATTACTAATGAATCTGGTAACAAATCCATTACTAAAAGAAAACTAAAATGTTTATCAAGTGTTCACAAAGTGGGAAGCTTGTTCTTTTTTGTTGGCATGAAATACTTGAAGTCTAAGATGCCCAATGGAACTAAGGGGAAAAAATTTCAGACTGGTGAGAAATGGAGCAGTAGATGTAAAGGGCCTAAAATTGGAGAGCTTACAGCAGTGAAGCGACTGCTCAAGTTTGTACAAGAAAGCCAAACGCTTTTTTTCCAAGATGATGAATCAGTATTTTTGACATTCTCTTGAAAGCATGAGGACACACAAACTGACAGTCATGGGTTTGACTGGTCCTGCGGGGTGTTCAGGAAACTAGAACCTCCCAGATCACTTTTGTAAACAACCAGGACTACATATCAGCCAGCAGAAAGCAGTTCCTTTCTTCCAGTTTTGCCTTCTTCCAAGTCTTGCCTTTGCAGGCTTCAATCTGATTATCTTCATCAACTTATCCCTGCACCTCTCCCAGTTTTACTGAATCCTCTTTGAAGTTGAGAGACTAGAACTGCATGAAGCAAACAAGATGCAGAGGCACCTTAGCTCCACACACTACCATAAGGACCTTGCCTGTTTTGGTCTCTTTTCCTAAAACACTGAATATTTGCTTTTTGTCTGCTATTGAGCACTACAGTGACATTTCCCAGGAACTATTATACATGCAAGCTTTCATTCTCAAGCAGTAATAAGTAACCTCACGGCTTTTCATATTAAGCATCCAGTTGGAATTTCCCCCCTTCCAGTCCCAATATGCATCATCTTACATTTAGCTGAGAAATAATCATTCAGTCCCATAAGATATTTGTGCAATTCTTCAGTCTAGCCTCAGTTTTCTACTCCAAATCACCATGTTGGCAACAAAGTTGATCATACTACTATTCATCCATTTTCCAATTCTAAATAATTTATTTGTATAATTTAGAACATGGATCGCCAGCACACATCCTCTATGGCCTCCAGCACCATTTATTTTAGTCTCCATTTGCTGTCTTCTAACCAATTTCTCCAGGTAAACAGAGACAGAATCCTCCATCCCATGGCTGCTTAGTTCAATAGCTATTAGTGATGAACCTTGCCAAATATTTTTTGAAAAGCTGTGTATATAGCCACCATATCTCCCATGTTCACCTGCCTGTTGACTCTTTCAGGTATCTTCCATAGCTTTGTGCATCATGACATCATTAAAAATAGACTGGGAAATTTCAGGTATCTGTATGCTCAATAATTCTATTCCCTGTCTAGTTTCTGTTAACCTGCACAGCTCATTCACCAGGTACAGGGGGTCTGCCGTCCTTTGATCTCCCCTCGAACCTCTTTCAAAAACTGATGTCTTGTTAGTCACCTAGTCCTCTGGTAACAAAGCAGCAAATACGAATGGATCCAGAATCCAAATCTCAG
This sequence comes from Numenius arquata, assembly GCF_964106895.1. NCBI lineage: Eukaryota > Metazoa > Chordata > Aves > Charadriiformes > Scolopacidae > Numenius > Numenius arquata. The sequence continues at coordinate 10,834,719 of NC_133576.1, read as the reverse complement.
AGCAAATGAGGAGTTAACTGTTGCAAGTTTCGAGTATTACAGTATTGTATGCAGATGGTCTATATCTTAATGGAACACACCATAAGAGGTTACTCATCAACTCCAAGTAGGTCACATCGTGTATCAATGACTTAGTTACCAATAATTCTGAAATGCAACATTATCAAGCATTAACATGATCAAAAAAACTATGTTAAAGAACATGCTGGTATTTCTTCTACAGAGTTGCTCTGAGAAACACAGAAGGGACTACAGCAGAAATTATGCAAAGATGACTAACAAATAGTAGAATTTTTACTATATTTATTAAGAGGATGCTCTTGCCTTCCAATCAGTCTTCACAGCTGCAGAATAAACATTACCACTTGTACAATGGATCTTAAATAGAGGTCTCTTCCATTTAGCCATAACTCATAATTTTTGCTACCAAAATTTCTATAGTACAGGAATAAATGGCACATCAAACACAAAATTAAAATAGCAGCAAAGTCAAACAGATATCATGGAGCCTTTACATTTACCCAGTTCTGAACGTAAGTAATTTACCTGGTGTTTTGCTCTTTTTTGTTTGGCTGATTGTATCAGGAAAGTGAAATATTTCCTTGTTTTCTTGATTTGATTTTGCATTTATGAATTTTAAATGCTGCAAATGTGCTAGTTCACTGTTGAAAGACAAATTGTTCTCACAACGGTCTGGATAAAAAGATATCTTTAATAATGAAGACCTTGAATTTTTAACATGCTTCCAATAATGCACAAGTGCTAGAGAATTCTGTAATTGCTACAAATTGAATTGATTCATTTTTAAAATATCCTCAAACACACAAATTTGCATTCCTCAGCAGCAGCACATTTTAAGTGACCAACCAAAACAACCTATCCAGGACATGTAGGTGGAATACTGCACCATCCACACTAGGAGCTTTATTTTCATCCTTCTGTCCAAGCAAAATTAATACACCAAACCACAAAGCTTCTCATAGGCATAAATTAAAGATACAAATGTAAAATGAGTTCTTTATACAATCATCCTGACATGCTGGGACACAACTTTGTGCACAGCCACTCCTAACTTGCCTGAACTGATGAAAGTGCTAACTGCACGATTTTCATTCTAACATATCCATTGAAAATTAGTTTACCAACAGGCTTGATCAAAAGCAGTCCATCCTTACTTCACACAGATTTCACTCATTAAGTAAAAATGAGATAAGCATTAAAGTGCAGTGAAACTAATTTAAAGCCAACTTAACTGTTCTCAACATCCTGAATTACATTTGAGAATCCAGAACAGAGAATTACAAATAGCATGTAAACAAAATTACTTCATAAATGATGTATATATATATAGACATATATAGATATAATCACATTTATATATACACACATATAAAATGTGTGCATATATATTTTTTTTTATACGCACACACTGCAGGGAGTGTTACCTTAAATACTGAGTAAGATAGGTCATAATACTTAGTTGTGTTTCATTTTTATTGGGATCAAAGCCAGGAGCAGGGAGCTACAAAATCCAGTGCAAAATTCTTAACACAACAGACATTTATTACTAAAACCTGATGCCCTAACCAATTAGAAGTCCAAGTAAATTTGACCAAGAAAACAAAAGGAACGTAAGGTGTCAGCAATAATGAAATTGTTCTAAATTTGGTTTAGATGCTGAAAAAACAAAGTCACACAAAGGCAGCCTATTTGGGTAAATCAGAAACACTGCAATTACAAAAAAATAAATGAGATTAGCATTGGAAGCTTTATGAATAGTAACTATGAAAAGAGGAGTTATGCAGCACGAAAAGACCTCTACATGTTTAAGTATTTCTTCTGCACAGCTCTTTTCCCAATAACCACACAAAATAGAACTCAGGTAAAAGGACACTCTTACTCACTATTTTTAACTTGATTTCTTAAGAGTATAAGGCTTACGCAATCTTGCTGTCTGTACATCTGTCATTTGCCACACTTTGAATCCATTCTCCGATTTCAAACCTGATTTTACAGAGTTAGAGTAACCAGATACTTGAGACCTTTACTTTTTGTGGGGGAAACAAAAATAAGAAAAGAAAAAAATATCTGTGGCGAGGTAAGGTAGACAGACACAAATTAGCATCCCAACCGAGAGGAAAACAGTTATAATCCAACCCTTTATTCATTCAGAGGGGCAGCATTTAGCATGCAGGTAGCTCTAAACTAGGCACAGAACATTGCAACTCATGCAGTCAAAAAGGAAGGTAAGAGGGCATCAACAGCAACATGTGCATGAGGAGCAGAGGGTGGTGTAAGGGGATTTAGGTCAAAAATCCACAGGAAACCATTAGTTTTGCTGCTTATAAAACAACCTCTTGTTTTTCAACATTATTAGCAGCCTCTTGAGCATCATCCAGAGACCATGATGAAAATACAATTTAATCACTTCTCCTCTTGGCACATTTCTAAATGTGTTTCCAAAATTGCTTCCACTAATATTAAATACATTATCTTCCTACCTCTCCTTTTAAGAGGCAACATATTAGAAGTCACATCTTAAAAGAGGACACACTGGAAGTTTTGCTGAAAGCCACAGTAAGTTCACTGGCAAAAGAACTCAAGTCAGGATGTCCCCAGCTTCCCAACTGGGACCTTGCTACTCACTTGTGTAAACCAGCTAAACTTCACAGGAACTCGTTTTGCAGGTGTCAGATGGGGCGAGTGATCTTTAACTGTGGTCTCTATGCTCCCTGGATGCCCATTTCACAAGAACTTTTGCTTAAATGGCTTTCTCCACTTTTTCGTTTTACCAGAAAGCCATGACAAGCAGGAACAGAAGCAAAATTTTGCTGTGTCAAAACCAGCTTATCAGACAGCAGGAAGACATCTCCTTGCTATCCTGTCTCATTAAACATAACAGCTTTTAAACTGCACAAGAAGTAGGCAAGCAGCTTCAGTCACTTCACAACTTTCACTTATTTGTGTGAACACCAAACCTCCCTTGAGCTGAATTAAGTCTATGTACAATTAGCACTGTCTAATACATAACTGTGTATCACAGCAAATACAGAACAAGTAGTAGATCAAAAGCCCCAGAGAACCCAGATTTTCCAGTCTATCTTTGAAGCCTAGAACATAAAAACTATTTCACTCTTAAGTTTACTTTACTGTACTTGTGTAACATTCTGGAGAAGCTCTCTTCCAGCTGAAAGGCTTAGTCAACAATCATCATCCTATCACAGAATGGTTGAGGTTGGAAGGGACCTCTGGAGGTCATCTGGTCCAACCTCCCTGCTCAAGCAGGGTAATCTGGAGCAGGCTGCCCAGGACCCTATCAGCTTACAAATATCTCCAAGGAGGGAGACTCCACAACCTATCTGGGCTGCAGTGCTTGGTCACCCCCAGAGTAAACAAGGGTTTTCAATGTTCAGATGGAGCCTCCTGTGTTCCAGTTTGTGCCCATGGTCTCTTGTCCTGTCACTAAGCACCACTGACAAGAGCTTGGCTCCCTCCTCTTTGCACCCTCCCTTCAGATGTTTATTATGCATTGGTACGATCCCCCTGAGCATTCTCTTGTCCAGGACAAACAGTCCCAGCTCTCTCAACCTTTCCTCAGATGAGAGATGCTCCAGTCCCCTAACCACCTTTGAGGGACTCTTCCCAGTATGTCTATGTCTCTCGCAGTGGGGAGACCAGAAATGGACACAGCACTCCAGGTGTGGCCTCAACAGTGCTGAGTAGAGGGATGGGATCATCTCCTTCAACTTGCTACCAATACTTCGTCTAATCCAGCCCAGGATGCAATTCGCCTTGTTTGCTGCAAGGGCACACTGCTGACTCATGTTCAACTTGGTGTTCACCAGGACAGGACTTTCAAGTCCTTTTCTGCCAAGCAGCTTTCCAGATGGTTGACCTCCAGCATCCACTGGCACATGGGGTTGTTCCTCCCCAGGTGCAGGACTTTGCACTTTCGCTTCTGATGAAGTTCCTGTCAGCCCATTTCTCCAGCCTGTCATCCCTCTGGGAGGAAGCACAGTGCTCTGGTATGTCAGCCACTCCTCCCAGTTTTTCTGTCAGCAAACTGGCTGAGAGTATATTCTGTTCCATCATCCAGATCTTTAATGAAAGTGTTGAACAGAATTGGACCCAGTATTAACTTCTGGGGTACACCGTTACTTACGTGCCTCCAAACAGACATCAAGCAACTGATCACGACCCTCTGGGCCTAACCATTCAGCCCATTTTCAACCCACCTCACTGTCTGCTTATCCAGCTCAGACTTCATCAGCTTCTCTGTGAGAATTTTATGGGAGACAGTGCCAAAAGTCTTGGTAGACAGTATCCACTGCTCACCCCTCATCTACTAAGCCAGTCGTTTCATCGTACAAATTTATCAAGCAGGTCAACCATGACTTCCCCTTTTTCAATCCACGCCAGCTACTCCCAATCACCTTCTTATTGTTCATAGGCCTGGGAATAGTTTCCAGGATTAGCTGCTCCATCACCTTCCCAGGGACTGGTGTAAGGCTGACCAGCCTGTACTTTCCTACATTCTTCTTGAAGACAGGAATGACATTTGCTATCCTTCAGTCTTTGGGCACTTCTCCCAATCACCATGATCATTCAAAGATTATAAAGAGGTCTTGCTATGACATCAGCCAGCTCCACCAGCACTCCTGGGTACATCTTATCATGTCCCATAGACTTATGTAGTTAGTTTTCTTAAGTATTCCTTCACCTGATCCTGTTCCACTAAGGGTAAATCTTTCTTGCTCCAGGCTTTCTCAGTGATTACCAGGGCCTAGGATTCCTGAAGGCCAGTCTTACCAGTCCAGAACAAGGGAAAAAAAAGATCAGCTTCTGCCATGTCCTCTGTGACCAGGTTCACTGTCTTACTCATCAGCAGACCCACATATCCTTTAACCTTCCTTTTGTCACCTGTGTACTTAGAGAAGTCCTTCATGTTGCCTTTGACATCCCTTGCCAGATTCCCTTGCAGTTGGGCTTTGGCTTTCGCAACTCCGTCTCTGCAAGCTCAGACTGTATCTCTGTATTCCCCCCAGGTTAACTGTCCCTGTTTCCACCTTCTGTATACTTCCTTTGTGTGCTTGAGTTTTGAAAGAGCTCCTGGCATTTTTGCCTGATTTCCTGATGGTCGCTCTTGAGCTTAATGGAAGCAATCCTTCAGTATTAACTGGCTTTCTTGGGCCCCTCTTCCCTCCAGGGCCTTATCCCAAGGGACTCCACCAGGCAGATTTTTTAAGAGGCCAAAGTCCACTCTCCTGAAGCGGTTGTGAGCTTGCTAAACTCCACTATCTCATGGCCTCTACAGCCATGGCTGCCTTCGAACTTCACATCCCCAACAAGCCCCTCCTTTGTAAGTATGAGGTTTAGCACAGCATCTCTCCTCATTGGCTGCACTATCATTTGGAGTAAGTTGTCATCATTGTACTGCAGGAAGCTCTTGAATTCTTTATACCCCGCCATGTTGTGCCTCCAGCAGATACTGAGTTGGTTGAAGTCCCCCATGAAGAACAGGGCCTGCAAGCATGACACTGCTGCAATCTGCCTATAGAGGGTCTCATTCACTTGTTACCCCTGGTCAGGTAACCTATAGCAGACACACACTACAATGTCACCCATACCGATCCGCTGTTTAATCCTTATCCATAACCATCTCAGTTGGTTCATCACCCATCCCCAGGCAGAGCTTCAGGCACTCCAGCTGCTCTCACATACAAGGTAACTTTACCCCTTGTTTTCCTGGCCCATTCTTCTTAAAGAGTCTGTATCCCTCCACTGCAACACTCCAGTCACGCAACCATCCCACCACATCTCCGTGATCCCAAAAAGATCACAGCCTTGCAAATGCACACAGATCTGACTCGTGTTTAATCCCCACGCCGCATGTGTTATTGTACAGGCACCTCAGAGAGGCACCCTGGCATGCTGATTGCCCAGAAAGTTTTAGGGATTTCTCCATAATGGTGCCTGTAGGCACCTGCTTATTGCATATGCTAGACAGGACCCTGCTTAAACCCCGTTTTGCTGATTTTGTGATCCCTTTCTGTCACATCATGACAGGCCCTTTGCTCATCCACCATGTCAGTCACTCCTTCACAGCGCTGCTGGTCACTCTCTCCCTCCCGCATCATTCCTAGTTCAAAGCCCTCCTGAGGGGATCAGCCCTCCTGCTGGCAAAGATGCCTTTGTCCTGCCTTAGTGCGGTGGATCCCATCTCTCTCAGGCGGACCCTGCAACAGGGTCACATGGCTGTAGAACCCAAAACCTGGTTGCCAACACCAGCTCCACAATCACCTGCTGACATGCGTTGCCAGTGCCACCCTCCTCACACCCTTTCCCAAGCAGACCACTACCCAGACCACCAGGTCTTTGACAGTCGCCCCCAGAGCTCTGTGGTCAATACATAGGCAAAACTGATATTGCATTTAATACAATACCTACTAACTTGTATGTAAACCTTACACATCCATAATTTCAATACTTCTCAGAGCAAACACCTATGGACTTTTAACAATCCAAGAACTCAAAGCAAACATTTAAATGTTTAGAACAAGGTATACATAGAATATCCTGCACAGGATTAGTACCGTTATTTTAACAAGTATCCAAAATGAACACTAGCAGTAAGGTAATATTGTGAGATCTTAGGCTGAAATGAAAAACCTGAACCCCTGTGTAGGGTGGAAAAAAATAATAAATTTTTCCTTATTTGACTGGGTAAAATTTAACTTACCAAGGAAACAAAACTCATTAAAAAAAGAGCACTATAATGATTACACTTAAACTGCAGAAAAAATATAATGTTCTGAACACCATTTAAAGGACATAATAATGGAAATTAAGTGCCAAAAGTTCCAAGTGCTCATGCAATTTATATCTAATTTATCTTGCAAAGGAAGCTAATGACTTCCAAAAGATGAGTTTTGTTCTTAATTTCTTTGCATTAACCACAATAAAAAGACATCTTGTATAATTTTCCAAAAAGTTTTTACGTTACATCTAATCTCTTATAAGATCATTTTATCATCTTCTACTTACTATGAAAAAAAACCCCAAGTATTAATAAAAACTTAAAGTGTAGCATCAAGGATAATTTTCAGAGGCGTTTATTCTTAAAATACCAGTTAATTAAAAACCACAGCATTTTTTTTTTAAAAGCCAGAAGAGCAAGCTAATATACTAGGGAAGTGCTACAAAGCACGTACAGTAAGCAGGTGGAAAATTTTTACTTCTCAAAGTTGTTACTGTGCTTCTAAAATAATCAGCAAACTCATGAATGGTCCTTACTGAAATAACTGAATTAATAGCTCAGTAGAAGAATATAGACAAATTATACAATTCTGTGAGTTAGTTACAATTGAGAATACAATATAACACTAAATATAACTATCAGAACCAAAAGATCCATAAAAACAAAGCCAAGAGATGCAGATTCTGCTCCTTGTTTTTTCCACAACCTTAAGCTGCCTTCTCAATGCTCAGCAAACATTCCTATTATATAGAGCTTTCAAGTACTTTGCAAAACTCTCTTACGAGCATTATACAACTTCTACTTTCATATGCACTTTAAAAAAAGGCTTTTTAAAATATTTAAGTACTGCAAAACCACTTTTCATACAAAAGATCTGTTAAAAAAGATTCGTCAAGTTGTTCTTCTGAAAGAGAAAGTAGTTATAAATTTTCTGCAAAAATGACAGAAATGAGATCCCCATGTCAAAGTTTTCCAGTCTTTTTCCCACTTGTACATAGCCATTGGCATGTTACAGATTGTCCCCAGTCAGTGCGATTCTACATAGTTTTTCGCCATTTGATACTAGGTGAAATAGGCTGTATAAATTCTTTAGTATAAATCAATAAAGCAAATTCATCTCATTTAAGCAGTCTAAAGCTATTCTGTGAAAGTTCAGTTCCCCAAATATATCTCAGGACACTTTAGAGTAAACCAAGGCACAAGTCAAATGCCTTCTTAGGACCACCTGGAATTTTGAAGCCAGATACGCAGCTTCTGAAGAGCTAGGAGCTTCCCTGAACTACTTTTTTGGTCTCAATCCAGGCAACCATAATGTCTCGCAAGTCAGAAGTGCTACATAAGATAGGTGTAGATCTATGTTAGAGATACTGTCTCCTGAAACTTGTTCTTTTTTTGCTAAGTCTCTACCTCATCTATGAAAACCATTTTTATCAGTCTACACTGGTTACAAAAAGCAGTGAGAGAATACGTAGTGATGATCATAGCATATTTCAAAATGCACTGTGCATCTCTGGAATCACTGCAGCCTTCTGTGATACATCTCATGCTGTCAAAAACAGGTTTCAGGCAAAATACAATTCATCTGATGCTGTCAATACATACATTTTTTATCTCAACCACATTATATTCATTGCAATCTAGCAGATGCAAAAATGCAGTAGACAGAGGCCAAACAAAAATGACAATGTACCAACAATAGGTTCTGCAGCATTACCGCTAGCAGACCTTCCACTCCCTTATTCTATGCATCTAGTTGTTTAACTGATATTCTGCTGTCCTGCATCAAAGAATTTGAAGGTTCTGGAGATCACATGGTAGCCAACAGTACTGGCAAGACTGACTCAATGAAGGTAGGTCACACAAAGACAGAAAGTTCAGTCGTGCTAGTATTGATCCTGGGCTGTTCAAGCCAGCAGTCACACTTGAAGACTGCTCAGTCCAAAGGTATGATTATCCTAACTGAAGTATTGACCAACCTAATATTTAGTCCCATAAAATCTTTGGTCTGGCTATGAAACGCTACATTTCAGAAATCACAACAGGAGCTGTCAACAAGTTACACAAAAAAAAAAAAAAAATCAGCCTTTCAGCACGACTCACACATAGGCTGATCATCAAGAAAATGAGAAAGCCTTTTGCAGCACAAGATCAGTAGCAACTGCAACTAAGGATCACCTGAGGTATTAAACTACCTCAGATTCCTTACTCGCAAATTGTTATACCTTCAGGTTCAGATCAGCAAGAATTGTCCAAACTTCACTACTTATTTATGTCACTAAGAAAATTGCCATTCTTTATTAACCTACAGCTTCTCATCGCCTCTCAGTCTACGTTCTGAGACAACAACCTCAGAAATGCAAATACTATTTTCAACCCTCCCTCCAATTCCAGGATTGATCTATAGGAACTTTAGTTGATTTCTTCCAGCTAGTTCCTCGCTGTTAGCTGTGCTCAGTACTTTCACATTACTTGATCAACTCATTTTTACTCTTGCCATTAAATCCATCAGTGGCAAATTCAAAGGTATTTAAATACAGTAATCTATATTTAAAATTAAGAAGTGTTGACAACTAGATGACCATACCATTCACAGTTTCTCTTCACCATAAGGAAGACATTTTGAAAAGCAAGATTCTCTGTATATTCTCACTGAAAATGTCTGAGGACACAGTTTTAATTTAAAAAGCAGTACAGCCTTTTGAAATCCACAATTTGGTGCTGTCCTCTGGGCAACAACCCTAACCAAGCTGAATCAAGGGAGTCCAATATTCCACACAAAACTTCTCAAAAGTGCTTCTGCAGTAGTCACCAACAGAACAGGCACACCTTCCAGCGAAGGATTTGCTATTTGAGAGATTCAAATAATGATACAGTTCCACGCTGTATCACTCATGTATCGTAAGCAGTTGTTCAACATTTGATAAGAGTGGATTTCATCTAGTCATCGTTAATAGTCACAAGTAAAATACCAACTTGGGTGAGCCACCCACAGCATGGCACACACTGCAGCTGCAACTCCTCCCTACTATGAGGACAGGTGTATGACTGACTTATTTTTGTTTGGTTTTATGAGCTAACTAAACTCAGAATACAATTTAAAAGAAGATTTAGCTGCTGTAACTACTAAGTGCTGTGGTCCTGGTTCTTTAGTCACAGAGCCTGTGCTTGTCTACCTCTGGCCTGAACCATTCCTCCTTGCTAACCCAGTTTTTAAGCATAAAACTAATCAGATTGCAAGAAAAAAAAAAGACTAAAAATGTTTCTGCCACGCTAATTAGAAGCATACACTCAGAAAAGTATCTGGCAACAGTAATAGTAAACTGGCATCACCAGAGAAAAAAAAGAGGGCAATGAATCTCATGGTCAAGCAGGAGCAGAAAGAATAAGACCAGAAACAGCCACAGCACAGGCTGCCACAGAACTAAAAGCCTAAGCCAACATCTTAGTTCAAATGTAACACAGATAAATGAGGCAATCTACTTAAATGAGCTCCTAGGGTTTTTTTTACACCCATTTAAAACTTTATTTGAAAGGCATGTGATAGTTTGGTAATTTGTGAATTTTAGCAGCAGGTCGTTATTTTTTCTCCTATCTTTTCAAACCATTTTTTAAAATGTTTAAAAACATCTTATGTTTTTTCATATATTTCAGTCTTTGAATGGAACCTGAAAAATCAGGCTCTGTTTTAAAAATGCACTTGTTGCTGTTCTATGTGTTAATGATAAACACATACCCCTAAGTTGAAGAAATCCTTAAGATATTTTTTAAATTGTTATCCAGTGAAATATTAACACCCCAACACCAGGAAAAAAACCCATGCAATAATGCTGATATTCACTGATACAGGATGTACACTTTTGACTTAGTGTTTATTTAAAAGATTTGTAGTCCTGTTTTTCTTTTGTTTTTAATATCAATCACAACAACAACTAAACGCCATATAAATAATTGCTATTAGATACAAGAATGGGTAAGGACCACATCATCATCTTTACCTCTTTAATTTTGTTCCTCTTCTCTCGGATATCCGGGTCTGCTGGTTCTCCACTGTTTATCCCTATCAGGTTTGGTAAAGGAACAGGGGGCAGTGGCTTGCTGTCTTTCTTTTTCAACTCTTGCACTACTTTGTTCTTTTCTGTCTGAATCTCAGCTTGAATCTCATCACGTGATTTCTTCAATTTCTCCTTAGCCTCTTCCAGAGCCTTTTCATGATCTGCTCGGATCTTATTTCTCAGACGTTCCTCTTCTTCTCTAGAGACACAAATGCTGGTCAGCATCTCATTACTAAAAACACATTGCTTATAAACAAACTGCAGCTTCAAACCAGAAGCCACATCCCAAAGTTCGTTCACTCTAAGCAATTCTAATCATTCAGACAAGTTTACTGAATTATGTTACTTGACAATCCTACACTATTTTTGCCATGAACACACACATTGGCAACACTACTGTAGAGAAGTTTATCATAGGGGTTTTCTAGATTATATCTCAGCATCTTCGCTTGTCTACACAAAACTTTAGAGAGGAAAGCCTATACTTCAACTACAGGATGCGTGCACAGGCACATGTAGCAATCATTCAGTTATAAAAGAACAAAAACAAAAAAAAAAAAAAAACAAAAACAGAAGGGCTCTTCCTCACCTTCTGCACAACAATACATCATACACAACTTGTCAAGATCTGAAGTAACTACTCAAAAAAAAAAAAAATCACAGACACCCCTTTTAATAACAATGAGGTGTGAGCTGCAAGAGCTGCAAACCCCACCACAACATGTTTTGTCTTGAATTCAGAACTCACTGTTCCAATCAGTATGGTCTATAAACCCCACAAGTTAAATGCAGAGTTAATTATAAAGCCATTTATGAACATAAGAGCTTTTAGTAAAGCATGGTTTTAAAACTCACGATCAACAAAATCAACATCATCTTGGTTCTAAGCACAATCTTCCATCATGATCTTTAACAATCAGTAAAAGTTTTGACATTCACACACAAAACAAAGAGTGCCATTTTAAAGCCTGGCTTAAACAAGAGGTTATTCTAACAACAGACAAGAATAGACCATTCCAGTCCTAAAATATCTCAAGGCATCAGAAACAGACACATCAAACCCATTCTAAGACAACCTTTTCAAGCTTCTTTAAAATATAGAGTTGTTGCTCAGTGACTAATGTAAGCCAAAATAGTTGCAGGGATTTAAAACAAGCCTTAGTTACAAATAACAACATGCTCCCTCCCTATTTTCTCCCCAAGGCAAAAATACTTTTGCCTCTAAGAGCATTAAGGAACAGTGGATAACTGAAAGGAAAGAAGGCAAGCAGCAAGCCATGAAAGAAATATCAAGCTTAGACTAACTGCTTTTAGGAGGAATTGCACTACTTGACCCATATTATATGTTTTTTCCAATATACTGAAAACATACCAATGAAAAGGAGCAACCAATATTTGGTATGTGAGAATTAGAATAGAATAGTTCAGTTGGAAGGGACCTTCAGCGATCATCTAGTCCAACTGCCATTAAAAAACAACCCAGAGTTCACAGAAAAAGTAAACACAACATTGACAACAATACAAATATATCTACATATTTAAATTGGGATATTTATCCTAAAAAGGTTATTAAAAATATTTGCAAAGACTATGATAAACCGGTAACTTCTCCAGAAATTGAAACAAATTTCAAGTAACTCACTGGGGTGCTGTGTTGGAATATTTGGAGATACAAAGAGATCTTACTGAGCTTTGCAAGTATAACAGAAGTGTTTTTATTAGTCTCACAGATCAAGATTATGTCATGTCTATTATAGAGCACTGCTTCACCTTTACAAAAAAGGTCAAAGAATGAATCTAATATGAATAACTTGCATAGAGTTATGATACAATAGTATCGGAGCAATCCCACCAGACTGGTTCATTTTGTGCAAGGTTTATGACTGTTACAGCCCTCTGCCTAAGCAAAGCTGATTCTCCAAGTCAAAGTGCAATAAAATCAAGCTTTTAGCTCCAGAAATTCACAGTTCAAACCCCCAGAGCACTAGCCCTGGCTGCCATCTCAGAAGCATCCGGTGTCTTTTTAACTTAAAATTTGTACTCCTCTGCTCCATTCTTTAGCTTGGACTCAAAAGCTCAAAGAGAGACTTTTTTTTAGGCACATATTTTGTTCTCAATTTGACGAAGTCTGATATCACTTCACGTCATCCAGAAACTAACTTTCCAGTTTACAGGCCAGTGTGCATAGCAAGCAGTGGGAAACCATGGCAATGTAACATAAATGCTCTCAGAACAACACGTTGTTACACAAAGTGTTTTATTAGCCCTTACGTTTTTCTTAAGTGCTATTAGGTTTGCATTTTTAAAAAGTTATAGCAGCTTTATTATTAGCTTTTGATATTTCAGTATCAAAAAATATAATGCAATGTTTTAACAGATGAACTGACTGAAAGGCATTCAAACTGAAGTTCTTTAGTCACTTTTCCCAATATGACCTGTCACACTATTTCCCCCAAACAATAAAAAGGACTGAGCTCTTCACTTTGACTATCAAATCCAAGCTCATTAACACTGCTGAACAGTAACAGTCCTTCTCTCCCTCCACTGCAGAGCAAAGAAACAACTTTCAAAATGGCAAAAGACTGATCTAAATAGAGGAAAAAACAAGTAATACCATTTAGGATAACTTTTACTTCTACTATGACCCACTTCTGGTGGAAAAAACTTCCTCGTATTCCTGTAAAAGTTACTCACATTTCTATCAACCGAAAAATTTGAAACCATAGATCTGTAACCTGGAAAGCTTTTCCAAGGCTAGCAGAGGGCTCTGCATAAGATGCAGCTAAAGAGAATGAGAATGAGGTCGCCAGAACGAGATGTCATTCCCCACAGTCATGTTCTCACCAAGAGACAGCACGCTGTACAGAAGCCAAAGAAATGGCTTACAGACAAATGAGAAATAGGAGGTGTTAGTGAACATTTAAGAATCAAAATACTTCAGTGTGGGGATACTATATTTTGGGGGTATGTTTCTCATTTTCAAAACTCAGTTTCTGGAGGAAAGTGAAGCCTTTACCTTCTGACTAGATGTACGAACATTTTGTTAATAGTTATTTAAGTTCTTTTTGCAAAGGATCAACCATCATTTAAAACCAGATTTTTTAGAAAAAACGGTGTAACAATGTATCTCAAAAAAAAGTGTTCAAGGTGTATTCATATTAACCTAATTTAAAGAGGATGCTTTATAATGAGTGTGCTTTATTCATAAATAGAAATGGTTTTGGTGAAACGTTTGGTTAACATGCACATCCCCAAATATGATCTCCCAGTATGAAAAAGATTAACGATGACTGCGTGGTTATAGGGAGTCTAACTCACTAAAATGAGTCGCTGGTGATGTGCTTTGTGCACCCTCAGGATTTTGTACCATCAAGATCAAGGGCCATGCAGATTCTGCCTTTACCTTTCCTTTAAATTTTCAGTCCCAGGTGCTGTATACAACAGCAATAACAAATGCTTCATCGCTCTACCAACTTCATCTATTTCTAGATTCAAACTGCATGAAACAGCCATAAATTGGAAAACAAGTTTTGAACTCACGTCTGTTTACACGGCAGGAACCACTGTATAAACATACAAAAGCTGTTGATTTCTACAGCTCTATAATCCAATTAGAGTCATTAAGGAGGTTTGAATGACAGTCTGCTTTCCTTCAGTCACTCAGCAGAATACTTAAGTGTCTGAAGAACGTACAGAGACTCAGTACAGATGAAAAATTCTAGCGCTAACTGTATGATCAGCTCCAAGTCTTCCAGGAAGTGACATTTTGAGACAAACATAAGAAAACAGTAAGATGAAGAGAAAGGTCAACAGGTATTTGAGGAAGTTTACAGGAGATAGTACAAGAGCTTCTTCTGCAGATCAATATTCTCCATGCAATTAGGAATGATGGACAGCACGAGCTACAAGAAATGTCATATTCTACATTCCAGCTGAAGACATATTTTACCAAATATATTCAACTATATGATCCTAATGGAAGAAAAAAAATCACACCCCTAAATACCAATACCACATGTTTCTTCTGAATTCTTAAGTAACAAGTGAAAATACAGAATAAAGTTAAGAGAATGAGAAGATCTGAACTGTGTGAGCAGCTGACACCCCCCGAGATCACACCCAAACCCCAACAAGCTGCCCATCCAAGCATAAGAAAGAGTCAGCAAGTTTAACACATGTAGATATCACTACATTTAAATACCCTGAATTAAAGAGACCTCAGAAAGGATCAATCTAAAAATATAAGATTGGAAAGAATCCCAGCGTAAACACTTACACCAAAATGTGTCAAACAGTTTCCCTATCCAACTACCCTCCCCCCACCCACCAAGCTTGTAGGCAACATAAGCAAACTCTTAAAATATAGACCATTTTGAGTAAAATTTCAAAAACCTTACCTAACAGAAAGCTGCTGCTTTCCTCTTTGTAACCCCAACAGCTTATTCTAAAAATCCTAAGACAGGGACTTTACCACGAAACTACAGCAACAGCTACTTTAAAACAAGTAATATTATTAAAAGAAGCTGTGATTAGACTATTTTTGCCAGCAAGAACCATAAATAGAGCTAATAATTAGAATCTGAAACTAGACAAGTGCAGGCTTAAAACAGGTGCAAGTTTTTTAAACAATCACCATAATTATTGCAGCTGCTTATGCAGGAACACTGTACACACTCAAAAGTGTCCACAAGCTGTCTAAATGTCATTCAGAAAAGACCACAAATTATAACACTTGACAACCAGATCACCAATCGAAACTCAATGTGTTTTAATTACGGACACAATAGTGAGCCTTGTGAACTTAACAACTACTAAAGCTTCACTTGCCAAGACAATGACTTAAGGTAAGTCTGAGAAACTGAATTAAAAAAAATAAAAACAACAACAAAACCCCAAAAACTAATCAAGCCCAAAAATGCTTTCAAACTTGTTCAGAAGATTCAAGATCAAAAATGGAAATCAAAATTAAAAGGGAGTCAAGAAAGGAAAACTGGCCACCAGCAGCTGTTCTCTCACACTAAAAAGCAAAGCACTGGGTCAACTCAGCAAAAGGACAACCAGTTTGTTATCATTTTCAGCAGGATGGACAGACAAGAACTGTTAAAGCACTTAAGCATTCGTATAAGTCTGTCATCCAGAAACAAACCCCGTGTGGAAATTCTGAAGTCTTGCCCTTTTGTCAAGTTTAATCTTCAACCAGAGGCTACTTTCAGAGACACAGTGAAACAAAAAGATAGGCATTAATTTAAAAAATAAGTAAATAAGTCTTTTGAGAGTCAGTGCCCAGAAAACATTTCACATGTTAACTACAAAAATTGCTGTTCCTTCCAATCTTGCAGCATACATGATTTTATAACACCCACACATATCACAAACCCATCACGTTTGCCTAGTATACGGAGAAAATACATTTATGACACTCTAGGATAATGGATATATACCTACTGCCCCTCATTGCCCAAAAATTAACCCAAATTGCAGAAGATTCCTTGAGTGGTTTCTTTCAGACAAAGGTGACATAGAATTTATTTCTAGCAAGTAGTTAGATTTGCATATGACATGAGTACTGCTCCTCAAACACAAGGAACATGAGACAGAGTCCTTACTCAAGTCCTCTTATGCCTCTCCATCCAGTTTCAGAAGTTCTTCCTCTTGCCATCACACTTCCCCTTGACCTTTTCAATGTTCCTATTCCCTGACTTCCCTTACTATTATTTGTATACCCATCTGGGCTTCGGTAGCTTCCTTCCTTGGTCTTCTACAAAGGCTTGGCCACCACTCTGAAAACAAGTCCTCTCACTTGCATCATTCAACTTCTTTGAACCATGCTAAGGAGAGGAGAGCAGAGAATTAACTCACTGACACAGGCAC
Organism: Numenius arquata; assembly: GCF_964106895.1. Lineage (NCBI taxonomy): Eukaryota > Metazoa > Chordata > Aves > Charadriiformes > Scolopacidae > Numenius > Numenius arquata. The sequence continues at coordinate 10,818,039 of NC_133576.1, read as the reverse complement.
TCTCCTTTAATCCTCTCAAATTCCATTCCAACTTCCTTCCACTTCTGTGCAATAAGTGACATCCCTAATTGATCTCTTTTGCAGCCAAATCTTAGACCAAGAATATGGGCATTCAGCCACCTTCATCACTTCTTTCAAAAACTCTCACCTCTATGATGGTAGTTCACAGATCCTACTCCAGCTCTGCTCTCTTCTCTAAACCAAAACCTCACTCGGACATTTCTTTGTAGATCGCTGGGTATCACCTTCAAGTGAAATGAACTGTAACTTAACTTTTAATCTTCCTCCCACATCTTTTGTTCAGCAGTGGAAACTTCTCCGTTCCCCAGACTCCCAGTGTCTGGGCATTCTTCCCATTTCCTAGAGCTTGACTACACCAAAATTTTTCTGCTTAGTTTTCATGTATTTTAAATGCAGTCTTTCTTAACCCATATAGTTATAAGCCTTTAGAGCTTGTTCTTGCTCTGTTCATCCAGCAATTCTGTTATGAAGACAATCCACTTAACTACTTGCATTCTTACATTGCCTTTCTGTACTTTTTCCCTGCAAAATCTGTAATTCATTCTATGTATTTTTCTAGGGACAACAGAAAGAAAACATGGCCACTTCTAGATATCCGATACATTAAATTCATGGATTTCCACGCTGATCATTAAAGGCCACTGCTGATTCTTACTCCTCGGTCTGTCTCTACCCAATTGTTTTCCTTTGTCTTGTAATTTAGGCAGGGCCTTTGGAATGATGACAAACAAAACCCTTGGGGAATATATTTAGAGAGAATTTCAGAAACACAGATTGAACGTGCACAAAGAATTTGTAGAAAGGAGTGGAGAGTTGAAGCACATCACTTATGCATGAAAAGCAAGCCCTCTGCAAAACTGAAAGCCAAAAAAATCCTTAGTATTGCTAGATACTTTTTATAAGATTTTGGAACATAGCCAGAATCCTCATCATAAGGTAATACACTCAACTAAACACTTCATTAATAAAGTGCATTAGCATATAAGACATCTCTTGTTTTCTTTCACAATGACAGTAATAAGTACAACGCATATCTTCCAGTTAAAAAGAAAACAGTACAGATTCCACAATCAAATGTGGAATATGTATGACTTCTGAATGAGAAAAAAAGACATGCTCGCAAAGGGTCATCCTTAGGGAATTATTTGCTTCCTATGTTATGAATGTTAACATGAACAGAATTGGGAAAGTTTTTTATCCTGAGATTCTGTCAAGTGCTATGACCATTAGCAAAGGCATTTATTCCTGGTGTCTCCACAGCAGCCGTGTAATCCCAAGCGTCAACTCAAAAAAGGAGGAGGACACCGAGCTCAAGCTAACAGCTTTCTTGGGACCTGAAAGCACTGTCACAGCCGGTACAGTCAGCTCAAGCTTTACTAGTGAAGAAAGGCAAATGTTTTCTACAAATACTGCAACAGTTGTATTCATATTAGCAGCCAGGCATTCATCAGCGCTAAGAAGGGTCACTAGAGACTGCATAAGCATTTCAAGCTTACATGAATTTTCTTAGTTTTGTAGTTACAGTATCAGCTGAAACAGATTTTTCAGACAAATCAGTGTACGAAAACACTTTGTAAGGAAAAAGCAATAGATGCATAAAGTTCAACAATGTGGAGTTTTCAATCACTACAGCTCTATCAAACATCTCATTTAGATCCTTTTTGCTTATACGACGTAAAAGAGAATACAATTAGATTTGCCTCAAGGCACTAACATATAATCAAGAGTAGGCATTATTTCAGAAATTTTGCTGATTAAAGAAACTTCGTTTAACAGCTGCAGCTAATTACTTCTGTGCTGAATATTAAGCCTCTGCAGAAAAAGGTCTTAAATCTGATTGTCAAAGGACTTACAACACTAATAGAGTAGAAGTAGTTTATTTTATAATTTAGTAATCAAACTTACTTCTAAAAAGAGACACTGAAAAGCCTGTCACTAAAAGTTTATGAAATTTAGGATCTCTTCATGTTTTATTAAGAAATCCGAATGAGAAGAATGTTGCTACCTGCCCTGTGTAAAAGTATTTTAAATAGCTTCCTGTCTCCAACAACATACGGACTGGAGCGTTAGATCTTCCTTTCCAATTAGTACCCTGATGAGAAAGATTTTTTTTTTTTTTTTAAGTAATAAAGATGGAAGAACTTTACAGGAAGCAGGAGTGAAAAATACATATAGACTATAGCAGTAAGAAACAGAAAAAGAAATCAGTATTGAACAAGGGAATGCAGTAGGATAAAGTTAGAAATGAACAAGATAGTAAGAACGAACATCTGGAAGTGGAGAGTTTATTTTGATGCGGCATTTGAACAGCACCAGAAATACTAGGATAATTTTAATTCAAAACTGCAGAAGTCTACTTCAATTAACAGTGTCAAACCACAGAATTTTCTACTCTTAACCACTGCAGGTAGTTGGAAACATTGCTGTTGTACGATTTTAGATACATATATAGCAATGTATCTGGGTATTTACACTTTACTAACCACAGTCAAGTCTAAGACATTATGGTCAAATATCTTGCATGCTATATTATTTATTGATATAAAAGACAGTTTGATCAAGGCAGAGTAATACATAGCTGGTCCTGTGATACTGAGAAAGCAATTACACAGAACTGGGTTGTCAGGTAAGAGCAGTGTGTCATCTCTGCTTTTTATTAAAGAAGGCATTTTACAAATAAGCACATTTACAAAGCATATGACAAAGCAGTCCCATTGACATTGATGGCACAGATCAGATACAGAAGCATATGCTCAAGCAGAAATAAAAGGAATAAGAGCACTCCCCATTACACAAGCATCAAGCTCTTAAATACTATTTTACATCCAGTCTACTATTACTGCCAAAAACTAAGTTTCCAATAGGAGGGAAAAAAAACCAACCACAACAATAAGCCAGAGACAAAGCCAACGACACAAGTCAGGAAGGAAAATAAAACTCATGCATGCTACAATTCAGCATATATCACAAAAGTTGCTGCAGAGTCTAAAGCATTACTGTATTTTTCCATACCACTCCAAACTCATCTTTCTCAGAAGTCATCATGCCACCATCTTTACAGTTGTTTATTTTTCTTTATTCTACACAAAATTAAATATATACACTCACTTTTCACAGTAATAAAAACAAACCTGCTTTGATGGCAGTTTTTTCCCAGAAACCACAGTCCCACTTAAGCACCAAATATTAAACAGAATCCTAAAATTAGCCAGACTTAGATGGCTGATTTTTGATTAAAAATACAGATTCAAACACCTGAAAACTAAGATTATTACAGGTTTTCCTACACCTCAATTCTCACCCTTCTGAACACATGAAGAGCTACATTAAAGTTGCATGTGCAAGTGCAGAACTAGCACTTCCTATGCTATTTACATTTTAACATTCTCTGGAGTGAATATTTTTGGGTTTTGTTTTTAAATACTATTCTTACATCATTTTTTACCTAAAGAAAATGAATCACGGGTCCCTCTCTGTACAACACCAGCAACAGTTCCAGTATATGTTCTATGGAAGTTGGCACTACAGTACTGATTTGCTACCCCTTCACCCTCTGTACTCATTACATTGGCGGAGAGTTGTGCTAATACAGGATGCTGGGTTCATAACCTTAGATCTGTACAGGAATTTTGGGAGGAGATGAGCACAGAAACAAGAACAAAATGACAGCAAAGGAACTCCAGTCCTGTGTGCATTATACAGCATCCTTGCTCTCCCTTCTTTCCTGATCTTCTTTGCTCCCAGAGTTACAAATTCCCCCTTTCGCACATGATATGCCCAGAGGAGGAAAAGTTCTGGAGGCGTGCAGAAAATCTTCAGGAATAATTGAATGGACCCAAATAGCCTCCAGAAATTGAGCAAGTTCTAAGAAAGAGCCTTAGCCAGTTGAGGCTATTCCCACATAGTAAAGAAAAGGAATTTCTTAGCACATCTGTTGATTAATAGCATGCTCTTGTTCAGGGAGTTTAACCCAGTAACAGAACATGTGATATTAGTTTGATTAATAAACCATGAAGAATTTCCAAACATTGCATCTGAGATTCAGAAACAGCAACATACAAGAGAACATTTAAGCAAGAGAGAAACAGGATTTTAACTGTTTACCTTCACAAGATATAGCTTGAAAGCCCTCCTCCAGCAGATATCAAAGACTTGCTGAAATCACAATGTCAGAATGTCACAGAGAAAGATGCATTAATTCCTTGTAATGCCTTGAAGTGCTAAATATAAATATATTAAATACTTAATATACCAGGATAGCCTCACTCTCCACATGTGGTAGGACAGATGACACTTCTGTGACATTCCATACAGATATTATAAGCTTGTTCTAGAATGAAAAAATGAGAAGGGACATAGGTGAAAAGCATTTGCCCCAAAAACCTACCAAAAAAAAAAAACCCAACCCACACTAAACATGCGAGTCTACAACAGTTGAAACAGGGTAACTCCTGCTCTACTCTTGTTTTGATTGGGGGAATCAAAACCAAAAAACCCCCAAGAAAACCATAAAACAGACCAAGAAAACTTTTGAAGCAACACAGCTAACAAGCAAACACCTCTATTAAACCACTTTTGTTAAGAATAGATTTATTTAGTTTAAAATAACAATCAGAAAAAATTAAAGACACCAACTGTGAGCAGTAATATTTGTCTGACTTTTGAAAGTGTCAAATAAGTAACCTTAAGAACAGAGTTTGGGACACCAGAAACAAAAAATAGGGTGCCAAAAGACATCTGCTGCATAAAATTGTGTTTGGGGGTAACAGGGTGCTTTTTAAGGAAACTAAGAAGCAGCAATCACTAAAAATTATGACAATCATTTTAATATCCCAGTGATTCAAAATGGTAAGGTTGGAGATTTACATCCATAAGAGACTCCACCGTTTGAGCTAATGGAGAATGACAGCCTCCTGCTATCAGTTACTATGTAGGTCAACAGGAGAGGAAGAGAAAAATACCTTGACAGAGTTTCACACATATCAGCTTGCAGCAAGGAAAAAAAAAAAAAAAAAAAAAAAAAAGATACTCCAGCTACAGTTTCACATTATATTTCAGCTGATTAATACCTAGCTACCACCAAGTGAAAGGTCCCACTCAGCCTTGCACCAGCTCTTGCACTTGACAGTAACTGGTGAACTGATTGAGGGTCTTAACACAGTAGACTATCTGGGGGCTTGGTAGAGCTCTCCCAAATATTTGTTTGTTCTGAGGTTTTCTGCACGGGATTAGCTCCCTGAATTAGCTGAAGGTGGACTCAGATGACAAACGTGGGTAAAGAAACAAGAACAATCTTTCCTCTACAGATGAGTCCATACAGCCTTCCCTTAACAGAGGCTGCCAGAGACAAATGTGTAAATTGTGGCTTTACAGCGACTGGTATAACAAGAAATGAAACAAACTGTAGAGCTTGGAAGTAAACAGTCAAAGCCAACAGTAGTAAATCAAAGATCTCCTGGAAACTGAGGACTATTGGATAAAATCATGGCAAGATAAAGCAACTGACTGGACAACCCACTCAACACCTAGATCAGAGATCACCAATGCAAGCATAAGCCACAGCAAGTGGCTTTGGGAAGACCTTGGGGAGTTCAGACAACCTCAGAGGGGACCCATCTGCAGAGCCACTCAGGGAAAAGATGGCACAGCCTTCACTGTATGCCTGAGGTAAGGAAGCCACTTGTGCGCACTGGTAAGAGAATATCCCTGGATGAGTAAGAGATGCCCACTATCAGCATGGGTCCCCTCTCCTGATCACCAGCCAGACAGTGCACAGGAACACTGCTTCTCTGGTGTTGCTTCAGTGAGTCACTCATGACTAGAAAATTAGTGGTTCTGTTGCAACAAGTCAAATAGCGTGTGAATTATACTTTATGTTCACATATGCTGACGATTTATTGGGTTACAGATTGGCTGTGTATAATAGTATGATCAGCAATAATAGTTGGAATATTGGTTTGTGTAATAAAGGATATTGTAACTCTATAATCCTTGTATTGGTCACCATCTCTGTGCAAATAATTCTTTAAGTTTCAGGGCTTTAGTTGCACTACAAAAAAAAGCTCCCTTACTCCTTATGCTGGTACTCAGGAGACCAGGCAGCAAGCCAGTCAGCTAGTGATACGCTGAGCCAGCTAAAAAATCACCAATCATTTCAGGCCAAATCAGGTCTCCTAACTGGCCAACTGCCCAAACACTGTTGTTGGGGCAAGGATATAGGCAAGATTAAACGGCTGAGGATGCAGCAGAACAGAACATGAGCTTCAAGTGTTACAGACCTGCATGTTCAAGGATTAGAGCCCAAGCTGTAAGGAGCATGTTTTCTGCACACAAACTCATGGCCATTAACCCCAGTCATTCCCACCATCACCTCTATGTCCTCACTCAGCCATATGGTTTCCTGTCTTCTAGTTTACCCCAATGATACAGCTTCTTCTGTCAGAGAAGAGTCACTCCCTACCATCCTAAATTTTATTTATGTCTTATTGAGCACCATCTTGCTTCAAATGTCTCCTCTCCCCAGTGCCACTCTGATTAGTCTTTGATATCTTGTACAGCCAACGGCCTCCTCTTCTTATGCCTCGGACAAACAACATCAATCTTCTACTTAGGGAAAAAGGGGCAGAAAGCAAAAGGCACTGTTTCACAGTCATCCCATCCCCTTTTATTTTGCTCTGTGTGCAGTTCCCATCTCCAGCTTTCAAAGAAAGAAAATAATCGTTTCTTCTCGCTACCACCTCAGCCCTCTGCCAGCCCTGAAATACTTTCCCCCTCCAGGTTCATGTTCCTAATCAGGTACTTATTTCCCTTTTCCCACCCTCTATACCAGAAAAATGCAAGTTATATAAGCTGAAGCAAGGTTTTCTGATGCCTGTATTCAAAAGGAGTACCATAGTAAGTATGGTAGCTCCTTCCTTCTACGCCATGAGTCTTCTCAGCAGCCTCATCTCCAGCAGGAAACCCAAAGACTCTCATCAAGTGAAGAAAAACAGGCGGAACAAGTTAGCAATTTAAAGCAATAGCCATGGTATGAGTATGGTCTTAGTCTAAAAATTCTCAATTGTTCAAATTTAAAATAAGTTAGAGCAAAAATACACATAAAGAGACAAAGGCTATCACAAAGTGAAAGCAGCAAATAGCACATAACGTAGGCTCAGAGATGGCAAACTTTCAGGTAAGCAGATGGTACTAGACTTCCCTGCATGGGAAACCCTCTGGCAGGTTCTACAGAGCTCTAAGGAAGCGACTACCCTCACACAGATGTTCTGTCAACACAAGCTACCACATTTCCGTAATGCTATTTTATTCACCCAGCCAGAGTTGCTTTGCACATCCTGGAAGCAACAATGCTTTAAATAACCTACTGGAAGTTCACACTACTGCTCAGATTCATCCTAATTCTCCATTTACAACTGTTACCACAGAGCTATATGGTAAACTGAGTTTAAAATGTATATTAATGCATTTTAAAATCACAATTCATTACAGGGGGACAACATTACTAATGATGTGCAGCTTAGTCCAAATAGGGAAAAAAAAATACAGGTCTACAACAATTTCTCTTGACTTGCTCCTCTTGACACCAGGAAACAGTTACAGCACAATGCTCCTAGCTAATACAGCATCAGTGCTAGTCAATTAGTTTGCTGTGCCACAAGAGCAGTGTTTGATTAGTCTGAATGACACAGACCAGCTCCTTGCACCATAGGATTGGGAGGATCACACCAGTCAACAGCATTCCCTTCCCTTTATTGGCAGCAGTTTAAAAAGTAGTCCCGTGTCACAGAAACTGGCAACAATAGAAAAAAAAAAAATAATTTTAACTCAGTCTCAGAATACCAATAGTCTTCAGAAGGTATTTTGTGACATGTCATGAGAAAAACCCAGACAGGACAGGAGCTGCATGTAATGTTCTGTTGTTAAACACAGTCCTTATTTCAGGGAAAAAAATAAAATATATATAGCAATTATACTGTGATTCCAAAGCATTTCATATAAGAGGACACGGACTGCAGTGTAGATATACTTTTAACAGTAATATTGGATTAGTTAAAATGGAAATACTCTATAATATAAAGTTCTTCTCCCATATAGCACCTCTGGGACTGGTTAGAAGGAAAGAACAGCAAAGCTTTTTACCTCTCTACTTGGCAAATCAGCCAAAACAGTAACTAAAGATAGAGCAACGAAATACCTGGAAATCATGACGTACCATCTAATCTGCACTGTTCCACAGAGCAAAACTGTATATCATTACTCACAAAGTTCTTTAATCTTGTCAATAAAGCAGAGGATGAAAGACAACTGTGTGACAAATTATTTAGCCTTCCAGCTGCTTTTTAATAACTTTCCACATTAAAATAATCCATCCTGCTAATAAACTACAAAATTTTGATTTGAGACACATATAATTGTGTTCTGGGGCTTCTGTCCTTTTAAAAAAGGCCAGAAAAGCAACACTGGATCAGTAACTCCCCACCTCAAAAAATGTAACAATGCATGGCTCACACTACTCAGTACATTTATAAATATGGAAAGCAGCTTTTTACATGTAAGGAGAGACCACAGACCCCATCATAGAGTCACAGAAAAATTGAGGTGGGAATGGACCTCTGGAGGTCATCTTGTCCAACCTCCTCCCTGAGCAAACCAGCACTACCTAGAGTCGGTTGCCCATGACCACGTCCAGACAGCTTCTGAGCATCTTCAAGGATGTAGATATCATTAAATTATAAATCATGCAGTGGACTCTCTTCATGTATGAGCAAACTGCAGAGAATACAAGTGATAAGTTTCACTCTGAAAAAGATACCTCCCAATTGCAATGTTTTCCCAAGCGAGTAACCAATACTGCTGACAGCCAACTAGGTTAGTAAAATCCAGACTGTAGCCCAGAACATGCATCTAAAACAACAGAAGATCTGGGGAACATAAAATTTGATCTTTGAATTGTCTTCATAAATAGAACCTCAGATTTTTCAGATAGCCTTATAAACACTACATAGTACACACTGTGTCGTCTTCATCTGTTAATTTGCTTAGTACACATATACATCCAACATGTAAAGTCAAATTTCTTCCTTCTCCACCACCACCGTAGTCCACTTCCTAAATTCCCAGCAACAAAACGCAGCTTACGGACAGTTGTAGTCATATGTTAGATTTTAATTTAATCATAGAGGAATCTGTTTCATTAGCTCAAATGATTACGGCAACTTCCTTACTTCTTTCGTGAAGAAGAGATCAAGAGATCATTTCCCTAACCAGTATACTATCCATAGTAGAACAGTAGACAATAAAGAAAGAGATCACCCAAACATGGTAACATTGATGATTTGACTAAGGGAAACTCTGGAACTAGAAACAACTCACAACTCTTTCCTTCACTAGCTGTGGACAACAAAATCATGTTTATTTAGAGAAATTCAGATGCAAAAGTTTCAAAACATACTGCTCCAGAGTGAACAAGCTTGCAGTCCCAAGATCACCATGAGAATCAACTCTTTACAACCCAAAGTCCAGTGTGAGCTTGGCCTGAGCTCTACCGAAACCAAACCACTACGTTATGAGAGGACACTCTCATGGCTGTAAGCCACAAAGGGTAGGAAAAACAGCAAAGCTGCTGACACATCTAGCTTCATCTAAGAGAAAAATACTGACTCAAAGGCCTAAAATCTGGGGAGGGGGGGGGGGAATAAATGGAGTTGGAATACACTGACTCAGCAAGATCAAGAATCAAGCCACTCCAAGAATCAAAGGAGGCTGATATTTTCCTACCTTACACCTTCCAGGCCAGCAGGGACTCGCTGAGCTGGTAAGCACATTAATCCTCAGTAAATAGGCTAACTGGCTAGGCTCTCTGCACAAGCCAACAAATAATTGGTGTGTATCTCCTGCTTGAAGAGCCTCTGTTTATGCTAGAAAATGCCTAACACTTACCCATGACAATTTTAATGAGAAAAACTCTTATTTCTGAAGATTAATGCTGTGGCAAAAGGTTACATCCTTGCAGCCACTGTCACGTATGGAAGTTAGTATTACAGTTGGAAGTTCTTTCCAACCCTAAAGAAAAGATGCTGCAAAATTGAGCACTCTGACTAAGAAATGGAAGTTTAATTCCCTCCCCTGTATCACCTTCATCCCACCCCATTATTTCACCTTCGGTCTTTAGCATTTTGTATTCCAGATAGAAGGGATGGGAGAAAAAACAAAGAACACAAAACATAGTATTTCAGATTACTGTCAAAGCCTAACGTAGCCTGAGGATTTCTTAAATTTTATGGAGGCTTTTATTTACTCTTGCTTCTCAGAGGTTAAAGTTTAGTCATTTTTAACAAGATCATAGAATGGTTAGAGTTGGAAGGGACCTTAAAGATCATCTAGTTCCAACCCCGTAGCCACCTGTCACCACAATGTGTTTCAGGACCACACCTAGCCTTTGTAGGAGAAAGGTTGGGGCAAAGGGTATCTTTCATTTGAAAAACAGCATAGCATAAGGGAATGTATGAACAACTTCTGGGTTATGCTTCCATCCAACTCCTCCTATCCTTCCTTCCCCTCCCAGCTTTCCCATCTCCACATAGAGAAGATGGTGATGCTGTTTCAGATGTCTTCTGACTACACAACCATTGGATAGCACTTGCCACATTTACAGCCTTGTTTTATTTCAGCTGTTGAGCACTGAACTGGAAACAGCAGGGTCAAATGGCTAAAAATAAGTGACAGATTCCATAGAAAGGAGAGGTAGAGCAGAAACTGAAAATAAAATATAAACCCAAAAACCATCTGCCATAAATATTTTTGAACAGTTTGATGTAAATATAAGGCTTTCTAAATCTCAAAAGGCATTCTATTTTAAGCATTACTGAACCCACCTGAAAGCTGGTGAGACAAGGTTATGGCTCATGCAGTTTAAGGCAATTTTTTAAGGCAACTTGGAAGAACTCTTTACAGTCTGCACAGGCTCCAGAATTTTTCCTTATTAATGGAAGTCAGATAGAAAAAAGGAATTTAAGTATCAAACTTAAGGAATACTTTAACTTCTTTATGCTTCCACAGATTTTCTAGTTACCAGAACGCTAGACAATATAACGTAGTCTGCTTTTTTCTGAAGATCCATACTATGAACCCATGAAGGTTCCAAGCAAATTTGCTAGGGAATCACAGAACACCAAGTAATTATGACTTACTCAATTATACACACTACTTCGGAGTTCAGGCTGGTTGTTGGTTTGTTTATTTGTTACTGCATGAAAGGAAGATCCATAGATATTTCCTTGAGTATTTTCCTTTTAAATCCAAAAGGCACTTTAAATTTTGCCAGGATCACCACCAGCAAATACTAGAGTATGAAAAATTTTGAATAAAATTATATACCTTAATGGACTAAATCTTGTGCTGGGGATTGATCAGGTAACTTGTGTCAGTATCTGAACCTCCCAGATCAAGTAAAGGTGGCATTTTCTTTGCAGTGCCTTAAGTTCCTCCTGCAAGCGCTCCTGCAGGTTACATTACCACTTGAAACGTCACATATTTCATTGAGCATAATGATTCAGGCATCTTGCCAAATTGACATGAATATGTCAAGCCTCATTTTTCTTTGTAATAGCAGTAGACTGGATGATCTAGTCCCACTGTAGTGTGACGGCCAGATGCTATTCTGAGAAAATTATGTCTAAAGAGGGGAGAGGGGGTGTCAAGAAAACCACTACGCATAAACTGCAATAGCATATCCATCCAAATAAAATCAGCTCTCAAGTGATTTATAGAAACCAAAATAAACATACAAAAAACCCCTACAGATCTATAAAAACCTAAGCAAACCAAGGACCTGGGGTTTACATGTACTGTTAGTAACACAATCTCAAAAATTCTGTTGTCTCACAAACACACACAGGAACAAAGTCATCATTAGGCATTTGACTCTGAGTCAATAAACTGTTCCCATCACCTACTCTGGCCAGCAAGCAGCTATCAAATGTTGCAGTGCCAAGACAGGACCGGGTGAAATCCAGCCGGAAAGACTGCAGGTTCTCTTCCATCACTGTGGGGTTTTTAGTTGTTGTTCTTCACATCAAGTAATACCAAGAATGAGGGAGTGATGTATGGGGGATTTTTATTGGTTTTGGGTCAGGATTTTTTTTGGTGGGGTTTGATGTTTAATTTTTTTTTTTTAAACAGCAACAAAAAAAAAAAAACCACACCAACAAACCAACAACACTTCCTTGGTTACCAATACAACTTTGAATGATTCCCAATCATTCTGTTCAGCAACATCACTACAAGACAAAGCTGCAACAAGTCTATAACTGAAGTTCTTTTTAAGATCTGCCAGCAGAATACCAGTCCCCTTGTTAGCCATTTGTTTTAAAGCTTCATCTGTAATATTGAAATGACAGCACTGACAATTGATTATCCACTTCACAAAACAGTTTATAGATAACATATCTATATATCTTAGTATCCTTCCATAATCATCAATCCCTCAAGATGAGGAAATTCCCAGACAAGACACAAAACCCCCCAAAAAAGTTATCGGGGTGACAGTTATTGCACTTCCATCATCTGGGATGTGAACTAGTATTTCATTCCACATACAAAGAAGCAAAACATTCATACTGTATGAACTTTTCACCACACTGATGTGGACCAACTTAAGAAGTATATCAGTTTGTAGATTCAACTTGACTGGTTTTAAGTACCTAAATCAGTATTTTTAACAGTTCAGATTAACAACAACTAGTTAAAATGGAGTAATGTGTTAGATACAGCAATAAAATTGAAGTTAAACTGTTACATTCGTAGCAATATTTCTCATTTGTTTTGATTTTCCTACTTACTGGAAAATAGCTTTTTCAGAGACCTGTTGATATTTCAATTGCCGTGGATTCCACTGCCTCTAGAAGGTGGAATTAGTTGCAAAAAGTAGAAATTTGAATTCCTTGTATGAAACATTCCCTTTATCACATCAGAACTCCATGATGCAGAAGAGCCCACTTGCCCCTCTGCAGTATTTTCTTCTCCAGAACACTGTGCATTGCAATTCAGAATTCAATACATGCGTTACTTAATAATTTGGAGAACACTTTCCACTCAAATAGAAACCAACAACAGCAGAACAGATGCCTTTAGGAAACTAAGGATGTGCGATTATAGCACTGGGAAAACAGACACATGCTTGCATCATCTGCAGTTATTAAGTTCAGAATTAAACACTCTTCACTGTTTCCAAGATAAACTTGATTAACAAGAGATTTAAAAGTTTACTAGAAATATGGTTCCAAGTCAAACTAGTTCACATGATCATTTTTTCAGGACTGAATTTTCTCTTTCTCTGTGAACAAAAAAAAAAAGGGGGGGGGGGGGAATATTCTATCTTATCCAGGAAAATAACTCCCCTCTTCTCTAAGAAGCATCTTACCCACTACTTTTTGAGATTTCAAACAAGCCCAGAGGGTGGCAGGTGTTTTTTCAAGTTTTGTTTTTAAAGCATAGAGCAAATTTGATTTCATAAAATAATGAAAACAAGCAGAGAGTCTGCATTCCAGAAAGTCAGATCTGGATTATGATTTTTTAAATACACTACAGAAAGGATGCATGTATTCTGGAACAAAAGCAGATCCCCTAACTTGCATAGGGAAAATAGTGAATAGCACTCAAAATGCAACAGATTTGTAAAGACAGCAACATATCCAGAAAAATCTGCTGAGGAAACAGCACATGCTGTAAGTTATTTTTACTAGTTAACAAGCCTAAACCACAAGTACAACTGAACCCAGCGTATTCAGCATAAGTTCACTTATCCGGCAGGATATTCAGCGCAAGAACATGGCAGATGTGATCTTCCGCTTCCAACTACAGGATTTAAGGGCTCTGCCACTCCCACAGATGAGATGTTTTTCTTACCCTTTGTGAGCACATTCAGTTTGATCCAATAGAAAGTAAAATGGATTAGTTTGATTTACCACTGACAGTCACTTGCTCATAAGCAGCCCGACTGTACACTTCAGCAGTTAAAACATGTCAGCAGCTCCCAGAGAAAAACGATAACAAATTACTGAGAGGGAGAAACTACTTATGCAGCTTGCCTGGGCAAACTTCAGATGCCTTGCTGGCCTACAGACAGTGCTAAACCTCAGCTGAGATGAATGTCATCTTGCAAAAGTCTTCCAGCACACATTAAATGTGCAAATTGACATTTCTGCATGCTGGTGCTAATAGACACAAAGGAATTTCATTTAACAGCTCTTAAATCTTTACACAGCAAGAAGATACTTTCATCATACGGACTCCCTTAAAGCTATAATTTTGCTCGTGTCATACTGATCGGATTACCTAATTTTAAACCAAGGGAAAAGCTCAAACTTCCTCTCACAAATAGAATCATAGAGAACAGTTACCTGTCCATCGTAAGCCTCAGTGGCAGCACTACGGTAAGGAATTGGGAAAGTGTTTACAAAATCCTCTAGTGGTTTAAGAGGTGACTAACAAGTAAGGAAGCACATAAAACATTAAGGAAACTAATGTTGAATACTATATGCATGGTAATCCAGTTCATAGGTTTGCATTGTAAGAACAGTTGAAAAACTTAAGACAGCAAGATGGAATAATAAATGTGATTTAATGCCTGTGCAAATAAATCCTTTAAGGAGCAGAACTAACATAGCCCAGTATTTCATAGAATCATTTAGATTGGTAAAGACCTTCAAGATCATCAAGTCCAACCATTAACCCAGCACTGCCAAGTCCACCACTAAACCACATCCCTAAATGCCACATCTACATGTCTTTGAAATAGCTTCAGGGATGGTGACTCAACCAGTTCCTTGGGCAGGCTGTTCCAATGCTCGATAACCCTTTTGGTGAAGAATTTTTTCCTAATATCCAGTCTAAACCTCCCCTGATGCAACTTGAGGCCGTTTCTTCTCATCATATCGCTTTTCACTTGGGAGAAGAGACCGACCCCCACCTCACTACAACCTCCTTTCAGGTAGTTGTAGAGAGCAATAAGGTCTTCCATGAGCCTCCTTTCCTCCAGACTAAACAACTCCAGTTCCCTCAGCTGCTCCTCATACATCAGTGTCCTTTAGCTTTCTCTCCCAATGCCTCCTGTCACCTCAGTAACACATCCCATAAAACCTGGCTCTTTCCTACCACAGCATTAATTACCAACCACCCTTCTCCAGCAATCGGTGAAGAACCAAGGGCAGGTATCATGGCTGCTTCAGAGTTACACTTGTGTAGACTGACTAGCAGCAGACCAAGTATCACAGATGATGCTTGGGCTCACAGCTGCGATTCTTCCTTCAGCACTGCCCCTAATTAAGGTCTTTCACCCAGCAATGAGATATGCACAAGATACAGAAATGTACTTATTTTGACAGGTCACTCTTTGCTGCTGATAGACCTTATGCAGGAGACAGGGAGAACAGAGAATAGAAAAGGATCAGCAAGTGCTACAGGTGAACATACGGCACGGCCACATAAACTTTGTTTGCTTAGAAGACAATGGTAAGGATGCCTTTAAAGAGCAGTCTCAAGCTCAAAAGATTAATAAATAACCTATAGCATATCTTCTGGAGGTTGGTTTGTTGGGTTTTTTTGTTTTGTTTTTTAATTTTAGAAACAACAGTGTACCTGGGTTGGGTACTCAAAAAATAAGAATGGAAGTTACTAGGGAAAGTGATAACCCCCCCTTTTTTTTTTTTTTTTTTTTTTTTTTGAGATCTTCAAATACCAAGTAATACAGAACCTCCAGATCTTTGAGTGAATGGATGAAGCTACATCCATCCTGTGCTCTGCACAGGGCAATAGATCAGACAACAACAGAAAGCAAAAGGAATCAAAAGCCTACAAATTTTATGAGCAAGCATGTATTACAAAAACTTAGCAGTTCTCAAAGCTTTTCCCAACATTTCCCTGCCATGAATAAGTGTATTTGCTCTCAATACAGTAAGACAATGAAGTAAACCCTATTTGTTGAATTTGAAGACGAATAGCACAAGCCATATTGATCAAATTAGAGGTAAATAACCACACTGCAAATTCAGGTAATTTGAAAAAGTTACAATCAGAGAAGACATTTAGAACCCTCAGAATTTTTATTTCAAGGTTTGGGGCAGCAGGGGAAAGGTACTTATTTTTCCCCTTTCTTGGCCTTACTACCTTTATTTAGCCTGTTTAATGCTTCTCTCCCCACAAACAGCTGACTTGCAACACAACTCTGATTTTTAGGAATAAAGTGACAATCTAGTTACCGAATTAAGACAAATGATAGCGCTCACGTCAGTCCGCAACTGGAAATGAAGGGAAAAAGAACAAATCCCACAAGCTATATCCAAACACATGCCCTCAAGTTCCCACTTCGTTAGCCTGAAAATCTACTGTGAGAAACAGCTGCCTACCCATCAGACCAGACTTTTCTCAACATTGAGAGCTACAATAATAAAAGTGCAAGATGGTGGAATAAAAGCACTGACCATGTTTTCGACTTTATGGCCTCCTTTGGGAAGGACCTAAGAAGAAAGGCATTACAAAAATTTTTCCTCTTTGTTCATATTCAGTCTCAGTTCAATTGTTATGAAAACAGGGACACATACAACACATGTTGTCATCAAACTTGTAATTAGTTTTACATACGTTTGTTGTAAGGAAGCAAACACCCATAACTCAGAACTAGCTGAGTAGGATCAAGATGTTTGTATTTACTACAGGAAACTGAGAGGATCAGAAGATGGGAGAACTCTTTAGTGTAATATGCCCACAACTAGCCATGCTGCTTACTATTGCCTACACTGCTACCATCATCAAGCAACCCACGTTTATGCTAAAGTTCTTTTGAGATTTTAATCTACAAAACTCCAAATGAACCAAAGTGCTATTGCCTCCCACCCACTAGCTGGCCTAAATCCAGCCAGCAGACTTTCCGCAGTTTTCCCACGCCTGATTGTTTTCCAGCATGTAGACAAAGTGTAGATCATGCAGAAAACCAAGAAGCTAAAGTTCTCAGTTTTTGTTTTGTTTGGGGGTTTTTAACTGGAAAGGATAAGAACTGGAGAACACCATCTCTTGACTCCTCTCTTTCATAGTACAGGAAATACTTTGACAGCAAGATAGATAACTTGAAGTAAGCAGCACTCTACATATGATGTAGGCTGTTCAGCAGATGGGGGGGAAGGAGGGAGGACAGCTAAACAGATGGTCTAGAATTTGCATTTTGTAATTCAAAGATAAAAGCATTTCTCAGCCTATAACATAATGCACTAATTTCAGCAGAACCTTAGAAATAATACAAGAGGGTACCTCTCCCCCAGTCCAGCACAACTTCAGAAGAAATTCAAATTGAGTTTAAGGGTATAATGTGGGGACTCCAGAAGAAATCAAACTCCCATAAATCTTTATCTTAAGCCTCTTCTCAAAACAGAGTCCAGAATAGAGAATGACATGTGACTTCTAAAAACTCCAAGAAAAGTCTCCAGCTAAAGATTGGGCAGTGCTCTTGCAATAGCTTCAACAGCTGGAGGCTGACATCAGACAGAGTTCTTTGCCATAGACATACGAGATGTTTCTGAATCCTGACTTGGAACATACTACTCCTGCCTTCTTCAGCTCCACAGGTGTCACCATGAGGACCTACATCTCCTGAGTGTTACACCCTAAGATCCCCTTGCTTCTAGATCAAGCACCTCAGTTTAAACTCAGTGCCCACATTTCAGAGAGACCGTGGAGTCTACTCTGAAGACAGGCTCAATTTCATGCAACAAAAAATTGGACAGAGTAGGAGTTGGGGCCCAGACACTGCAGTGGCTCCTGATTTTTCAGGAAAAAAAAAAAAAACAGGTTCTCTGAATCACAACAAATACTCTTAATTACACTAATAAGCTGTGCCTCAAGTAAAGGTGGGAAAGGAACAGCAAAAAGTTTTATGCACTTTTATACTTCTACTATGACTAATTAAGTCATATAGACCAGAGAAGGTAAAGGTATTCAAAAGAAGCACATTAAACCTTTCATGTTTCTTTAAAAAGAAAAAAAAACCACAGGATTTAAAAGAAGAAATTAAGACTAAAAGCCCTTCAGAATTATTTTTTGTTACTTTCACCTCCTAAGAGTAGAGACAGCAGCTGCTACTACCGTAGACACAACCATATATTGAGCAACAGAAGAAAGAGCACTTTAAGACTATTGCCATACAGCTGCTGACCCACAACTGGTCGTATCAGACTGCTGAGCTTATATCTTTGCCTAAAGTCAATATTCCCTAGCTTCACAGAGATAAAGGCAAAGGCATGATTTACACTGATCTACACCTACTCACACACAGAAGCCATCATGGCCCTTGAGGTGGTCAGTTGTACTAGCAGCACCTGCTATCAATCTGACAACATGAGGGTTGGTGGTGCTTTTTTTAAGCACAGGCAGGAATTGTGGCAGAAGTAGTACATGGGAATTTAGCAGCTGAAGATACAGCTCTGCAAATTCTGAAGGACGGAATCGTTGGCACAACAGTAGCCAAGTGCTGTTCCAAAGTGGCTTAGCAGCTTTGAGCTCACAAAATTACATTATTCCTTGCCTCTAAGATAAATGTACTTTTACCACAGAAATCATCTTAACTTTTGTCAAGTAATATAAAGAGCAGCTGTTTGACACATCATTAGAGAAACAAGTCTGCTCAATTTTCATATTATAGATAATCTTATTTTAAAAAAAATATCTGATAAATCAAGGGCATTATAGGGCATCTGCATTCTCACTCATTTATATTAGATGCCAAGAAACCATAAGAATGTTTTGTTTTGGTTCCAAAGCTATCTTTCAGAGCTGGTACTGAAGAATAAAATACCTAAGATAGCTGGAAAGTAACCGGGTAGTGAGAAACATCAGAAGTGCTTTTGTGTGGCAGGTGAGATGCAGAAGTCTGGGAGAAGTAACAGTTATCTAAAACCATGTAACAAATTGAGTGACACACAAGTTTGTTCGGCAAGATGTGTGTTCAAAACCATGCTGCTTTCGCTCCAGAATCTCTGCAATATCCTATTTGAAACGGAGAGAAAATAATCTTTGGGAAGTGAAACTGATTTTTAGAAAGCAAGCATATGCACATATCTTTACAACTCCTGGACTAGTCTCCTCCGCTCCTCCTCCTTCCAGAGGCAAAATTTTATGGTGTACCTTTCCAACGTTACTAGCCCATTCCCCATGCATTATTCTGCAAGTGCACATGAAGAGCTTACCCATAAAATGAACAACTAAAAATGAGTGTTAACTTGCGCTACAGCCTGTCCATTTCCCAAAATATAAACTGCAGTTTTATTCCAGATTTTAACCATCTTCTTACAAGAAAGCTGTTTTTCTCTGGATGATAGGCAAGGACACAGTCATTCTTGAACAAATCATACAATGGTTAGATTTGGAAGGGACCTTAAAGATCATTGAGTTCCAACCCCCCTGCCATGGGCAGGGACACGTCCTGCCAGACCAGGTTGCTCAAAGTCCCATCCAGCCTGGTCTTGAACACTTCCAGGGATGGGGCATCCACAGCTTCTCCGGGCAACCTGTTCCAGTGTCTCACCACCCTCACAGTAAAGAATTTCTTTCTTAAGACCATCAGAAAGGAGGTGGGGTTCCCCCCCCTTTTTCTGCCTGGAGGTGGAGAGGGGAAGAGGGGCAGGAGCAGTAAAAAAAAAAAAAAAAAAAAAAAGGTTAATGGAAGACATAAAGTTAACATCACCAAGGGGTACCCACTGTAACAATAAAACCACTCAAGAATGTCAAGGGGGGTGAGGGGGACAAGGGAAGAGGTGGGAAAGCAAAGCAAGGAATACAGAGAAGGTCCAGTGAGAACCATTGTTCGTACACCCAACACTAAAGCATGGCTGCATGACAACACTCTACCTACACCATTGCTATATTTTCCTAGAAGACAGAAATATGAATAGCCTCCAATAGCCTACAAAGCTCAAAATGCAAGAGGTAGGGGAAAATGAGAATTGAAATATTATAGCTTGTATACCAAGGGAGCAGTATAATAATATGTGGGTTTCATCATTTGACAGAGGTCAATACCAGCATTCACAACAAAAGAAGAAACTTTTGTTTATTCAGTAAATCAACACACCTGTCATTCCATGTTCAAGTGTATACTTCATATGAATAACCTTTGACCTGACTCTTCTGAAGTCCCATAATTCTTGGAAATACAGCTTGTCAATCCACCATCACACTTGATATCTTAGACTGCATACTCCTTTGTATTACTAGTAGGTTAATTTCTCTCGATGTTTTGTGCCGTAACTCCTCAGTGCCATCCAAGAAACAATGCTTACTGAGCAGTTGACACTTGACTGCTCCTTGACAGCAAGCTGAACGAAGGCATCCATCCTAAACTGAGATAACAAGTAATCTAGAATTCGTTACTGAAGACTCTACACTTTTTCTAAGTACCATCTGTCAATGTCCCCACAATCCAGGAGCAGGTAATCAGCAATGGAAGTGGCAACAGGTGTTTTCCTTTATGGAAAACAGTCACCACATCAGCTCCAAGCTAGCAAATAGCCTCTTGACAGGACTACGCAGTAATAAGCAAAAAGAGTTGCTCCAAAAGTAAAGCATATAACCTTGCCCCGCAAAGCACATTGTCTCATTCACATAAGTGTTTGACAAGCAGGTTAAGCAGACAGGCTTTTTTAGTAGTTAAGGCATGCTTGGAGTAATCCAATGGTTTGCAGGGCTAAAATATCTATTCTTGCTCAAATAACTCAAAAGGCAGCCATAAAAAAAACCTGTACATGACAGGGATAATTTTGGGTGAGGGGCAGGGGGAGGTACACACATTCGTAGCTCATGGAGGAACTATAAGAGGGTTAACTGATGACAGGATAACCAATTCATTTAAGAACAGACCCCAAACAAGCAAAACTCATTTAGCTCTGACAGTTATAAGTTATTGCTTATCTACACATGACAGACAAAACCAGTACACACTTCATTACTAAAGCTGTAGCCTCACTAATTACACTTAAAGAGGAAACGTGAAAAGGATCCATGTAGGTAGGTTAATCAAGAGCATCACTCCAGAATTATCAGTATCAACTAACTTTTTTTTTTTTTTTTTAACAGCCCATCTACTGGGCAGCACAAAGTACAACAGTCACAGCTGCAGGTTTGAAAATTCCTGAACTCTTCTTTTTGTTTCACCTGTCTTCTGTTGTAGAACATGATTTTGACTGCATGTACCACAGTGACTGGGGAAGATAACAAATCAGATCACAAAAAAAGAGCGAAAGATGAGAACTTCAAAGGCATGTTAGAGCATCTAAATCTACGTTTTGTGCACCATTTAACTGCACTAGCAAGTAACACGATAGACAAAAGAAGTCCTTGTTAAATATTAAGCATCCATGCCCTTTCAGTTAGGGAGAACGAGATCGTAAGTGCCCCAAGACATCCAACAGCAAAGATGCCTTAAAGAAAAACACCATAGTATTCAGGTAGTCTTTATAACTCAGACGAATAAAAAGAGGCAATTAAACCCTCTCCTTTTAATATAGCACAAATAACCTTTAAATAATTCTTGTATTGTGTCAAACATATATTTGGAAGTGTTCTCAAAGGAACACTATCAGCATAAGTAACCCTTCTTTAAATTTCACTGTATTAATAATTTGAGTGTGGAAGAGCCTATATTTTATGACCCATCATCACATTTTACACATCTTTGACAGTGAAGAGAGATCAGTCAGCTTCATTATAATCCAGGCACTTCAGTAGCATTTTAGCAATTAAAGTATGTTAGAAACAAACATACTGTATAACCCTCATTTAAGTTTTTTTTTAATCTGTTTTGAAGGCTTCACATGACCCAGTCTTGGAACATTTAGAGGCTTGCACTGCACAAAGCTTTAGGTGGCCCCAAAAAGCTATCAATCAACAGCATGACATTTACCTTTGTTACTCTTAAATACTATTTTATCTCAAATTTCTTTACATTGGCAAACACAAACAAGGAAACTTAGCCACCAGGACCTTCAACTGCCCAGAATAACATTATAACAAGTGATTTTAAAGGCCAGAAAAGGCAATTATGCCCTCTACACTAGTTCTGTGTCCTGCACGTCACAGGCTGACAGCCTCTGGGTCACAGCATGAAGTCTTCATCAGATTAAAGTTCTTGCTACGCTATTCAGCAACAAGCAGCTGTTTTGAGTAAGCACATCAAAACTATAGAAAAGATACAGCAGTTTTTCAGTCACTTATAGTCTCCACAAACGCCACAAGGTAACATCCATTTTTCCAGGGCTGACCCAGGGAATCGGTTAGGGCAAGAAACTGCAGGAGAGCTCATACGTATCCTCCCAGCCCTCGCTAGTCAGGCGGCTAAATTCACACTGGAAAAGAAAACATGGAGACACAGCCACATATGGCAGCTGGAGGACACAAGGCTAGCACTCAGAAGTTGACCCACGTTGGGAAGACACGAGGATGTCACGGATAGGAGCGACAGCAGTTAGCGGGAAGGACCTGTTCTAATGGCTCTCTCCCTTTCACCCGGTCCTGCTCCTTTACCGGCGAGCAAGGCACCTACCTGTGCCGGTGCTCGTCGTGCCCTTGCCCGTGGATGAGGAAGCCGCCGAGGTTTTTGCCCCCTTTGCTGGTGTCCACATGAGGAATGAGCACATCCTCCAAGCCCAGGTCAAAGCGCTTGTGCTTCGAGGAGTCGGGGAGGAAGAAGAACGCCCCGAAGCACAGGGTGATGAAGGCACTAAGAATAAGGAGCAGGATAAATTTTTCGGAGAGTCTCAAGGTAGCCCTGTGGTGGGGGAAGGCGGAGGCCCCCAGGTTCAGGGGGGGCAGCCTCCGCCCGGAGAGCGGCAGCAGGGCGGGAGTGGTCATCCTTCCGCTAGCGACCACCCGGCGGGGCACGGCTCATCCCCCTCAGCCCCAGCGGAGGGCTGCCCGGGCCCGGCTCGGCTCCGCCGCCTCCCGGCCCGCCGCGGGGACTGAGGGCGGCTTCACCATCCTCCCCGCGGGTGCCGGGCCGCGTCCCCCCCTCGCCCGCCGAACCACCGCCTGGGGGGAAAGAGGGAGGGACGGAGGGGAGGGGGGGGGGCCGGGCCGCCCCAACGGCCCCCGCCCCCCCGGGGGCTCGGCCGCCCCGCTACCTGCGCGGCCCCCTCCCTCGCCCCGGGGCCGGCAGGGCCCGAGCGGGCGGGCTCCGGTCAGCGGCGCTCCCTCAGCTCCGCGGCCGCTCGGCTGCGAGGGGACGACGACGCCGGCAACAGCGGCGGCGGCGAGCGGCAGCGGGCTGCCGGGGGCCCGGCCTGGCGAGCGGCGTCCCGGCGAGCGGCGTCCCTCCGCCCGCGTCCCCTTGGCCGGGCCGGGCGGAGGCTCATCCCCGCCGCGCCGCCCCGCTGCGAACGGCGAGCGGCGCCGGCAACGGCCACCGCAATTCCACACCGGACCCCTCTCCCCGCCCCCACGGCGCCTGCGCGGCGGCGGCGGGCGGCGCAGGCGCGCTGGGGGAAGCGAGGGATGGAGGAAGCCGCCGCCGGGAGAGCCCCGCCCCGCCGCCGGGGGTGGAGGCGGGGCGAGGGGCGAGGCCTGGCCGCGCCGTTCCCGGCGGCAGGGGGCGGCCCGGCCGCGTAACCCGGGCGGGGCGGGACGGGACGGGAGGGAAAGGCAGGGGCAGCCGCCGCCGTCGCCTTCCTGCGGTGTCCCCGGCGGTTCGGCGTCGCTCCTCTCTGCAGGAAGCGGCGTCCCTGGGTAGCTGCACCGCGATGTGGTGTGAGCACACCCGTGTGACACGTAGCGGTAGCCTGCTAGGGGGGCATCTGCCGCTGCGTCCCCCGGCGTGGTGGTTTTGGTCTGTGATGGAGGATCGACCTGGAGAGCAGAGCACGCTGCCCGGGGGCAGCTGTCCTGGGACAGCTGGGAGCTGAAGATCCCCCAGGAATACTGCCAGGTCCAGCCACTTCAAGTGTTTGAGCCGTCCACCTCCCCAAGCCCCTTTAAAGCTGTGGGAACGTTAAGGCAGGAGTGCTATGAGAAGGGGCATAGGAAACATACCTGAATTACCCCTTACAAATATTAAAAGTGGCCGTTTTACCCTGCTCAGCCAAGGTTTTGCTGCTTGCACGCACCGCACAAGGCAAAGTTCCCCGGTCTGTAAAGGATTTAATGCAAAAGAAAAGGTTAAGTACAGGCCTGGGCAAGGTAGCTGCGGGAACCAGATTCAGAGGAGTTAAAAGAACAAAAGCAGGTCCGTAAGTCTGGGAGACGAGTTGCAGCTCCAGCTCTTTTCAAAGTAGGATGTTTTTCACTTTTTAAAGATTTAACAAGAGCCTTGAGTACTCCCAGATTATGGAGAGCTGAGTGTGTTTAACGAACCCGGCAGACAAGGCTGAATCCCAGCCAAGGAAACAAAGGCTGGGGAGAGGACAGGTCAGTTCAGCCTGCTGAAGTGAAGTTAGCTGGGCTGGAGAGGACTTCCGAGGTGGAAGTCTCAGACTGTAGTAGGACTGACGGGAAGAGAACTGAAGGGAAGCGGCAGGGAACTCCCAGCCCACTTCCAGGAATCCAGGTGAGGAATCCAGTTTACAGGTGTAAGTACACAAAGAAAATGGGAGAGAAAGCATTGAGGCACGTGTCCTGCAGGAAGATGGAGCAGGCATAGAGCCAGGAGTGGCTTCCACTGCCACTAATGCTGGCAGTGCCCATAGGTCAGGTGCCCTTGATCCCAGTCACAGCAGCTACTGGTATTGGAACAAAGCAGGTTTGATAACGGTAATACCATGTAGGTCTGTCTTACACTTTGCTTTAAATGTTCTGAGTCTTTGGGCAGTTATGCTGGCCTGTGAAATAAACACTCCAAGTCCAGCTTGACATGCTGAATTAATGAAGGTTAGTGCTTAGCTTCTGGCCTGAGTGTGGTGTACTATGGAAATTAAGCCCTGGAGAGGGGTTAACCTGGGAGGATTCCAGGGAAGGAAAGCAGCTGAGGTAATAAAAAACTCTGATGGTCAATGTAGTGGCACAGGTGTGAGTGGGTCAAAAAAATCCAGATTAATAAACACTTAGGTGCAGTCAGGTTATCTGAAGTTAAACGATCAAGGCAAAGGAGACCATTTTCTACATGAGACTTAACTCTTCCACTCTAATCACTCCCTGTGTCCTCACATCCGAGCTATGAATCGCACCTTGCTTTTTGCGTAACCTAGGAGGGATAATGGCCTTTCCCATCTGTCTATCCAGCTAAACTCTTCCATCAACTTACATTTTTGCTTCCTCTTCTCTGGTTTTCACAAAGAGGACCCATGGCAAGGCCTTGCAGCAGCCAGCTGGACCCTGCTCACTAGTTTTGCGCTAGTAAAAAAAGAGGATAAAGTGAGAAACTCTGCCATGAGGTGATAAAAGCCAAAGAGCCAGTGGAGGACAGAGGTAGCAAAGAGAGGCCGTACACGAAAGAGCTGCATTATCAATGATACTACAATGCACTCCAACCAGTACAGCAACTAAACCAAACATTTTACATTGTTACTACAGGATCAACAGGCTTCAACGGGTCTGTTGGCCATTACAGCTGTCTTCTAGTTTTGATCTGGTAAAGTAAAGGATCTTCAAATATGTTCAAGTCTACACTTGTTAAATTGCTTTCACACACAGTATGAAAAAAAAAGATCAGTCCATGAAGACTTTTGTTCTTTAGTCTTTCGCCCTTTGCTTCACTCTTTTCTGCCAACTGCTAGTTTTTCTTTTGCTTTAAAAGACTGAGAAGAAGCTTCCAATTTCTTTATAGAATGTTTCTTTGTGTTTAGCTCATTGCAACGAAGTGACATTTCTGTAGGTTTTGTAGTTTATGATGACCTTTCCAAATTCTAAAGTATCTGTGTCTAAACCATGATGAAGTTCTGTATTTCTACAATTTTGTGCTTGTTTTGACTTCCCTACTCTTTACCAAAGTCTAAGAGTAATTTTTCATCCTTTGGTTCTGTCATACTGGGTAATATGCATATCCCTGTAAGTCTGCCAGTGATTTTCCACGCTGCAGTGGTGTTGCTCTGTAGCCGAACAACATTAAATATAGAACTATATTGAATTAGTTGTTTTTGTGAGCCTGTGCTACACTATATAGATTCTGCATCTATTAGTGTTTTCTCAGAGATGCCCAGAACATTCTCAGAAGTGTCTTGCTCTGAAACCTAAAGGTTTTCACAAGAACCAGGAATTTCCTGTACTTGCTGCCTTGTCTTTGATCAATTACTAATGTAACTGGGAGCTTGAGGTGCAAAAGTGCTTGATCATCAGCACTAAAGTCACTGTATTTCCACATGCCAACATTTCTGGAAAGTTATTAGGGTAGTTCGCATTTTTCAAAGGTAGACAAAGTAAGTCCTGTGGAAGTACAGATCCATATCCTTGTTATTATTTCTTTCTTTTTGAAATGACTGCAGTGATCCCTTCTAGCATCACAATCTGGGCACACCATGTGAAATCATTATTTGCAAAGCCTCTTCTTCAGTTTTCTCCCAAACACTTTCCTCTCTTCCCTCTGGCCCCCAGATTCCATGGAAAGTCTGACACAGCTCAAAACGACATTCACATTCTCTTGAACCCAATGGTGACTGGGGTCCCGTAAGCACGTTCTTTGTGAAATCTAGTCTCAAAAAGTGGCTCCCGTGACTCTCTCTTCATGTTTCTCATCCTATCCCTCCAATCATTACTTATTTGGAAGAGACTCTTTACCCACAGCCAAACTTTTCCACAAGACTTTGGTCTTTGGCCCATTTCCCTGCTCTCCCTGTGTTGCCAAATGTATGTATACATTTTACTACTATGTCTGTGGATGACTCACAAACCAACCTTTCCGATTCAGAGCCCATTTGGTTTCAAACAACCTTTACCCTTAGTTCTTTAAGACTAGCCCTTGCTCATTCTCAGTGTGGCTACAGCAGGATGACTAATACTGCCCTAATCTCATTCTCCTACTTCCTTTCTTGATCAAGCTGGAGAACACAATCTTCTTGTAATTCAGACCCATAACCCATGCATGGTCTTCTGCTCTGAATTCTCCCTACATCCTCACATCCAAGTTCTGAATCACACCTTGTTGATGGTTTTTCTGTGTAACATATCAAAGATGCAGACTTTCCCATCCATCACCTCAGCCAAACTGTTCCACGTAGGCATTGTCTTGCTTCCTTGCCTCTGATCCTTACCAAGTCTTGCAAATTTCAGATCCATTTAAAGTGCTTCTTTTTTTAATTTTTGTGTTTGTGATTGCCCTTGTGTCACTTCAAGCTTTGCATCCTCCCAATCTTTCCTGACATGCCTCCCCCCTCTCCTAGCATTTCTGATTCATCACTAAGACACCAGCTCCTCCTACACCTAGGTGGCCTATAATATCAGCCTCCAGCACCTATTTATTAATGTTTCAAGTACTTCCATGCTTTCTTCTGTGCTTCCTTAAGGCATGAAAAGACTTGCACATCAAAAAAGAATTTGGGAACCATAAAAGAGTATTAGACTATATGAGTAAATTTGCAGCTATGAAAACTGAACTTACTCATGGCAACTTCTTCCCAGAGACACAAAATGGGGATAAATCTTAGATTGTAAAGTAAAATGTGAAGTCTACAAGTGTGTGTTGGGATAAGCAGCAGCGCTGCCATTCTTTGGCTGAGAAAGTGAAAATAAGCTTTCCAAAGCTGCTCAGAAACAAGGGCCAAGAGCTTCATGGCTTCAGGACCTTGAGACCAAACAGCTGCCTGTAGTGTGCACTGGGAAGACCGTGCCTAAATTATTGGAGCTTGTTAAACATGTGGAAGAGATTGTGTAACAAGTTAAATATATCATCTGCATGGTGGTCTGGTTTTGCACATGATGGGACTTGATGACTAAGGTTGTCCCGGGAAATAAAAAACAAGTTGATCGTTCAGATGGACACAAATCTCACACATTTGATGTTTTACATCCAAGCACAATCTGCTTTAAAAGAAAAAGAGGATTTATGCCCCATTTGTGCAATCCTAAAAATAGAATTGCTAAGACATCTTTACGATAATGGAGATGAGAAATTTCTGAGTAAATAAATCATAGCTTCCCGCTGCCAGAAGTTTATT